>NW_027141403.1:352500-686250 GCF_036365525.1 Heterodontus francisci | reverse complement strand
ACACAGGGATAATATTCCAGTTAATTGTTAAATTAGATGTCATCACTAATACACAGGGGATAATATTCCAGTTAATTGATAAATTGGATGTCATCACTCATACACAGGTGATAATATTCCAGTTAATTGTTAAATTAGATGTCATCACAAATACACAGGGATAATATTCCAGATAATTGTTAAATTAGATGTCATCACTAATACACAGGGAATAATATTCCAGTTTATTGTTAAATTAGATGTCATCACTAATACCTAGGGGATAATATTCCAGTTAATTGTTAAATTAAATGTCATCACTCATACACTGGTGATAATATTCCAGTTAATTGTTAAATTAGATGTCATCACAAATACACAGGGATAATATTCCAGATAATTGTTAAATTAGATGTCATCACTAATACACAGGGGATAATATTCCAGTTTATTGTTAAATTAGATGTCATCACTAATACACAGGGCAGAATATTCCAGTTAATTGTTAAATTAGATGTCATCACTAATACACAGGGGATAATATTCCAGTTAATTGTTCAATTAGATGTCATCACTAATACACAGGTGATAATATTCCAGTTAATTGTTAAATTAGATGTCATCACTAATACACAGGTGATAATATTCCAGTTAATTGTTAATTTAGATGTCATCATTAATACACAGGTGATAATATTCCAGTTAATTGTTAAATTAGATGTCATCACTAATACACAGGTGATAATATTCCAGTTAATTGTTAAATTAGATGTCATCACTAATACACAGGGGATAATATTCCAGTTAATTGTTAAATTAGATGTCATCACAAATACACAGGGATAATATTCCAGTTAATTGTTAAATTAGATGTCATCACTAATACACAGTGGATAATATTCCAGTTAATTGTTAAATAAGATGTCATCACAAATACACAGGTGATAATATTCCAGTTAATTGTTAAATTAGATGTCATCACAAATACACAGGGATAATATTCCAGTTAATTGTTAAATTAGATGTCATCACTAATACACAGTGGATAATATTCCAGTTAATTGTGAAATGAGATGTCATCACAAATACTCAGGTGATAATATTCCAGTTAATTGTGAAATTAGATGTCATCACTAATACACAGGTGATAATATTCCGGTTAATTGTTAAATTAGATGTCATCACAAATGCACAGGTGATAATATTCCAGTTAATTGTTAAATTAGATGTCATCACTAATACACAGGTGATAATATTCCGTTTAATTGTTAAATTAGATGTCTTCACTAATACACAGGTGATAATATTCCAGTTAATTGTTAAATTAGATGTCATCACAAATACACAGGTGATAATATTCCAGTTAATTGTTAAATTAGATGTCATCACTAATACACAGGGATAATATTCCAGTTAATTGTTAAATTAGATGTCATCACTAATACACAGTGGATAATATTCCAGTTAATTGTTAAATAAGATGTCATCACAAATACACAGGTGATAATATTCCAGTTAATTGTTAAATTAGATGTCATCACTAATACACAGGTGATAATATTCCAGTTAATTGTTAAATTAGATATCATCACTAATACACAGGTGATAATATTCCACTTAATTGTCAAATTAGATGTCATCACTCATACACAGGTGATAATATTCCAGTTAATTGTTAAATTAGATGTCATCACTAATACACAGGGGATAATATTCCAGTTAATTGTCAAATTAGATGTCATCACTAATACACAGGTGATAATATTCCAGTTAATTATTAAATTAGATGTCATCACTAATACTTTCTTTTTGGCCTCCTTATCTCGAGAGACAATGGATACGCGCCTGGAGGTGGTCAGTGGTTTGTGAAGCAGCGCCTGGAGTGGCTATAAAGGCCAATTCTGGAGTGACAGGCTCTTCCACAGGTGCAGCAGAGAAATTTGTTTGTTGGGGCTGTTGCACAGTTGGCTCTCCCCTTGCGCCTCTGTCTTTTTTCCTGCCAACTACTAAGTCTCTTCGACTCGCCACAATTTAGCCCTGTCTTTATGGCTGCCCGCCAGCTCTGGATACACAGGTCATAATATTCCAGTTAATTGTTAAATTAGATGTCATCACTAATACACAGGGGATAATATTCCAGTTAATTGTTAAATTGGAAGTCATCACTAATACACAGGTGATAATATTCCAGTTAATTGTTAAATTAGATGTCATCACAAATACACAGGGATAATATTCCAGATAATTGCTAAATTAGATGTCATCACTAATACACAGGGGATAATATTCCAGTTTATTGTTAAATTAGATGTCATCACTAATACACAGGGCAGAATATTCCAGTTAATTGTTAAATTAGATGTCATCACTAATACACAGGGGATAATATTCCAGTTAATTGTTAAATTAGATGTCATCACAAATACACAGGTGATAATATTCCAGTTAATTGTTAAATTAGATGACATCACAAATGCACAGGGATAATATTCCAGTTAATTGTTAAATTAGATGTCATCACTAATACACAGGTGATAATATTCCAGTTAATTGTTAAATTAGATGTCATCACTAAGACACAGGTGATAATATTCCACTTAATTGTTAAATTAGATGTCATCACTAATACACAGGTGATAATTTTCCAGTTAATTGTTAAATTAGATGTCATCACAAATACACAGGTGATAATATTCCATTTAATTGTTAAATTAGATGTCATCACTAATACACAGGATATAATATTCCAGTTAATTGTTAAATTAGATGTCATCACAAATACACAGGTGATAATATTCCATTTAATTGTTAAATTAGATGTCATCACTAATACACAGGGGATAATATTCCAGTTAATT
The DNA here is from genome assembly GCF_036365525.1 of Heterodontus francisci. Classification (NCBI taxonomy): domain Eukaryota; kingdom Metazoa; phylum Chordata; class Chondrichthyes; order Heterodontiformes; family Heterodontidae; genus Heterodontus; species Heterodontus francisci. The sequence continues at coordinate 683,413 of NW_027141403.1, read as the reverse complement.
GTTAAATTAGATTTCATCACAAATACACAGGGATAATATTCCAGTTAATTGTTAAATTAGATGTCATCACTAATACACAGGTGATAATATTCCAGTTAATTGTTAAATTAGATGTCATCACGAATACACAGGTGATAACATTCCGTTTAATTGTTAAATTAGATGTCATCACTAATACACAGGTGATAATATTCCAGTTAGTTGTTAAATTAGATGTCATCACTAATGCACAGGGGATAATATTCCAGTTAATTGTTAAATTAGATTTCATCACAAATACACAGGGATATTATTCCAGTTAATTGTTACATTAGATGTCATCACTAATACACAGGTGATAATATTCCAGTTAATTGTTAAATTAGATGTCATCAATAATACACAGGGGATAATATTCCAGTTAATTGTTAAATTAGATGTCATCACTAATACACAGGGGATAATATTCCAGTTAATTGTTAAATTAGATGTCGTCACTCATACACAGGGGATAATATTCCAGTTAATTGTTAAATTAGATGTCATCACTAATACACAGGGGATAATATTCCAGTTAATTGTTAAATTAGATGTCATCACAAATACACAGGGATAATATTCCAGTTAATTGTTAAATTAGATGTCATCACTAATACACAGTGGATAATATTCCAGTTAATTGTTAAATAAGATGTCATCACAAATACACAGGTGATAATATTCCAGTTAATTGTTAAATTAGATGTCATCACTAATACACAGGTGATAATATTCCAGTTAATTGTTAAATTAGATATCATCACTAATACACAGGTGATAATATTCCACTTAATTGTCAAATTAGATGTCATCACTCATACACAGGTGATAATATTCCAGTTAATTGTTAAATTAGATGTCATCACTAATACACAGGTGATAATATTCCAGTTAATTGTCAAATTAGATGTCATCACTAATACACAGGTGATAATATTCCAGTTAATTATTAAATTAGATGTCATCACTAATACTTGCTTTTTGGCCTCCTTATCTCGAGAGACAATGGATACGCGCCTGGAGGTGGTCAGTGGTTTGTGAAGCAGCGCCTGGAGTGGCTATAAAGGCCAATTCTGGAGTGACAGGCTCTTCCACAGGTGCAGCAGAGAAATTTGTTTGTTGGGGCTGTTGCACAGTTGGCTCTCCCCTTGCGCCTCTGTCTTTTTTCCTGCCAACTACTAAGTCTCTTCGACTCGCCACAATTTAGCCCTGTCCTTATGGCTGCCCGCCAGCTCTGGATTCACAGGTCATAATATTCCAGTTAATTGTTAAATTAGATGTCATCACTAATACACAGGTGATAATATTCCAGTTAATTGTTAAATTAGATGCCATCACTAATACACAGGTGATAATATTCCAGTTAATTGTTAAATTAGATGTCATCACTAATACACAGGTGATAATATTCCAGTTAATTGTTAAATTAGATGTCATCACTAATACACAGGTGATAATATTCCAGTTAATTATTAAATTAGATGTCATCACTGATACACAGGTGATAATATTCCAGTTAATTGTTAAATTAGATGTCATCACTAATACACAGGTGATAATATTCCAGTTAATTGTTAAATTAGATGTCATCACTAATACACAGGTGATAATATTCCAGTTAATTGTTAAATTAGATGTCATCACTAATACACAGGTGATAATATTCCAGTTAATTGTTAAATTAGATGTCATCACTAATACACAGGTGATAATATTCCAGTTAATTATTAAATTACATTTCATCACTAATACACAGGGGATAATATTCCACTTAATTGTTAAATTAGATCTCATCACTAATACACAGGTGATAATATTCCAGTTAATTGTTAAATTAGATGTCATCACTACTACACAGGGGATAATATTCCAGTTAATTGTTAAATTAGATATCATCACTAATACACAGGGGATAATATTCCAGTTAATTGTTAAATTAGATGTCATCACTCATACACAGGGAATAATATTCCAGTTAATTGTTAAATTAGATGTCATCACAAATACACAGGGATAATATTGCAGTTAATTGTTAAATTAGATGTCATCACTAATACACAGGGGATAATATTCCAGTTAATTGTTAAATTAGATGTCATCACAAATACACAGGTGATAATATTCCATTTAATTGTTAAATTAGATGTCATCACTAATACACAGGTGATAATATTCCAGTTAATTGTTAAATTAGATGTCATCAATAATACACAGGGGATAATATTCCAGTTAATTGTTAAATTAGATGTCATCACGAATACACAGGTGATAATATTCCGTTTAATTGTTAAATTAGATGTCATCACTAATACACAGGTGATAATATTCCAGTTAGTTGTTAAATTAGATGTCATCACTAATGCACAGGGGATAATATTCCAGTTAATTCTTAAATTAGATTTCATCACAAATACACAGGGATAATATTCCAGTTAATTGTTAAATTAGATGTCATCACTAATACACAGGTGATAATATTCCAGTTAATTGTTAAATTAGATGTCATCAATAATACACAGGGGATAATATTCCAGTTAATTGTTAAATTAGATGTCATCACTAATACACAGGGGATAATATTCCAGTTAATTGTTAAATTAGATGTCATCACTCATACACAGGGGATAATATTCCAGTTAATTGTTAAATTAGATGTCATCACTAATACACAGGGGATAATATTCCAGTTAATTGTTAAATTAGATGTCATCACAAATACACAGGGATAATATTCCAGTTAATTGTTAAATTAGATGTCATCACTAATACACAGTGGATAATATTCCAGTTAATTGTTAAATAAGATGTCATCACAAATACACAGGTGATAATATTCCAGTTAATTGTTAAATTAGATGTCATCACTAATACACAGGTGATAATATTCCAGTTAATTGTTAAATTAGATATCATCACTAATACACAGGTGATAATATTCCACTTAATTGTCAAATTAGATGTCATCACTCATACACAGGTGATAATATTCCAGTTAATTGTTAAATTAGATGTCATCACTAATACACAGGGGATAATATTCCAGTTAATTGTCAAATTAGATGTCATCACTAATACACAGTTGATAATATTCCAGTTAATTATTAAATTAGATGTCATCACTAATACTTTCTTTTTGGCCTCCTTATCTCGAGAGACAATGGATACGCGCCTGGAGGTGGTCAGTGGTTTGTGAAGCAGCGCCTGGAGTGGCTATAAAGGCCAATTCTGGAGTGACAGGCTCTTCCACAGGTGCAGCAGAGAAATTTATTTGTTGGGGCTGTTGCACAGTTGGCTCTCCCCTTGCGCCTCTGTCTTTTTTCCTGCCAACTACTAAGTCTCTTCGACTCGCCACAATTTAGCCCTGTCTTTATGGCTGCTCGCCAGCTCTGGATACACAGGTCATAATATTCCAGTTAATTGTTAAATTAGATGTCATCACTAATACACAGGGGATAATATTCCAGTTAATTGTTAAATTGGAAGTCATCACTAATACACAGGTGATAATATTCCAGTTAATTGTTAAATTAGATGTCATCACAAATACACAGGGATAATATTCCAGATAATTGCTAAATTAGATGTCATCACTAATACACAGGGGATAATATTCCAGTTTATTGTTAAATTAGATGTCATCACTAATACACAGGGCAGAATATTCCAGTTAATTGTTAAATTAGATGTCATCAGTAATACACAGGGGCTAATATTCCAGTTAATTGTTAAATTAGATGTCATCACTAATACACAGGTGATAATATTCCAGTTAATTGTTAAATTAGATGACATCACAAATGCACAGGGATAATATTCCAGTTAATTGTTAAATTAGATGTCATCACTAATACACAGGTGATAATATTCCAGTTAATTGTTAAATTAGATGTCATCACTAAGACACAGGTGATAATATTCCACTTAATTGTTAAATTAAATGTCATCACTAATACACAGGTGATAATTTTCCAGTTAATTGTTAAATTAGATGTCATCACAAATACACAGGTGATAATATTCCATTTAATTGTTAAATTAGATGTCATCACTAATACACAGGGGATAATATTCCAGTTAATTGTTAAATTAGATGTCATCACAAATACACAGGTGATAATATTCCATTTAATTGTTAAATTAGATGTCATCACTAATACGCAGGGGATAATATTCCAGTTAATTGTTAAATTAGATTTCATCACAAATACACAGGGATAATATTCCAGTTAATTGTTAAATTAGATGTCATCACTAATACACAGGTGATAATATTCCAGTTAATTGTTAAATAAGATGTCATCAATAATACACAGGTGATAATATTCCAGTTAATTGTTAAATTAGATGTCATCACGAATACACAGGTGATAATATTCCGTTTAATTGTTAAATTAGATGTCATCACTAATACACAGGTGATAATATTCCAGTTAGTTGTTAAATTAGATGTCATCACGAATGCACAGGGATAATATTCCAGTTAATTGTTAAATTAGATGTCATCACTAATACACAGGTGATAATATTCCAGTTAATTGTTAAATTAGATGTCATCAATAATACACAGGGGATAATATTCCAGTTAATTGTTAAATTAGATGTCATCACTAATACACAGGGGATAATATTCCAGTTAATTGTTAAATTAGATGTCATCACTCATACACAGGGGATAATATTCCAGTTAATTGTTAAATTAGATGTCATCACTAATACACAGGGGATAATATTCCAGTTAATTGTTAAATTAGATGTCATCACAAATACACAGGGATAATATTCCAGTTAATTGTTAAATTAGATGTCATCACTAATACACAGTGGATAATATTCCAGTTAATTGTTAAATAAGATGTCATCACAAATACACAGGTGATAATATTCCAGTTAATTGTTAAATTAGATGTCATCACTAATACACAGGTGATAATATTCCAGTTAATTGTTAAATTAGATATCATCACTAATACACAGGTGATAATATTCCACTTAATTGTCAAATTAGATGTCATCACTCATACACAGGTGATAATATTCCAGTTAATTGTTAAATTAGATGTCATCACTAATACACAGGGGATAATATTCCAGTTAATTGTCAAATTAGATGTCATCACTAATACACAGGTGATAATATTCCAGTTAATTATTAAATTAGATGTCATCACTAATACTTGCTTTTTGGCCTCCTTATCTCGAGAGACAATGGATACGCGCCTGGAGGTGGTCAGTGGTTTGTGAAGCAGCGCCTGGAGTGGCTATAAAGGCCAATTCTGGAGTGACAGGCTCTTCCACAGGTGCAGCAGAGAAATTTGTTTGTTGGGGCTGTTGCACAGTTGGCTCTCCCCTTGCGCCTCTGTCTTTTTTCCTGCCAACTACTAAGTCTCTTCGACTCGCCACAATTTAGCCCTGTCTTTATGGCTGCCCGCCAGCTCTGGATTCACAGGTCATAATATTCCAGTTAATTGTTAAATTAGATGTCATCACTAATACACAGGTGATAATATTCCAGTTAATTGTTAAATTAGATGCCATCACTAATACACAGGTGATAATATTCCAGTTAATTGTTAAATTAGATGTCATCACTAATACACAGGTGATAATATTCCAGTTAATTGTTAAATTAGATGTCATCACTAATACACAGGTGATAATATTCCAGTTAATTATTAAATTAGATGTCATCACTGATACACAGGTGATAATATTCCAGTTAATTGTTAAATTAGATGTCATCACTAATACACAGGTGATAATATTCCAGTTAATTGTTAAATTAGATGTCATCACTAATACACAGGTGATAATATTCCAGTTAATTGTTAAATTAGATGTCATCACTAATACACAGGTGATAATATTCCAGTTAATTGTTAAATTAGATGTCATCACTAATACACAGGTGATAATATTCCAGTTAATTATTAAATTACATTTCATCACTAATACACAGGGGATAATATTCCACTTAATTGTTAAATTAGATCTCATCACTAATACACAGGTGATAATATTCCAGTTAATTGTTAAATTAGATGTCATCACTACTACACAGGGGATAATATTCCAGTTAATTGTTAAATTAGATATCATCACTAATACACAGGGGATAATATTCCAGTTAATTGTTAAATTAGATGTCATCACTCATACACAGGGAATAATATTCCAGTTAATTGTTAAATTAGATGTCATCACAAATACACAGGGATAATATTCCAGTTAATTGTTAAATTAGATGTCATCACTAATACACAGTGGATAATATTCCAGTTAATTGTTAAATGAGATGTCATCACAAATACTCAGGTGATAATATTCCAGTTAATTGTTAAATTAGATGTCATCACTAATACACAGGTGATAATATTCCGGTTAATTGTTAAATTAGATGTCATCACAAATGCACAGGTGATAATATTCCAGTTAATTGTTAAATTAGATGTCATCACTAATACACAGGTGATAATATTCCAGTTAATTGTTAAATTAGATGTCATCACTAATACACAGGTGATAATATTCCAGTTAATTGTTAAATTAGATGTCATCACTAATACACAGGTGATAATATTCCACTTAATTGTTAAATTAGATGTCATCACAAATACACAGGGATAATATTCCAGTTAATTGTTAAATTAGATGTCATCACTAATACACAGGGGATAATATTCCAGTTAATTGTTAAATTGGATGTCATCACTAATACACAGGTGATAATATTCCAGTTAATTGTTAAATTAGATGTCATCACAAATACACAGGGATAATATTCCAGTTAATTGTTAAATTAAATGTCATCACTAATACACAGGGGATAATATTCCAGTTTATTGTTAAATTAGATGTCATCACTAATACACAGGGCATAATATTCCAGTTAATTGTGAAATTAGATGTCATCACTAATACACAGTGGATAATATTCCAGTGAATTGTTAAATTAGATGTCATCACTAATACACAGGTGATAATATTCCAGTTAATTGTTAAATTAGATGTCATCACAAATACACAGGGATAATATTCCAGTTAATTGTTAAATTAGATTCATCACTAATACACAGGTGATAATATTCCAGTTAATTGTTAAATTAGATGTCATCACAAATGCACAGGTGATAATATTCCAGTTAATTGTTAAATTAGATGTCATCACTAATACACAGGTGATAATATTCCAGTTAATTGTTAAATTAGATGTCATCACTAATACACAGGTGATAATATTCTGGTTAATTGTTATATTAGATGTCATCACAAATACACAGGGATAATATTCCAGTTAATTGTTAAATTAGATGTCATCACTAATATACAGGGGATAATATTCCAGTTAATTGTTAAATTATATTTAATCACAAATACACAGGTGATAATATTCCAGTTAATTGTTAAATTAGATGTCATCACTAATACACAGGGGAAAATATTCCAGTTAATTGTTAAATTAGATGTCATCACTAATACACAGGGGATAATATTCCAGTTAATTGTTAAATTAGATGTCATCACAAATACACAGGGGATAATATTCCAGTTAATTGTTAAATTAGATGTCATCACTAATACACAGGGGATAATATTCCAGTTAATTGTTAAATTAGATGTCATCACAAATACACAGGGATAATATTCCAGTTAATTGTTAAATTAGAAGTCATCACTAATACACAGTGGATTATATTCCAGTTAATTGTTAAATAAGATGTCATCACAAATACACAGGTGATAATATTCCAGTTAATTGTTAAATTAGATGTCATCACAAATACACGGGGATAATATTCCAGTTAATTGTTAAATTAGATGTCATCACTAATACACAGTGGATAATATTCCAGTTAATTGTTAAATGAGATGTCATCACAAATACTCAGGTGATAATATTCCAGTTAATTGTTAAATTAGATGTCATCACTAATACACAGGTGATAATATTCCGGTTAATTGTTAAATTAGATGTCATCACAAATGCACAGGTGATAATATTCCAGTTAATTGTTAAATTAGATGTCATCACTAATACACAGGTGATAATATTCCGTTTAATTGTTAAATTAGATGTCATCACTAATACACAGGTGATAATATTCCAGTTAATTGTTAAATTAGATGTCATCACTAATACACAGCTGATAATATTCCAGTTAATTGTTAAATTAGATGTCATCACAAATACACAGGGATAATATTCCAGTTAATTGTTAAATTAGATGTCATCACTAATACACAGTGGATAATATTCCAGTTAATTGTTAAATTGGATGTCATCACTCATACACAGGTGATAATATTCCAGTTAATTGTTAAATTAGATGTCATCACAAATACACAGGGATAATATTCCAGATAATTGTTAAATTAGATGTCATCACTAATACACAGGGGATAATATTCCAGTTTATTGTTAAATTAGATGTCATCACTAATACACAGGGCAGAATATTCCAGTTAATTGTTAAATTAGATGTTATCACTAATACACAGGGGATAATATTCCAGTTAATTGTTAAATTAGATGTCATCACTAATACACAGGTGATAATATTCCAGTTAATTGTTAAATTAGATGTCATCACAAATGCACAGGGATAATATTCCAGTTAATTGTTAAATTAGATGTCATCACTAATACACAGGTGATAATATTCCAGTTAATTGTTAAATTAGATGTCATCACTAATACACAGGTAATAATATTCCAGTTAATTGTTAAATTAGATGTCATCACTAATATACAGGGGATAATATTCCAGTTAATTGTTAAATTATATTTAATCACAAATACACAGGTGATAATATTCCAGTTAATTGTTAAATTAGATGTCATCACTAATACACAGGGGATAATATTCCAGTTAATTGTTAAATTAGATGTCATCACTAATACACAGGGGATAATATTCCAGTTAATTGTTAAATTAGATGTCATCACAAATACACAGGGGATAATATTCCAGTTAATTGTTAAATTAGATGTCATCACTAATACACAGGGGATAATATTCCAGTTAATTGTTAAATTAGATGTCATCACAAATACACAGGGATAATATTCCAGTTAATTGTTAAATTAGAAGTCATCACTAATACACAGTGGATTATATTCCAGTTAATTGTTAAATAAGATGTCATCACAAATACACAGGTGATAATATTCCAGTTAATTGTTAAATTAGATGTCATCACAAATACACAGGGATAATATTCCAGTTAATTGTTAAATTAGATGTCATCACTAATACACAGGTGATAATATTCCGTTTAATTGTTAAATTAGATGTCATCACTAATACACAGGTGATGATATTCCAGTTAATTGTTAAATTAGATGTCATCACTAATGCACAGCTGATAATATTCCAGTTAATTGTTAAATTAGATGTCATCACAAATACACAGGGATAATATTCCAGTTAATTGTTAAATTAGATGTCATCACTAATACACAGTGGATAATATTCCAGTTAATTGTTAAATTGGATGTCATCACTCATACACAGGTGATAATATTCCAGTTAATTGTTAAATTAGATGTCATCACAAATACACAGGGATAATATTCCAGATAATTGTTAAATTAGATGTCATCACTAATACACAGGGGATAATATTCCAGTTTATTGTTAAATTAGATGTCATCACTAATACACAGGGCAGAATATTCCAGTTAATTGTTAAATTAGATGTTATCACTAATACACAGGGGATAATATTCCAGTTAATTGTTAAATTAGATATCATCACTAATACACAGGTGATAATATTCCAGTTAATTGTTAAATTAGATGTCATCACTAATACACAGGTGATAATATTCCAGTTAATTGTTAAATTAGATGTCATCACTAATACACAGGTGATAATATTCCAGTTAATTGTTAAATTAGATGTCATCACTAATACACAGGTGATAATATTCCAGTTAATTGTTAAATTAGATGTCATCACTAATACACAGGTGATAATATTCCAGTTAATTGTTAAAATATATGTCATCACTAATACACAGGGGATAATATTCCAGTTAATTGTTAAAGTAGATGTCATCACTGATACACAGGGGATAATATTCCAGTTAATTGTTAAATTAGATGTCATCACAAATACACAGGGATAATATTCCAGTTAATTGTTAAATTTGATGTCATCACGAATACACAGTGGATAATATTCCAGTTAATTGTTAAATAAGATGTCATCACAAATACACAGTTGATAATATTCCAGTTAATTGTTAAATTAGATGTCATCACAAATATACAGGGATAATTTTCCAGTTAATTGTTAAATTAGATGTCATCACTAATACACAGTGGATAATATTCCAGTTAATTGTTATATGAGATGTCATCACAAATACTCAGGTGATAATATTCCAGTTAATTGTTAAATTAGATGTCATCACTAATACACAGGTGATAATATTCCGGTTAATTGTTAAATTCGATGTCATCACAAATGCACAGGTGATAATATTCCAGTTAATTGTTAAATTAGATGTCATCACTAATACACAGATGATAATATTCCGTTTAATTGTTAAATTAGATGTCATCACGAATACACAGGTGATAATATTCCAGTTAATTGTTAAATTAGATGTCATCACTAATACACAGGTGATACATTCCAGTTAATTGTTAAATTAGATGTCATCACAAATACACAGGGATAATATTCCAGTTAATTGTTAAATTAGATGTCATCACTAATACACAGGGGATAATATTCCAGTTAATTGTTAAATTGGATGTCATCACTAATACACAGGTGATAATATTCCAGTTAATTGTTAAATTAGATGTCATCACAAATACACAGGGATAATATTCCAGATAACTGTTAAATTAGATGTCATCACTAATACACAGGGGATAATATTCCAGTTTATTGTTAAATTAGATGTCATCACTAATACCCAGGGCAGAATATTCCAGTTAATTGTTAAATTAGATGTCATCGCTAATACACAGGGGATAATATTCCAGTTAATTGTTAAATTAGATGTCATCACTAATACACAGGTGATAATATTCCAGTTAATTGTTAAATTAGATGTCATCACAAATGCACAGGGATAATATTCCAGTTAATTGTTAAATTAGATGTCATCACTAATACACAGGTGATAATATTCCAGTTAATTGTTAAATTAGATGTCATCACTAATACACAGGTGATAATATTCCACTTAATTGTTAAATTAGATGTCATAACTAATACACAGGTGATAATATTCCAGTTAATTGTTAAATTAGATGTCATCACTAATACACAGGTGATAATTTTCCAGTTAATTGTTAAATTAGATGTCATCACTAATACACAGGTGATAATATTCCAGTTAATTGTTAAATTAGATGTCATCACTAATACACAGGTGATAATATTCCAGTTAATTGTTAAATTAGATGTCATCACTAATACACAGGTGATAATATTCCAGTTAATTATTAAATTACATTTCATCACTAATACACAGGGGATAATATTCCACTTAATTGTTAAATTAGATGTCATCACTAATACACAGGTGATAATATTCCAGTTAATTGTTAAATTAGATGTCATCACTAATACACAGGGGATAATATTCCAGTTAATTGTTAAATTAGATGTCATCACAAATGCACAGGTGATAATATTCCAGTTAATTGTTAAATTAGATGTCATCACTAATACACAGGTGATAATATTCCAGTTAATTGTTAAATTAGATGTCATCACTAATACACAGGTGATAATATTCCAGTTAATTGTTAAATTAGATGTCATCACTAATACACAGGTGATAATATTCCACTTAATTGTTAAATTAGATGTCATCACAAATACACAGGGATAATATTCCAGTTAATTGTTAAATTAGATGTCATCACTAATACACAGGGGATAATATTCCAGTTAATTGTTAAATTGGATGTCATCACTAATACACAGGTGATAATATTCCAGTTAATTGTTCAATTAGATGTCATCACAAATACACAGGGATAATATTCCAGTTAATTGTTAAATTAAATGTCATCACTAATACACAGGGGATAATATTCCAGTTAATTGTTAAATTAAATGTCATCACTAATACACAGGGCATAATATTCCAGTTAATTGTTAAATTAGATGTCATCACTAATACACAGTGGATAATATTCCAGTTAATTGTTAAATTAGATGTCATCACTAATACACAGGTGATAATATTCCAGTTAATTGTTAAATTAGATGTCATCACAAATACACAAGGATAATATTCCAGTTAATTGTTAAATTAGATTCATCACAAATACACAGGTGATAATATTCCAGTTAATTGTTAAATTAGATGTCATCACAATTGCACAGGTGATAATATTCCAGTTAATTGTTAAATTAGATGTCATCACTAATACACAGGTGATAATATTCCAGTTAATTGTTAAATTAGATGTCATCACTAATACACAGGTGATAATATTCCGGTTAATTGTTAAATTAGATGTCATCACAAATACACAGGGATAATATTCCAGTTAATTGTTAAATTAGATGTCATCACTAATATACAGGGGATAATATTCCAGTTAATTGTTAAATTATATTTAATCACAAATACACAGGTGATAATATTCCAGTTAATTGTTAAATTAGATGTCATCACTAATACACAGGGGATAATATTCCAGTTAATTGTTAAATTAGATGTCATCACTAATACACAGGGGATAATATTCCAGTTAATTGTTAAATTAGATGTCATCACAAATACACAGGGGATAATATTCCAGTTAATTGTTAAATTAGATGTCATCACTAATACACAGGGGATAATATTCCAGTTAATTGTTAAATTAGATGTCATCACAAATACACAGGGATAATATTCCAGTTAATTGTTAAATTAGAAGTCATCACTAATACACAGTGGATTATATTCCAGTTAATTGTTAAATAAGATGTCATCACAAATACACAGGTGATAATATTCCAGTTAATTGTTAAATTAGATGTCATCACAAATACACAGAAATAATATTCCAGTTAATTGTTAAATTTGATGTCATCACTAATACACAGTGGATAATATTCCAGTTAATTGTTAAATGAGATGTCATCACTAATACACAGGTGATAATATTCCGTTTAATTGTTAAATTAGATGTCATCACTAATACACAGGTGATAATATTCCAGTTAATTGTTAAATTAGATGTCATCACTAATACACAGGGGATAATATTCCAGTTAATTGTTAAATTAGATGTCATCACAAATACACAGGGATAATATTCCAGTTAATTGTTAAATTAGATGTCATCACTAATACACAGTGGATAATATTCCAGTTAATTGTTAAGTTGGATGTCATCACTCATACACAGGTGATAATATTCCAGTTAATTGTTAAAATATATGTCATCACTAATACACAGGGGATAATATTCCAGTTAATTGTTAAATTAGATGTCATCACTAATACACAGGGGATAATATTCCAGTTAATTGTTAAATTAGATGTCATCACAAATACACAGGGATAATATTCCAGTTAATTGTTAAATTTGATGTCATCACGAATACACAGTGGATAATATTCCAGTTAATTGTTAAATAAGATGTCATCACAAATACACAGGTGATAATATTCCAGTTAATTGTTAAATTAGATGTCATCACAAATATACAGGGATAATATTCCAGTTAATTGTTAAATTAGATGTCATCACTAATACACAGTGGATAATATTCCAGTTAATTGTTAAATGAGATGTCATCACAAATACTCAGGTGATAATATTCCAGTTAATTGTTAAATTAGATGTCATCACTAATACACAGGTGATAATATTCCGGTTAATTGTTAAATTCGATGTCATCACAAATGCACAGGTGATAATATTCCAGTTAATTGTTAAATTAGATGTCATCACTAATACACAGGTGATAATATTCCGTTTAATTGTTAAATTAGATGTCATCACTAATACACAGGTGATAATATTCCAGTTAATTGTTAAATTAGATGTCATCACTAATACACAGGTGATAATATTCCAGTTAATTGTTAAATTAGATGTCATCACAAATACACAGGGATAATATTCCAGTTAATTGTTAAATTAGATGTCATCACTAAAACACAGGGGAAAATATTCCAGTTAATTGTTAAATTGGATGTCATCACTAATACACAGGTGATAATATTCCAGTTAATTGTTAAATTAGATGTCATCACAAATACACAGGGATAATATTCCAGATAACTGTTAAATTAGATGTCATCACTAATTCACAGGGGATAATATTCCAGTTTATTGTTAAATTAGATGTCATCACTAATACACAGGGCAGAATATTCCAGTTAATTGTTAAATTAGATGTCATCACTAATACACAGGTGATAATATTCCAGTTAATTGTTAAATTAGATGTCATCACAAATGCACAGGGATAATATTCCAGTTAATTGTTAAATTAGATGTCATCACTAATACACAGGTGATAATATTCCAGTTAATTGTTAAATTAGATGTCATCACTAATACACAGGTGATAATATTCCACTTAATTGTTAAATTAGATGTCATCACTAATACACAGGTGATAATATTCCAGTTAATTGTTAAATTAGATGTCATCACTAATACACAGGTGATAATATTCCGGTTAATTGTTAAATTAGATGTCATCACAAATACACAGGTGATAATATTCCAGTTAATTGTTAAATTAGATGTCATCACTAATACACAGGGGATAATATTCCAGTTAATTGTTAAATTAGATTTCATCACAAATACACAGGGATAATATTCCAGTTAATTGTTAAATTAGATGTCATCACTAATACACAGGTGATAATATTCCAGTTAATTGTTAAATAAGATGTCATCACAAATACACAGGTGATAATATTCCAGTTAATTGTTAAATTAGATGTCATCACAAATGCACAGGTGATAATATTCCAGTTAATTGTTAAATTAGATGTCATCACGAATACACAGGTGATAATATTCCGTTTAATTGTTAAATTAGATGTCATCACTAATACACAGGTGATAATATTCCAGTTAATTGTTAAATTAGATGTCATGACTAATACACAGGTGATAATATTCCAGTTAATTGTTAAATTAGATGTCATCACAAATACACAGGGATAATATTCCAGTTAATTGTTAAATTAGATGTCATCACTACTACACAGGGGATAATATTCCAGTTAATTGTTCAATTGGATGTCATCACTAATACACAGGTGATAATATTCCAGTTAATTGTTAAATTAGATGTCATCACAAATACATAGGGATAATATTCCAGATAACTGTTAAATTAGATGTCATCACTAATACACAGGGGATAATATTCCAGTTTATTGTTAAATTAGATGTCATCACTAATACACAGGGCAGAATATTCCAGTTAATTGTTAAATTAGATGTCATCACTAATACACAGGGGATAATATTCCAGTTAATTGTTAAATTAGATGTCATCACTAATACACAGGTGATAATATTCCAGTTAATTGTTAAATTAGATGTCATCACAAATGCACAGGGATAATATTCCAGTTAATTGTTAAATCAGATGTCATCACTAATACACAGGTGATAATATTCCAGTTAATTGTTAAATTAGATGTCATCACTAATACACAGGTGATAATATTCCACTTAATTGTTAAATTAGATGTCATCACTAATACACAGGTGATAATATTCCAGTTAATTGTTAAATTAGATGTCATCACTAATACACAGGTGATAATATTCCGGTTAATTGTTAAATTAGATGTCATCACAAATACACAGGTGATAATATTCCAGTTAATTGTTAAATTAGATGTCATCACTAATACACAGGGGATAATATTCCAGTTAATTGTTAAATTAGATTTCATCACAAATACACAGGGATAATATTCCAGTTAATTGTTAAATTAGATGTCATCACTAATACACAGGTGATAATATTCCAGTTAATTGTTAAATTAGATGTCATCAATAGTACACAGGGGATAATATTCCAGTTAATTGTTAAATTAGATGTCATCACTAATACAGAGGGGATAATATTCCAGTTAATTGTTAAATTAGATGTCATCACTAATACACAGGGGATAATATTCCAGTTAATTGTTAAATTAGATGTCATCACAAATGCACAGGTGATAATATTCCAGTTAATTGTTAAATTAGATGTCATCACGAATACACAGGTGATAATATTCCGTTTAATTGTTAAATTAGATGTCATCACTAATACACAGGTGATAATATTCCAGTTAGTTGTTAAATTAGATGTCATCACTAATACACAGGGGATAATATTCCGGTTAATTGTTAAATTAGATGTCATGACTAATACACAGGTGATAATATTCCAGTTAATTGTTAAATTAGATGTCATCACTAATACACAGGTGATAATATTCCAGTTAATTGTTAAATTAGGTGTCATCACTAATACACAGGTGATAATATTCAGGTTAATTGTTAAATTAGATGTCATCACTAATACACAGGTGATAATATTCCAGTTAATTGTTAAATTAGATGTCATCACTAATACACAGGGGATAATATTCCAGTTAATTGTTAAATTAGATGTCATCACTAATACACAGGGGATAATATTCCATTTAATTGTTAAATTAGATGTCATCACTAATACTCAGGTGATAATATTCCAGTTAATTGTTAAATTAGATGTCATCACTAATACACAGGTGATAATATTCCAGTTAATTGTTAAATTAGATGTCATCACTAATACACAGGTGATAATATTCCAGTTAATTGTTAAATTAGTTGTCATCACTAATACACAGGTGATAATATTCCGGTTAATTGTTAAATTAGATGTCATCACTAATACACAGGTGATAATATTCCAGTTAATTTTTAAATTAGATGTCATCACTCATACACAGGTGATAATATTCCAGTTAATTGTTAAATTAGATGTCATCACTAATACACAGGGGATAATATTCCAGTTAATTGTTAAATTAGATGTCATCACTAATACTCAGGTGATAATATTCCAGTTAATTGTTAAATTAGATGTCATCACTAATACACAGGGCAGAATATTCCAGTTAATTGTTAAATTAGATGTCATCACTAATACACAGGTGATAATATTCCAGTTAATTGTTGAATTAAATGTCATCACTAATACACAGGTGATAATATTCCGGTTAATTGTTAAATTAGATGTCATCACTAATACACAGCGGATAATATTCTGGTTAATTGTTAAATTAGATGTCATCACTAATACACAGTGTATAATATTCTATTTAATTGATAAATTGGACATGATAACTAAAACAGTGTCTAAAATATCCCACTTAATTTTTAAGTTACCTGTCATCCCTAATGCACAGGGGCAATATTTTGGTCAATTGTTACGAGCTATCATCCTGAAAACTAAGTTTACACATTCTGGATAATAGTTAAATTAGACTTAATCTTTAATGCTTAGGGTAGAATATTGTGTTTAATTGTTATATTGACATCATCCCTAATTCAATGAAATTTGTGCACTGATCCAACTGGATCACAGCAGGCAGCTCATGTGGGTAAATAATTGGTTTAGCCCCTCCACCACTACCTTGGCAGAGATAGTTCTTCCGTGGAATGTCCTCTCCACATCCATAATGGTGAGAAGATACTGCTTGACTCCTTTTGCTTTCGGCAGGAGTCCCACACAATCCACCAGCATTCTGTTGAAGGGTTCCCCAAAAGCTTGTTTGGGAATTAGGGGTGCACTTTTTATTGCAAGTTGGGGCTTCCCCACAACCTGGCACATGTGAACAGTTTTACAGAAATCCACCACATCTTTGTAGAGTTGTGGCCAGTCAAACTGCTGTCTTATGCAGGCTTGTGTTTTTCTGATGCCGACATGTCCAGCCATTGGAATTCCTGGGTTATTCTCAGCATTTCCTTATAGTCCCTGGGCAGAACCACTATCTGGTGAACTACTGTCCACTCTTCATCCGCAGGTCTCTAAGGAGGTCTCCACTTCCTCATCGTCACCTCATTCTTTAAATAGTCACACTCTGGAACTCCCTCTGCTTCTGTTTAACTTTAGACAGTCTTTGCTAACTTTTTTAACATTGGGTCAGCTTGCTCAGCCTCGACCAAGGAAGATATATTTAACACATTCTTTTTGTCCTCTAACCTCCCAAAGAATTTTTCAGATAACTAGGTAGGAGGGTCATCAGTCTGCAGTGTCAGTTCATCCTCCTCTGACGGAGCTTGTTTGAGCATGGACCATCACAACACAAAGGCAGGAAAAATGTCAGTGGCCTTTTCCTGTAACTGCTCTGTCTGCCTGATCTATTTCATTCTCTCTAAAAGCACTGGGAAAGCTGCCACCTTCACCCTGACCAGATCATTACCCAGGCACAGGTCGACCCTGTCCATAGGTAAGCTAGGGACAATCCCCAGCGTTATCAGTCCTGAAACAAAGCTGCACTCCATGTGTACCCAATATAGAGTCCTGGGCATTTACCTTCCCCCTGAAACTGTTTACTAATACCTGAGCGTTCGATGCCCTCTCTAGGGGAAAGTTCATGCATTTCCCCAGCAGGAGGGAATGGGTGGCCCCTGTATCCCAAGTATGGCTTTGGGCTTGCTTGCCTCATTCGAGGGGTATGGGGTCACTTTTCCATGGGTTACAAAATCCTGCTATCTCTCAGGGATTTAGTTAAATTTTCTGGCACTCTCAGTGGTGGGCATACTGAGTCTTACTGCCACAGTTAAAGTCTCAGCCTGGTATTCTGTGTTTCCCATCAGGGCCCCTTTTCCTGAACTGGTCTGGTGTACCCTGATTAATCCTGCAGCTTTTCACTGTAACGTCCAGCAGTCAGCTCGGAGGTGATGGACCTTGTTCCAGTGGAAACACACAGGCTTTTGGGCATCACTCCTGTTCTCAGCACCATCTGCTCGAGCCGAATGAGGAGCACCTGTCTTTACAACTCTCCCTTCTTGCTCAGGGCTATTTTATTTTATTCATTCATGGGATGTGGACGTCGCTGGCTCGTCCAGCATTTATTACCCATCCCTAATTGCCCTTGAGAAGATTATTGTGAGCTGCCTTATTGAACTGCTGCAGTCCATGTGAGGTAGGTACACCCACAGTGCTGTTAGGAATGGATTTCCAGGATTTGGACCCAGAGACAGTGAAGGAATGGCGATATAGTTCCAAGTCAGGATGGTGTGTGACTTGGAGGCGAACTTGCAGGTGGTGGTGTTACCATGCATTTGCTGCCCTTGTCCTTCGAGATGGTGGAGGTCGCGGGTTGGAAGGTGCTGTTTAAGGAGCCTTGGTGAGTTGCTGCTGTGCATCTTGTAGATGGTACACACTGCTGCCACTGTGCGTCGGTGGTGGAAGTAGTGAATGTTTGTTGATGGGGTGACAATCATGTGCAACTGGATGGTGTCGAGCTTCTTGAGTGTTGTTGGAGCTTCACCCATCCAGACACGTGGAGAGTATTCCATCACACACCTGACTTGTGCCTTGTAGATGGTGGACAGGCTTTGGGGAGTCAGGAGGTGAGTTACTCGCCGCAAGATCCCTGTCCTCTGACCTGCTCTTGTAGCCACGGTATTTATATGGCTACTCCAGTTTTGTTTCTGGTCAATGGTAGTCCCTAGGATGTTGATAATGGGGAATTCAGCGATGGTAATGGCATTGAATGACAAGGGGAGATGGTTAGATTCTCTCTTGTTGGAGATGGTCATTGCCTGGCACTTGTGAGGGGTGAATGTTACTTGCCTGGATACTGTCCAGGTCTTGCTGCATTTCTACACAGACTGCTTCAGTATCTGATATGTCACGAATAGTGCTCAGCATTGTGGAATCATCAGCGAACATCCCCACTTCTGACCTCATGATTGAAGGAAGGTCATTGATGAAGCAGCTGAAGATGGTTGGGCCGAGGACACTACCCTGAGGTCCTCCTGCAGTGATGTCCTGGAGCTCGGATGATTGACCTCCAACAACCACAACCATCTTCCTTTGCGCTAGGTATGACTCCAGCCAGCGGAGTGTTTCCCCCCTAGTTCCCATTGACTTCAGTTTTGCTAGGGCTGCTTGACACCATATTGGGTCAAATGCTGCCTTGATGTCAAGGGCAGACACTCTCACCTCACCTCTTGAGTTAAGCTCTTTTGTCCATGTTTGAACCAAAGCTGTAATGAGGTCAGGAACTGAGTGGCCCTGGTGGAACTCAAACTGAGCATCACTGAGCAGGTTATTGCGAAGCATGTGCCACTTGATGGCACTGTTGATGACACCTTCCATCACTTTACTGATGATTGACAGTCGGCTGATGGGGCGGTAATTGGCCGGGTTGGACTTGTCCTGCTTTTTGTGTGCAAGACTTACCTGGGTAATTTTCCACATTGCAGGGTAGATGCCAGTGTTGTAGCTGTACTGGAACATTTTGGCTCGGGGCGCTACAAATTCTGGAGCACAGGTCTTCAGTACTATTGCTGGAATATTGCCCGGGCCCATATCATTTGCAGTATCCAGTTCCTTCAGTCGTTTCTTTATATCACGCAGAGTGAATCGAATTGGCTGACGTCTGGCATCTGTGATGCTGGGGAGTTCAGGAGGAGGCCGACATGGATCATCAACTCGGCACTTCTGGCTGAAGATTATTGCAAATGCTTCAGCCTTATCTTTTGCACTGATGTGCTGGGCTCCCCCATCATTGATGGTGGTGATATTTGTGGAGCCACCTCCTCCAGTTAGTTGTTTAATTGTCCACCACCATTCGCGGCTAGATGTGGTAGGACTGCAGAGCTTCGATCTGTTCCGTTGGTTATGGGATCGCTTAGCTCTGCCTATCGCATGCTGCTTATTCAGTTTGACATTCAAGTAGTCCTGGGCTGTAGCTTCACCAGGTTGACACCTCGTTTTGAGGTATGCCTGGTACTGCTCCTGGCATGCCCTCTTACACTCTTCATTGAATCCCATGTGCTTTAATTTTGCACGCTAATTTCTTACGTGGGATCGTATCAAAATCCTTCTGAAAGTCCAAATACATCACATCCACTCGTTCTCTCTTATCTATTCTATGAGTTACATCCTCAAAAAATTCCAGTAGATTTGCCAAGCATGATTTCCCTTTCATAAATCCATGTTGACTGTGTCCGATCCTGTCATTGTTTTGCATGTGCTCTGTTATTACATCTTTTATAATGTACTCTAGCATTTTTCCCACTACTTATGTCAGGCTAACCGGCCAATAATTCCCTGTTGTGTCTCTACCTCCTTTTTTAAACAGTGGGGTTACATTAGCTAACCTGCAATCCATTGGAACTCTTCCAGAGTCTATAGAATTTTGAAGAATGACCAGCAATGCATCTACTATTACTAGAGTCACTTGCGTAAGTACTCTGGGATGTAGGTTATCAGGCCCTGGGGGTTTATCGGCCATCAATCCCATCAATTTCCCTAACACCATTTCTCTACCAATTCTGATTTCAGACAGTCCCTCCTTCGTACTAGACCCTATATTCCCCAACATTACTGGGAGGTAATTTGTGTTCTCCTTTGTGAAGACAGAACCAAAGTATGTATTTAATTGGTCTTCCATTTCTTTGTTCCCCATTCCTTCCAAACAGCATTTGATGAAGTGTCACTTAACAGGCTTGTCAGTAAAGATAAAGCCCATGGAATAAAAGGGACAAAGTTGTCTGCATGACAGGAAGCGGAGAGAGTGGGTGAAAGGTTGTTTTTAGACTGGAGGAAGTTTCCCCAGGGGTCGTTACTAGGTCTGCTACTTTTCATGATATATATTAAACACATGGACTTGAGTGTAAATGGCACAATTTCAAACTTTACACTTGGCACAAAACTTAGAAATGCATTGCACAGTGAGGATGATAGTGACAGACTTCAAGTGGATATAGAGAGGTTGGTGGAATGGACGGACACGTGGCAGATAAACTTTATCAGAAGCGCAAATTGATACATTTTCATTGGACGGAGAGGAGAGGCAATGGAAAATAAAGGGTGTAATTTTAATGGGGGTGCAGCAACAGAGTGGATGCATGTGAATAGTTCAATGGCAGGACATATAGATGAGCTTGTTAAAAATGACATGCTGTGTGACTGTTACAAAGACAAACTATCCCTCCTTGTCCTTCAGAAACTTACTGCAGCCTGTTACAATGTTGGTTACACCATCGTCCTCCCACAGCTCTCCACTTTCGTCCAGCTGGAAGGAACTGCTGTTACCTTTTTATTAATTCATGGAATGTGGGCATCGCTGTCTAGGCCAGCATTTATTGTCCATCCCTAATTGCCCTTGAGAAGGTGGTGGTGAGCTGCCTTCTTGATCTGCTGCAGTCCATCTGATGCGGGTACACCCACAGTACTGTTAGGAACTGAGTTCAGGATTCTGACCCAGCGATAGTGAAGGAACGGCGATCTAGTTCCAAGTCAGGATGGTGTGTCACTTGGAGGGGAACTTGCAGGTGGTGGTGTTCCCATGCATTGTTGCCCTTGTCCTTCTAGTTGGTAGAGGTCGTAGGTTTGGAAGGTGCTGTCTAAGGAGCCTTGGTGCGTTGCTGCAGTGCATCTTGTAGATGGTACACACTGCTGCCCCTGTGTGCTGGTTGTGGAGGGAGTGAATGACACCCCAATCACAACAATCAAGCAGGCTGCTTTGTCCTGGATGGTGTTGAACTCCTGGAGTGTTGTTGGAGCTGCGCTCATCCAGGCAAGTGAAGAGCATTCCATCACACTCCTGACTTGTGCCTTATAGATGGTGGACAGGCTTTGGGGAGTCAGGGGGTGAGTCACTTGCCGCAGGATTCCTAGCCTCTGACCTGCTCTTGTAGTTTCAATTCAGTTTCTGGTCAATGGTAGGCCCTAAGATGTTGATGGTGGGGGATTCAACCATGGTAATGCCATTGATTGTCAAGGGGAGATGGTTAGAATCTCTTTTATTAGAAATGATCATTTCCTGCCACTTTTGTGGCATGAATATTACTTGCCACTTATCATCTCAAGCCTGAATGTTGTCTAGGTCTTGCTGCATATGTCTGTCTTCAGTATCAGAGCAGTTGTGAATAGTGATCATCATTGTACAGTCATCAGTGAACTTTCCCACTTCTGACCTTATGATTGAAGAGGGTCATTGATGAAGCAGCTGAAGATGGTTGGGCCTAGGACACTACCCTGAGGAACTCCTGCAGTCATGTCCTGGAGCTCAGATGATTGACCTCCAACAACCACAACCATCTTCCATTGTGCTAGATATGACTCCAACCAGCGGAGAGATTTCCACCTGATTCCCATTGACTTCTATTTGGTGAGGTTCCATTCATATCTAAAATAACAGAAAATGCTGTAAATACTCAGCTTGTCTGGCAGCATCTGTGGAGAGAGAAGCAGAGTTAATGATCAGAAGATCGGGGTCGTGCTTGTGGACTGAATGGACAGGTTCCACAAAGCGGTCACCCAATCTGTATTTGGTCTTCGCAATGTTTTTTTTTAATCGTTCATGGGATGTGGGCGTTGCTGGCTTGGACGGCATTTATTGCCCATCCTTAATGTAGTGGAGACTGCATTGTGAACAGCAAATACAGTAAACTAAATTGAAAGAAGTACTAATAAATCGCTGCTTCACATGAAAGGTGTGTCTGGGGCCTTGGATAGTGAGGAGAGAGGAGGTAAAAGTGCAGGTATTACACCTCAAGTGATTGCAGGAGAAGGTGTCCTGGGAAGGAGGCAAGGTGTCTGGTGTGATGGAGGAGTGGACCAGGCTTTCACGGACGGAAGAATCCCTTTGGAATGCTGACCGGGGAGGGGAGGGATAGGTGCATTTAGTAGTGGCATCACGCTGGAGGTGGCAGATATAGATGGGCTGGTAAGATGGACGGAGCGGTGGCAAATGGAATTTAATCCTGAGAAGTGTGAGGTGATGCTTTTTGGTAGGACTAACAAGGCAAGGGAATATACAATGGATGGTAGGACCCTAGGATGTACAGAGGGTCAGAAGGATCTTGGTGTACTTGTCCATAGGTCAATGAAGGGAGAAGCACAGGTAGATAAGGTGGTTAGGGAGGCATACGGGATAATTGTCTTTATTAGTCGAGGCATAGAATATAAGAGCAGGGAGGTTATGATGGAGCTGTATAAAACACTAGTTCGGCCACAGCTGGAGTACTGTGTACAGTTCGTGGCACCACACTATAGGAAGGATGTGATTGCACTGGAGAAGGTGTCGAGGAGATTCACCAGGATGTTGCCTGGGCTGGAGCATTTCAGCTATGAAGAGAGAGTGAAAAGGCTAGTGTTGTTTTCCTTAGAGCAGAGAAGGCTGATTGGGGACCTGATTGAGGTATACAAAATTATGAGGGGCATAGATAGTGTAGATAGGAATAGACCTTTTCCCTTAGCAGAGGGGTCAATAACCAGGGGGCATAGATTTAAGGTAAGGGGCAGGCGTTTTAGTGGGGATTTGAGGAAAACAAATTCACCCAGAGAGTTTTTGGACTCTGGACCACACTGCCTGAAGTGGAAGTGGAAGCAGGAACCCTCACAACATTTAAGAAGTATTTAGATGAGCACTTGAAACGCCAGAGCACACAAGACTACGGGCCAAGTGTTGGAAAATAGGAATAAAATAGATAGGTGCTTAATGGCCATCACCGATGCGATGGGCCGCAGGATCTGTTTTTATGCTGTCTAACTTGGACTCTATGAAGTGAGTGGAGTTGAAGGAGAAGTTGTTCAATGTGAGAACAGGTTCAGCCAGGTGGAGGAGGGTGGTAGTGCATGGGGACCGCTTGGGCCTCTGTTCAAGGAAGAAGCCGAGAACACTAAGACCGTCCTGGTGGGGGATAGGAGGTGCAGAGAGATTGGACGTCCATAGTCAAGAGGAGGCTTTTAGGGCCAAGAAACTGAAAATTTTCAAAATGACGTAGAGCGTCTGAAGAATCACAGATGTAAGTGGAAAGAGACTGGACCAGGGGGAAAAATCGAGTCAAGATAGGAAGAAATAAGTTCAGTGAGGCAGGAGTAGACTGAAACAATGTGTCGACCAGGAAAGCCCTGTTTGTGGATTTTGGGGAAGAGGTAGAAGCGAGCTGTCCGGGGCTGTGGGACTATGAGGTTGGAAGCTGCAGAGGGAGGATCCCCAGAGGAGATGAGGTCAATGACCATTCTGTGAACAGTAGCTTGATGTTCTGTGGCGGGATCATGGTCCAGAGGGAGATAGAAAGAAGTGTTTGAGAGTTGGCGTTCAGCATCTGCAAGGTAGTGGGCAGTACGCCAGACAACAACAGCACCACCCTTGTCTGCAGATTTGATCACAATGACGGGATTAGACCTGAGAGAACGGAGTGTGGCAATTTAAGAGGGGGGCAGGTTAAAATGAGTGAGGGGGCAGAGAAATTGAGATGGCCGATGTCTCACCGACAGTTCTCAATGAAAAGATGAAGAGTGGGTAAGAGGCCAAAGGGGGAGGTCCAGGTGGAGGGAGAATACTTGAGGTGGGTGAGTGGGCCCACTGGTCGGGGGAGGACTGCCCGTCAAAGAAGTGAGCAGGAGGCCTTGACGATGGAAAAGAACTCAATGTCATGCCATGCCTGGAATTATTAGAGGTGGGGGCATAAGGCATAAAACTGAGTCATTTGTTAAGTACAGATCATTCAGTGACAGAGAGGGGAAGACGCCATTGTTTAAAAATAAGGGGTCACCCATTAAAACAGAGATGAGGAGAGGTGTTCCCTCTCAGAGGGTCGAAAGTCTTCCTCAAAAGACAGTGGAAGCAGAGAATTTTTAATGCAGAGCTGGATAGATTCTTGATATGCAAAGGGGTGAAAGGTTACCGGGGGTAGCTGGAAATGTGAAGTAATCAGTTCAGCCAGGAACTTATTGAATGGTGGAGCAGGTTCGAAGCGTCGAGTGGTCTACTCCTGCTCCTAATTAGTTTGTTCGTATATAAATATATGTTTTTGTTATTGATGTCTTCGGAACAGCACTGTATACTTCTCCACAGCCTGACAATCAATATATTTTCTGTGCCTTAGCCAATTGGATGTTCACACAACCACTGCCCCTTTGATCCATTGAGTTCAGTTTTCCTAAGAAGTCTATTAAATGACACTTGATCAAACGCCTTTTGAAAGTTTATATACATAACACCGTCTGTGACACCCTCATCAATTCCCTCCAATACTTCATCAAATAAATCCTTCAAGTTTGTTAGATACAATTTGCCTTTAACATGTTCATGGTAGTTGACATTTATAAACCCTTGCTTTTCAATACAGCAGATATCTTTGTCCAGGTTTAGGGTTGAAATTTCCCCACTAGTGATGTCACACTGACTGGTCAGTAAATACAGGGTTTACTCCATTTCTCCTTTTTTAAACAGGGTGTAACATTTACAATCCTCCAGTGCACTGTCATCACTCCCATATCCAAGAAGGATTGGAAGATTCTGGCCAGTGCCTCTGCTATTTCCACCATTCCTTCCCTCAGCAACCCTCAGACATCCCATCCAGACTGGGTAAATGTTCTACTTTGTGCTACAAAAAGTGTTGGATTGCAAGGTATTAACTGAACCTGTTTGTTCAATGACTGTAATGAATGTCTGTCTCCATGGACCCTAATTGTGTCACTGGAGAGCTTTTCTCTTCTATTAATAATGGGCTACTTTCAATGTGTTATCATATTGTGTCAGTAGCAGCATCAGCCCCAGCACTAACAGAGATCAGCAGCTCCAGAGAGAGGGAGAGGAGAGATCAGAATCTGAGAATAGACTGGAATGTGACAACAATGGGTCAGAATCTAAGAACAGTAGATTGGAATGTTACAACAATGGACAGGATTTTATCCGATTGGTTTGATTATCTTACTGCGGATTATTATTGGTACACATTAGCGGATCGGATCTATTGTGCACTGAGGATGATTCAACACATTTATTATCCGATCCTCGCTATTGTTGGTGTCCCTGGTAAGTTTCTCTATCCAGCTATTAATTCTATAAACCATGATTAACTGTTTTACTGTTCTTAACAACGACCACCTCCAAAATATCATCCTCTATGTGAGCCCATTTGCTACAAAAACTCTGATCATTGCCTTTGTCAAATTTTCTATTCCAATGCTGTCCTGGTTACCCTCCCTGTTACAAACCACCATAAACAACAGGCAATCCAAAATTCTGCTGCCCATATCCTAAATCACACTAAATCTCATTCACGCAACATCCCTGTGCTCAGTGACTTACAATAGTTTCTGTCGGACAGAGTGTACAGGAAGAAATAAATGGGGTACAATAATCATGGGTGTCTTTAATCTGCGTGCAGATTGGACAAATCAGATTGGCCAAGGGAGCCTGGAAAATTAGTACATAGAGTGTATTCAGGACAGTTCTTAGAGCAGCACGTTCTCGAGTCAACCAGAGTGCAGGCTATTCTAGAACTGGTAATGCACAATTGGACAGGATTAATCAAGAACCTCCTGGTAAAGCAGACACTGGGCGACAGTGATCATAACACGATAGCATTTCAATGTTCAGATTGAAGGGAAAACTGTGGGTCTAAGACTAGTTTTTTTTAACCTTAATAAAGGTAATTTTAAGGATATGAAGGCATAGCTAGCGAAAGTGAACTGGGAAACTAGGTTAAAAGTTAGGACAGTCGAGATGCAGTGGCAGACTTTGAAGGAGTTACTTAACTCTCAGCAAAGAATTACTTCAGTGATAAATAAAGACTCTTGTGGACGGTTGCATCATATGTAGTTAAATAAGGAAGTTAAGGATAATATTAAATTGAAGGAAACACTGTACAAATCTGCAAAGATTGTTGGTGCGTGAAAAGATTGGACAGATTTTAAGAACCAGCAATCAATGATTAAAAAGGGAAAAGGTAGAGTGTGGGAGAAAGCTAGCTAGTAATATACAAACAGAATAAGAGTTTCTACAAGTATTTACATTGGAAAAGAGTAACGAAAATTAGTGTTAGTCCAGTAGAGAGTGAGTTTGGGGAATTAATAATGAGAAACAAGGACATGGTGGAGGTGTTGAACAGGTATTTTGAGTCTGTTTTCACTGTGGTAGAGTTTGAAAACCTTCCAAGGATACTTAAATCAGGAGGCAAAAGGAAGTGAGGAACTAAAAACAATCACCATGACCAGAGAAAAGATGATACAGGGAAAACGATTACACCTAAAGGCTGACAGGACCCACCATCCGTGATTAACTAAAGCAGCTAAAGATAGTATCAAACTTAAAGATAAAGCATATAACGGTGCAAAGCTGGGTGACAGGGCAGAAGATTGGACAGAATATAAAAGCAGCAAAGAACAACTAAAAGATTAATACGGTGGGAAAAAAACAAGAGTACGAGGGAAAGCTAGCTAGAAATATAAAGTCTGATAGGAAGAGTGTCTACAGATATTCGAACAAGGGAAGAGTTAACAAGGTGAGTATTGGTCCTACAGAAAGTGAGTCTGTGGAATTAATAACGGAAAATAAGGAGATGGCAGATGAATTGAGCAGCTATTTTGTATTGGTCTTCACTATTGAAGATACAACTAACATCCTAGTGTTAGCTGTAAATCAGGAAATGGAAGGGAGGGAGGAACCCTAGACAATTACAATCACCATGGAAGTGGTATGAGCAAATTGTTGGAGCTGCGGGCTGACAAGTCCCGATGGACTTCTTAAAAGAAGTGGTGAGTGAGATAGTTGATACATTGGTTTTGATTTTCTAAAATTCCCTTGATTCGAGGAAGGTTCCATTAGATTGGAAAATAGTGAATGTAACTCCTTTATTCAAAAAGGAAGGGAGACAGAAAGCAGGAAACTACAGGCCAGTTAGCTTAACATCTGTCCTAGGAAAACGTTAGCAGCTATTACTGAAGATGGCATAGCAGGGCGTTTGAAAACGCTAAGGTAATCAGGCAGAATCAACATCGTTTTGTGAAAGGAAATTCATGTTTCTCCAATTTATTGGAGTTCTTCGAAGAAGTAACATGTGCTGTGGAGAAAGGGGAGTCGGTGGATGTACTGTACTTAGATTTCCAGAAGGCATTTGATAAGATGCCACATCAAAGGTTATTGTGGAAAATAAAAGGTCATGGTATAGCGAGTATCATTTTGGCATGGATAGAAGATTGACTGGCTAACAGGAAACAGAGAGTAGGCAGAAATGGGTCATTTTCTGGTTAACAAGATGTAACGAGTGGTGTGCCACAGGGATCAGTGCTGGGGTCTCAACGTTTTTACAATTTATCGAAATAACTTGTTTGAAGGGACTGAAGGTACGGTTGTTAAATTTTCTGATGAGACAAAGATAGGTAGGGAAGTAAGTTGTAAAGAGGGCATAAGGAGGGATAGAGATAGGTTAAGTTAGTGGGCAAAGATCTGGCAAATGGAGTACAATGTGGGAAAATGTGAAATTGTCCATTTTGGCAGGAAGAATAAAAAAGAAGCATATTATCTAACTGATGAGAGATTGCAGAGCTGTGAGTTGCAGAGGGATCTGAGTGTCCCAGTGCATGAATACCAAAAGGTTAGTGTGCAGGTACAGTGAGAAATCAGGAAAGCTAATAGAATGCTATTATTTATTGCAAGGGG
This sequence comes from Heterodontus francisci, assembly GCF_036365525.1. Classification (NCBI taxonomy): domain Eukaryota; kingdom Metazoa; phylum Chordata; class Chondrichthyes; order Heterodontiformes; family Heterodontidae; genus Heterodontus; species Heterodontus francisci. The sequence goes on along the minus strand of NW_027141403.1, from coordinate 653,772 downwards.
AATTGAATACAAAAGTAGGGAGATTTTACTACAGTTATACAGGAAATTGGTGAGACTACATCTGGAGGACTGTGTACAGTATTGGTCTTCTTATTTAAGGAAGGATGTAAATGCGTTGGAAGCAATTGAGAGAAGGTTTACCAGACTAATACCGGGAATAGGAGAGTTGTCATATGAGGAAAGATTGGACAGACTAGGCTTGTATCTGTTGGAGTTTAGAAGAGTAAGAGGCGACTTGATTGACACCAGCAAGATCAAAACAAAGAACAAAGAACAAAGATAATTACAGCACAGGAACAGGCCCTTCGGCCCTCCAAGCCTGCGCCGATCCAGAGCCTCACTCTAAACATGTCGCCTATTTTCTAAGCTTCTGTATCTCTTTTCTTCCTGCCCATTCATGTATCTGTCTAGATACATCTTAAAAGACTCCATCGTGCCCGCATCTACCACCTCCGCTGGCAATGCGTTCCAGGTGCCCACCACCCTCTGCGTAAAGAACTTTCCACGCATATCCCCCCTAAACTTTTCCCCTTTCACTTTGAACTCGTGTCCTCTAGTAATTGAAACCCCCACTCTGGGAAAAAGCTTCTTGCTATCCACCCTGTCTATACCTCTCATGATTTTGTACACCTCAATCAGGTCCCCCCTCAACCTCCGTCTTTCTAATGAAAATAATCCTAATCTACTCAACCTCTCTTCATAGCTAGCGCCCTCCATACCAGGCAACATCCTGGTGAACCTCCTCTGCACCCTCTCCAAAGCATCCACATCCTTTTGATAATGTGGCGACCAGAACTGTACGCAGTATTCCAAATGTGGCCGAACCAAAGTCCTATACAACTGTAACATGACCTGCCAACTCTTGTACTCAATGCCCTTACGGATTTTGATAGGATGGATGTGGAAAGGATGTTTTCCCTTGTGTGAGAATCTAGAACTCGAGTTCACTGTTTAAAAATACGGGGTCGCCCATTTAAGACAGAAATGAGATTTTATTATCTCTCTGAGGGTCATGAGTCTTTGGAATTGTCTTCCTCAAAAGGCGATGGAAGCAGAGTCTTTGAATATTTTTAAAGCAGAGTTAGATAGATTCTTGATAAGCAAGGGGTGAGAGGTTATTGGGGGTAGGCAGGAATGTGGAGTCGAGGTTACAATCATATCAGCCATTATCTCATTGAATGATGGAGCAGGCTCGAGGGACTGAGTGGCTTACTCCAGCTTCTACTTCTTATGTTCGTATAACAAGTCCCCAGGACCAGATGGCCTGCATCCTAGGGCTTTAATTTCAGTGGCTGCAGTGACAGTAGAGGCATTGGTTATAATCTTCCAAAATCCCTTAGACTCTGGAAGCGTCCCAATGCATTGGTTAATAGAAAATGTAACGCATTCATTTAAGAAGGGAGGGAGACCGAAAACAGGGAACGATAGGCCAGTTAGCCTAAAATCTGTCCTAGGGAAATTGAGAGAATCCATTAATAAGGATGTGGAAAAACATCATGGAATCAGACAGAATCAAACATGGTTTTGTGAAAGGGAAATCATATGCAACTACTTTATCAGAGCTCTTTGAGGAAGTGAAAAGCAAGGTGGATAAAGGGGTACCTGTAGATGTGGTGCACTTGGATTTCCAAAAGGCATGTTGTAAGGGGTAACATATTCACATGGATAAAGGATTAGCTAGCGAACAGGAAAAGAATGGGATAAATTGATCTTTTTGTGTTTGCAACCTGTAATTACTGGAGTGCCACAGGGATCAGCGCTAGGGCCTCAACTATTTACAATATATATCAAAGACATGGCTGAAGGGACAGAATGCATGGTAGCTAAATTTGTCGATGACAGGAAGTTGAGAACGAAGGTACCTTGTCAAGAGGAGGTAAAGAGTTTACAAAGAGATAGAAATAGGTTAAGTGAGCTTGCAAAACTTTGGCAGATGGAGTACAATGTGGTAATATGTCAACTTTTCCACTTTGGCAGGAAGAACAGAAAAACAGTATACTATTTAAATGTAGAAAGATTGAAGAACTCGGTGGAACAGAGGGATCTGGGTGTCCTGGTACATGAATCAGAAAGAATTTGTATTCAGGGACAGCAAGTGATTAGGAAGGCAAATGGAATATTAATGCTTATTGCAAAGGGAATCGTGTATAAAAGTGGAGAAATTTTACTGCAGCTGTGCAGGGCCTTGGTGAGACCACATCTGGAGTATTGTGTACAGTTTTAGTCTCCTTACTTGATAAAATGATATAGTTGCATAAGAGACAGGTCAACCAAAGTTCACTTGACCCAATCCCTGAATTAAGGGCTTATTGTATGAAGAAAATCTGAAGCGGTTGGGGTTTAGAAGAATGAGAGGTGTCTTATTGAAACCTATCAGATTCTGAGTGGGCTTGATAGTGCCGATACTGGGAGGATGCTTCCTCTTGTGAGGGAGACTAGAAGAAGGGGATCAAGTTTAAAAATAACAGATCAGCCATGTTCTTATCGAATGGTGGAGCAGGCTCAAAGGCCTAATGGCCTACTCATGCTCTTGAGTACTATGTTCCTGTGTCCAGTGACACCTCAAATTTTAATATTTTCACACGTGCGATCAAATCCCTCCATGGCGTCACCCTCTGGTTATCCAAATCCACTGTCCATTTCCAATATTCATCTTCTAATTCCCTTTTTGAAGTGAGTTTCTTTCCCTCTCTCTCTCCCTGACCACACATTTCATCTCTCCAGCTCCAATGGTGCTGTGGAAGTTTGGATCCATAAAATGGTGTGAGCTGCACTGATGGTCACATCCAACACATTGTGCAGGACACCCAGGCTGACCGGGGTGCTAGCGTGGGTGTAACATGTGTGTGTCTGTAGTGTGAGGAGGGTCTGAATATGGCGTCAATCAGTCATTCCAGCAGCTTTAATGTACGTCTTTGAAACTTGGTCTTTGCATGTCCACTGACCACCTGTTTTAGTCACTCTCAGCTGAACATACATTCATCAGCACGAGGAACCCCCTCTAGTGTTATTTGAAAGGACCAGGCGTCCAACTTACAGGTGAGGGGCTTTTGACTTACTTCTGCTATTGTAAAGTTAGTGGAGGTGCTGTGGATGGTTTTCTGGAAGTTCTGTTGTGAGCTGCTGCAGACATTCAGGGAGGACAGAGGATTTGGTGACCGAACCCTGGACGAGGTATGGGGACTGTAGTTAAAGTGTCTCTGGGTCTGTAACATGATCAACAAATGGAGCAGAGGCTGCAGAGAGGGGAAGCTCTGTCAAGAGCGAGGAGGAGGTGGGGGCTCTGCCCTACCTACCCCGGGTTTTCCAAGAGCAAAAAGAGCATTGGTCCTAATGCCGAAGCCTAGGGAACACCACTGTATACTCCCATCGAGTCTGAACAACAACCTTTCACCACTTCTCTCTGTTTACTGTTCATTAGCCAATGTTATATCCACACTGTCACTGTCCCTTTAATGCATAGTGTTCAGTTTTCCTAACCTGTCTATTGAATGACACTTGTTCAAACACCTTTTGAAAGTCCATATATATAACTTCAATCACACCACCCTCATCAACTCTCTCCATTGTTTTATCAAAGAACTCCATCAAGTTTACCTCACCATCACCTCTCTCCACTCCTCCACTGTTGTTTAATTATCAGACTGCTTATCCGACATCCAGTACTGGATGAGCAAATATGTCCTCCAATTAAATATTGGGAAGACTGGAGACATTGGGCTGGTTTTGTTGAGTTCTGACGTCAGGTTCTGTGATGGGGATGCAGAAGATCGGAGTGGCAGCGGCTGCCACGGATCCGGACATCGGGATTGCTGGGCCAGATCTTCCCGTCATGGAACCAGATGTTGGGAATGCTGGACATGATCTTCCTGTCATGGAGTCGGGCATCAGGAATGCTGGGCCTGATCTTCCCGGCGATGTGGCGGTTCCGTGGTGTGCCGACCTCCATCGCTCGGTGACGGGACACTGCTTTAAATATTTCAATAAACTCTATGCATATATTTCAGTCCAATTCCCTGGGATCTTACCAACTGCCCGGAATCTTCCATGCAGCAGCTGACACTCTCACACCTTCACTTACCTGTCCAGGGAAAGCTGGTGTCACCGAGTTGGGGAAGGGGGAAAGTCGGATTTTTAGTGCAGTGTGGTGGCTGACGGTGTCAACTCTGCATTAATAGTGTTGGGGGAGAAGGGGAGAACTCTACACTTTGTACAGTTGTTGGGGTGGTGGAAACTCGGCAGGTTAAGAGTTTTGGGGGGCGGGGAGAAGGCAACTGTACACTATAAGTGTTTTGAGGGAAAGGGTTATCATTTTATTTGCAGTGCATTCGGGGAGAGCGGTACGGGGTCATACGTTGCACTTTTTGTGGCAGGTCGGGCAGCCCTTTAAAAATGGCTCCAGTGTCTGTGCAGAGGCAGCTGACAGAACAGCTGGTGTCGCTGAGGCCATCCCTGCCACGTGATTGCAGTGGGGCTTGTGACCCGCCCACCATATTAAAATGAGCCACCGCACACGACATCGCAGCAGCACGGCGACACGTGGACCGCACACATGGGCCGACAATTCTTGGCATGCCACTGGGGAGAATAACATTTAGTCCATTTTTTGTACTTCCTGGTCCTAGCTCTGTTCCCTAGCTAGCAATTCTGTATCTCTCCCTAGGAATAGTCTATGATTAATATAGTCTGTTCACAACATTGGTGTCAATTTGACCACAAGATGAGCTTCCAACCTCAAGTTGGTGCCATCACTTTGACCGTCTATTTCCAGCTCTGTAACATCACCTGACTATGGCCCTGCCTCAGCTCAGCTGCTGCTGAAACCCGCATTCAAGAAAACAGTCGCTGCTAGACCTTGTACTTGGGAATGTGGTGGGCCAAGTGGATCAAGTATCAGTAGGAGAACATTTTGGGGATAGTGATCATTGTGTCATAAGTTTTAGGCTGACTATGGAAAAGGACAAACAGAAATCCAGGGTACGAATAATTAACTGGGGGAAGACCAGCTTGAATGGGATAAGAATGGGGCTGGGGCGATTAAGTTGGAGTCAAAAGCTGGCAGGAAAACTGGTCGATGAACGATGGGCTACCTTCAAAGAAGAGATAATTCGGGCACAGTCAAGTTATGTTCCTTCGAAGGGGCAAAGTGGAGCAAACAAATACAGAGCTACCTGGATGACAAAAGAGGTAGAGATTAAGATAAAGAAGGAAAAGTGTGCTTATGACAGATGCCAAGTAAAAAATACTATTGAGAACCAGGCTGAATATAGAAAGTCCAGAGTAGAAGTGAAAAAGCAAATAAGAGAAGCAAATAGAGAGCATGAAAAGAGACTGGTAGCTAACATAATGGTATTCCAAAGTTTTCTATAGACATATAAGTATCAAAAGGGTGGTAAATGGAGGACTAGGGCTGATTAGAGACCAGAAAGGGGATTTATACATGGAGGAATAGGGCATAGCTGAGGTACTAAATGAATTATTTGCATCTGTCTGTACCAAAGGATACGATAGACCCACGAGGAGTTAAGTCGGATGCTAGAAGTTGCTCAATTTGATAAAGAGGATGCATTAGATAGGCTGTCTGTACTTAAAATGGATACGGCACCAGTGCTGGCTAAGATACATCCAAGAATACTGAGGGAAGTGAGTGTGGAAATCGCAGAGGCACTGGCCATAATTTTTTAATCTTCCTCGGACTCTGAGGTGGTGCTAGGGGACTGGAGAATTACAAACGTTGCATCTTTGTTCAAAAAAGAGTGTAATGATAAACCCAACAACTGCAGGCCAGTCAGTTTGGTGGTGGGGAATCTTCGACAAAAATAATTCGGGACAAAATTAATAGTCAATTGGATAAATGCGAGTTAGTTCAGGAAAGCCAGCATGTATTTCTTAAGGGAAAATCATGTTTAACTAACTTTCTGGACTTTTTTGAGGAGGTAACAGAGAGGGCTAATGAGGCCAATGCTGTTGGTGTGGTGTATATGGACTTTCAAAAGGTGTTTGATACAATGTCACACAACAGACTTGTGAGCAAACTTGTAGCTCATGGAAGAAAAGGGATGGTAGCAACATGGATATGAAATTGGCTGAATGACAGGAAAGAAAGAGTAGTGGATAATGGATGTGTTCTGGACTGGAGGAAGGATTGTAGTGAAGTTCCCCAGGGATCAGTGTTGGGACCCATGCTTTTCCTGATATATATTAATGACCTAGACCTTGTTGTGCAGGGTACAATCTCAAAGTTTGCAGATGATATGAAACTTAGAAGCACAGTGAACTTTGAGTTGGACAGTGCAGAGCTTCAAATGGACATAAAACAAGTTGTTGGAATGGGCAGACAGGTGGCAGACCAAGATCAATGCAGAGAAATATGAAATGATTAATTTTGGTAGGAAGAACATGGAGAGACAATATAAAATAAAGGGTAAAATTCTAAAGGGGGTGCAGGAGCAGAGGGACCTGGGTGTATATGTCCATAAGTAATTGAATGTGGTAGGACAGGTTGAGAGAGCGGTTAATAAAGCATATATATCCTAGGCTTTAGTAATAGGTACATAGAATGCAAGAGCAATGAGGTTATGTTGAACTAGTATAAGAAACTAGTTCAGCCTCAGCTGGAGTATTGCGGCCAGTTCTGGGTGTCTGTATGCAGAATCCCCACCTGCAAAGAAAGAGGCACATGAATTTTGTCATGAACATTGATTTTAAACTGTTTTCTGGAGTGAGGAAATGACTTGTTAAACAGATGAGCCATGGCTGGAAAAGACATTTGCATACCAACAGACAGTGCTTGGAAGGACAAAGGACCATTCCCTGACACATTCAACTCCCAATGGATTATGATCACCAGGTATTATGTGTAAGAGGAGCATTTCAGCGATTGCTGAGGTAATACAATCCAGGACTGGTTAGACCAGCTGGTCATATGACTAACTGGCTATTCCAGAGTTTTTATTCTGAACTAACCAGAGAGTTTAAACTCAGGAGGAGTGTTTTCTCCTGGACTGAGCAGATTTGTCCTTTCTGCTCCCATATCTTTATCACGGAAGTCCAATTCCACTGAAACCCCATGCGAGAAAAGTCTCCTACAGCGAACAAAGTTTAAGAAAGATACTGGGCCCCAAGGAAAAGAAAGATCAACCTACAATCAAAGAACCTACAGTGAGCTCAAAGAACCGTAACAAAAACACTGTCAGTTATTGCCTCAAACGTGTACACTTTATTGCTTCTACTCTTTTTCTGTCTCTATTTGTATGTATCACATATGCATGCTAGTGTGGGTGTATCCTTTATCCGTAGGCAATAACCGAATTGGAGTTTAAGAACAAGTTTAATACATTTCAACCGTTCTTCTTTAAGCCTAAGAAAGCCTGTTTGTGCTGGTTTCTTTGCCTTATAATTGGAAAGCAGTGAACCAGGATTCACCAAGAAGGAGCTTAAAACATGGTGTGTTTAACATCAAACCATTGCGGTAAGACCAGGTGAAGGCTGAAAGAGAACCCTAGACCCCTTTCTCACCTGGTCGTAACAATGTCACACTTTAGGAAAGACTTGAGGAGCATTGGAGAGGGCGCAGAAAAGATTCACGAGAATGGTTCCAAGGATGAGGAGCTTCAGTTATGATGATAGATTGGAGAAGTTAAGGCTGTTTTCCTTGGAGGAGAGAAGGCTGAGAGATGGTTTGATAGGGGGATCAAAAATCATGATGTGTCTGGACAGAGTAGATAGAGAGGAACTGTTCCCACTCGTGAAAGGATCGAGAACGAGAGGGCACAGATTTAAATTATTTGGTAAGAGTAGTAAAGGCGACATAAGGAAAAACATTTTCACGCAGATAATGGTTAAGGTCTGGAATGCACTGTCTGAGAATGTGGTTAAGGCAGGTTCAATTGAAGCATTCAAAAAGGAATTAGACAGTTAAATGAGAAGGAAGAATGTGCAGGGTTATGGGGAGGGGGGAATGGCACTAGGTGAATTGCTCTTTCGGAGAGTCGGTGCAGACATGACGGGCTGAATGTCCTCCTGTGCTGTAACTATTCTGTAATTCTCTGATTCATGCCTTTGTCACCTCGAGATGTGACTATTCCAACTCACTCCTGGCTGATCTCCCACATTCTACTCTCTGTAAACTTGAGGTCATCCAAATCTCTGCTGCCCATGTCTTAACTCGCACCAGGACCCGTTCATCTATCTCTGACCGACATTGTCTCCCAGTCAAGCAATGTCTTGATTTTAAAATTCTCATCCTTGTTTTGAATCCCTCCATGGCCTCGACCACCCTATCTCTGTAATCTCCTCCAGCCCCACAATCCTCTGTGATATCTGCACTCCTCTAATTCCGGCGCCTTGTACATTCCTGATCCTCATCACTCCACCAGTAGCGTCTGCACCTTCAGTTACCGATGCCCCAAGCTCTGGTACACTCTCACTAAACCTCTCCACCTCGCTTTCCTCATTTTAGACACACCTTAAAATCTATCTCTTTGGCCAACCTTTTGGTCATCTGACCTAATATCTCCTGTTGTGTCTTACTGTCACACTTTGTTTTATAATGCTCCTGTGAAGCACCTTGGGACATTTCATTCGGTTAAAGGGGCTATATAAATATAAGTTGTTGCTGACGTTTGCCAAACATGATTTGTCATTAGCAGACCCCTGCAGTATGCTGTTTATTATCCCATGTTTTTCCAAGAAATGAATATTCTTGTCTGGGTTGCAACCCAAAGAATTTTCCTCAGTAGTGACTTCAGACTGACTGGCCTTTAGTTACAGGATTTACACCATGTCACCTTTTTAAACAGGGTGAAACATTTACAGCCCTCCAGTCCTCTGTAATCACCCCCATATCCAAGGAAGAGTGGCAGATTCTGGTCAGTCCCTCTGCTATTTCCACGGTTCCTTCCCTCAGTAATCCTCATACATCCCATCCAGACCAGGTAACTGTTCTACTTTATTGTGGTACAATAAGTGTTGAATTGAAAAGTGTTAACTGAACCTGTTTGTTCAGTGACTGTAATTAATGTCAGTCTCCATGGAGCCTAATTGTGTCACTGGAGGGTTTCCCTCTTCTATTAATAAGGGACTTCTTTCAATATGTTATCCCATAGTGTCAGTGGGAGCATCACGCTCGTCACGAACAGGGATCAGCTGCTCCAAAGAGGGGAAGCAGAGAGATCAGAATCTGAGACCAATACATTGGAATGTTACAGCAATGGGTCAGAATCTGAGAACAATAGATTGGAATGTTACAACTTTATATCAGAATCAAAGAACAATAGATTGGAATATTACAACAATGGACAGGAGTTTCATCTGGGAGTTTGACTATCTTTCTGTAAATTATGATTGGCTATCATTAACATCTCGGATCAGAAACACACTTTTGATCATTCAACAAATTTACTATCCCATCCTTGCTATTGTTGGTGTTCCTGGTAAGTCTCTCTGTCCAGCTACTAATTCTATAAACTATGTTTAACTGCATTACTGCTCTTGCTATTTATTCTCCCCTCCTTGCTGCTGTTGTTACTCCTGGTGAGTCTCTGCTACTGGGTATGGACTCTGAAAAACTGTTGCCAACTGTATTACTGTACCTGTAATTTACTCTCTTATTGTTGCTGCTGTTGGTGTTCCTGGAATGTCCCTGTGTAGAGCTATGAGATCGTAAACAACTTTTTCACTGCATTACTGTTCTTGTAATTTTACTATTTGGTCCTCATCACAAACTATGCTCCCCATCTATGAACTCCATCTCCCTCTCCACTTAATATCTGAGGCTGAATGAGACTGTTCACAATCTTGGTGATACTTTTCACCCTGAGTGAGTTTTGATCTATATCCTCTCCAGAATCAATCCTGTCTACTGCCAGCTCTATAATATTGTCCCCTGCCACAATCCATCAGCTGCAGAAAGACTTATCCCGCCTTTGTAAAATTCACTGCCCTAATGTTACCCTTGTCAGCCTCCCAGTTATAAACTTTCAGAGACCACAGCCCATCCAAAGCTCTTCTGCCTAACTCTCAGTGAATCCTATTCACCCCATCTCCCTCGCACCCATCTCATCTACATTGGCTCCTCATCTGGGAGTATTTTGCCTTTTATATGATCACATCCCCAATTTCTCTCTGAGTTTCCCACATCCCTACACATTCCCCATAAAGTAAATTTCTGTCCCTCTGTCTCTCTTCCTGGCCGTGATTTTGGGCTCAGTTGAGCCACTGGTGTCAGTGCTACAAAGCCAGAAACTGTACAATGGTGTGGGGAATGCTGCTGGTCACTTCAAGCGTGTCTCACATGGGGCTGCATTTTGGGCAGGGCACCTGGCAGCTTTGACACACATTTTAGAAACTTGGTCTGGGCATGTGCACTGACCACCTGTGTTAGTCACTCTCAGCTGAACATGTATTCAGCAGCATGAGGAACCACCACTCACCTCCCCTATCGTTACAGAGAGAGGTGAATACATCATTTTCTCCCTCAGCAGGGAGAAGACATATCAGAGTTCCCGTGGCTTTGTCAGGATAGCGGGATTCCTGATGGTGTAGGTAGCTCTGCGGGGCCTCCATGTCAATGGGGAGAGGTACAGAAACTGAAAGATGTACAGTTGGTGTGTGAGCATGCTCAGTACATAATATTGGCAGCAGCCACGATAATTTCAGTCTGAAACAGTCAGCCAGTCCCAACATCTTCAGGACTCCACTGAGAACCAGAATGTGCCTCCTCTAAACACAACTCAAGTTTATAAATCCTGGAACCAGCCAACCAAATGTTACTCTGCATCTGACCCTGTTTTTGTTTTCCTTAGTGTGGTGCCTGTCATGGGAGTGTTTAATTGAACAATGTAGAGGGGCTTTATTCTGTATCTACACAGTTTGTTTTTTACCTAACTAAGCTTTTTTTTGTTTGTGTTTGTGGCCTTTATTGCTGAGGCCCAATTTTTATACAATTTTTGAAATAACGTTATGGAAAACAGATAAATAAAACAAAAACACATATTAAAACAGCATTGTCTGCATTGGTGATGCGCTCCAGCCCCTGCAGTGCCCACCAGTCAGGGAAGGCCTCAAGCTTACTGGTGGACACCGCATGCTCCTTCGCCAGTAACCACGGAAGAGGGGCAGGCTATCAGGGCGGACGGACCCCCAGACGGCCCGCAACCTGGATCTGTGAATTGCCACCTTGGCCGGGCCTAAGAGCAGAGTGACGAGGAGATTCTCCTCATGGCCCACGCATCTCTGGCCAAAGATCAGCAGCGTGGGGCTGAAGTGAGGCCAGAACTTGAGAAGCAGTTCCTTTAAATATGCAAACAGGGGCTGCAACCTCACACATTCCATATAATCATGGAACACGGACCCGTCCAGGCTGCAGACATTACAGGCAGCCTGGCAGACCGTGAATGTGCTTAAGACTCTCTTGCACGGGACTGCACTGTGCAGCACCCTCCACCCCAGCTCCTCGAAGTAAAGCGGGAAGAATTCCACGGAGAGAGACATCCACCGGTATTTTTCTTGCCACCAGAAGGCAACACAGACTACCACGGCGTGTCTGTGTGGGTGACAAGGGCGAGGAAGTGGAGAGTGTGTAGGAGCAGCCCATACAGGAAACCCCTCCACGCTGTGTAGAATGGCAGTGGGGGGGGGCATTTTCCAGAGGTGGCTCAGGTTCTGCAGCACAGGCTCCTGAGGAGAGCTTTGGTGCTTGGGTCTGATGAGCAGTTCCAGCCAAATGGGGGTCAGCTCGGCCGGGAGCGCTTCGTAATCCTGAGCCCACATTCTCACCAGCAGTGAGGGGCGTCTCAGGGGCTTCAGCTAGACTTCTGCCCGTCAGTCCATCACCGGAGCCTGCCGCCGGATAGCCTATGTGCTCTCCTCCGCAGGCGGGGAAGCGCCCTGACTGGAGGCGACCATGTTCTGGACACTGAATAGATCCCAGTAAAACAGAGGCAACTCGCTCAAAGAGGTTTGGCTAATGCTCTGTGCCGGGAGCTGCATGTTATCTTAGAGGCAGTAAAAAATACATCTGCAGTGTACTTCATCTGGGAGGATGCTCGATGTACAAGTATCTCTGCAAGGTATCTCCGAAGATAGAGAGTCACAGCCTGGGTACGGTGCCCCACCAGTGACTGCCGCCCAGAAGAAATCAACGAGTTTCTTCTTGATCTTGTTGACAAAAGCAGGGGGTGCAGCTAAAGTGATCAACCGATACGGCAGCATCGAGGGCACCACTTGGTTTGTGACCATGTAGGAAAACACTTGGAACAGTGCTGTCAAGGCGAGTCGTAACTTTCGCCTCCAATCCCTGCCTGTTTGCCAACCAGGCTTCCTCAGCAGGCCTCAGGTGGACTCCCAGACAAAGGTATGCGTGGTACTACATGTAAAAGGTGTTAACTGCTCCCGTAGGGAGTCCACCCACCACTGACCCAGCAGGAGTCTGGAACACTTCTCCCAATTGATCCTCACGGAGGATGCAGCAGAAAAGGTCTGCTGGCACTCATGCATCCTCCGCAAGTCAACGGGATCTGTGACCATGAGGAGCACATCATTGGCATAAGCCGAGAGGACGACCAACATGCCTGGACCGCGCAGAGCCAACCCTGTCAACCTCCTGCGAAGCAGGCACAGGAAAGGCTCCAAGCAGCTGGTATACAATTGGCCGGACAAAGGGCATCCCTGAGGCATTCCTGTCCAAAGTTAAGGGTCGCCGTCAAGGACCTGTTAACTTTGACCAGACACCCTGCTGCAGGTATAAATGTCGGGCACGGCCACAAAATGTGGCCCGAGACTGAATATGTGCAGAGTCCGGAAAAGATATTTGTGACCCATTCCGTCGAACGCCTTCTCCTGATGGAGGGAGAGAAAGGCGACCGACAGACCAGTCCTCTATCGAATGATGGATCAGGTCCCAGACCAGGTGGATGTTGTCCTGGATGGACCGGCGCGGGATCATGTAGGACTGGTCGGGGTGGATCTTGTGGGCCAGTACGGAGCCTAGTCGGGTAGACAAAGCCCGGTCATGCATTTTACAATCCGTGCCGAGGAGGGAGACCGGACGCCAGTTTTTAAGCATGCGGAGATTGCCCCTCTTTAGCATCAAGATGATCACTTCCCTGTGCCACGAGACGGTCATCTCCCCGGCCGCCAGTCGTCCCCCCACGACCCACGCATAATCGTCCCACAAGATGTCCTGGAATGCCCTGAGGAACTCCAGGGTCAGTCCTCCCAGCTCCGGCGATTTTTCACTCGAGAGCTGGTTGAGGGCACTGGTCAGCTCTGCCAATGTGAGCGATACCTCCGATCATTCTGCACCCTTCGGGTTGACCTTCAGACGGTCCTCCACAAAATTGTGCGCGCGTCCTCGCTGGACGGACGCGGAGAGAACAATGCACTGTAATATGTATGGAGCAGGTGGCCCATTCCCTCCCGATCCGTGATGGAGAATCCATCTTCGGCCAGAAGCTCAACGAGCTGCTTACAGACCTCCCGCCATTTTTTCCAGAGTGTAGAAGAAGGGTGAGGTGCGGTCCGAATCTTCCAGGATCTGGATCCGTGACCTCACGTACACGCCTCAGAACGCTATGAGCTGCTGGTCCCTCAGCGCGCCTTTCTTCTCTTTGTATGCCTGCCACAGGGCCGGGTCCGCGACGGCATGACCGAGGCGGGCCTCCAAGTCGAGCACCTCCCTCTCTAAGCACCCGAGCGCAGCTTCCCGCCGCTTGGTCGACCCCTTCACGTACTCCTGACAGAAGACACGGATGTGAGTCTTGCCCACATCCCACCTTGCCGTCAAGGAGGGGAAGTCCCCCTGCTTCCTTCTCCACTCGTCCCAGAATCGACGGAATGTATCTAGGAATCACTTGTCCTCCAGCTGCCGGTTGTTAAAATCGAAGTACATGGAGGACGCCTATGTGTGGAGCGGAGTGAACTCTGCCCATATCAACTGGCGGTCCGTGCTCCAGCCGCATGGAGGCCGCCAAAGTGTGGAGCGGAGTGACTCCACCCATATCAACTGGTGGTCCGTGCTCCAGCCGCATGGAGGCCGCCGAGACGCGGGATTCGTACGCCTGTGAAAAGTAGAGGTGGTCGGTTCGGGACCCTCCTCCAGACCTCCATGTGAAGGCGCTGGAGTCGGTTTGGAGATTCCGCCAGACGTACACCAAGTTGAGGGAGCTGATCAGTACTCTAAAATTCTCCATCAATGATTGGCCACGCTCGGGACCGGAGCGATCCCCCACCTCGAGGATACAGTTAAAATCCACCCTCCCCACACCGAGGATGATGCACTTGGTGTTATCGACGGAGCTCAAGAGAATGGACACTTCTTCAAAGATGCGTGCCTGTAACGCGCCGGGCCTGGGCGTGTACACGTTCACAAAGTGGAGCGGCACGCTGCCCAGGTGAACAGCGAGGAGGAGCGAGCAGCCTGGTACTAGCTCCTTCACCCCCAAGATACCTGGCCCGAAAAGTCGGGCCAACAAGATAGCCACCCCACTAGAAATAAGGGTGAGGCGACTCATGTAGACCCCACCGTGCCACTCCAGAAACCAGCTTGCTTCGTCTCCCAGAACGGTGTGGATTTCCTGCAGAAAGCTCACCACGTATCTCCCTTCCCTGAGGGCTGAGAGGTTGTGAAATCTGTGGTGAGACCCCCTGCTGCCGTTGATGCTGAGGCTGGCTATGGTTATCTTCATGTCAAAGGTATTTAGAACCGTCACCAACACTTCACTGTGAGGTGGAAGCAGAAGTGCACCTCGCCTTCAACTCCCGCAGCAACCCATTCAGAAATGCATTAAATCGGTTGCTCTCATCCAGTTTGACGCCATCACCCTTTCCCGCTTTCTTGAGGACGGCAGGGACGGACTGGATGATCAACGCCAGATTCGACCAATGGCCGAGGGACAGATGAGCTTTATTGCAGCAATCCCTGAATGCCGCGAGGAAATCCTGGAGTTCTGCCACGGGGATGAGAGGAAATGGCGTGCGCGGCACCAGGGACTTCACCACCTCACTGGTGATGGCATCAAGGTTGTCCTCCGTGATCCACACAGAGTTCCCATCCTCCTCCGGGTCATCGCCACCAGCGGCCGACGCACATCCCACACATTGTGGGTTGAATGTCCCGAACACGCCAGCTGGTCCCGCCTCCGTCAAGATGGCACCCCCGGGATCGATGGCTGAGGAGCCCTCTCTGCGTTCCAGAATGGAACTGGAGGCTGTGGGCGCCCGCGGTTCAGGACACCCCCTACACCCCTCCACCTCCGTGTCCAGGCCAATGAGTGGACCAGGGGAGATGGAAGTGCCCGACTCCGCATATCCGGCCGGAGCCAGGATCAGAGGTCGAGAGAGGATGCCATCTCCTGTCCCGTCAGCGCCCACAGGATCAGCTGACTGGGAATTACACAG
Organism: Heterodontus francisci; assembly: GCF_036365525.1. Taxonomy (NCBI): domain Eukaryota; kingdom Metazoa; phylum Chordata; class Chondrichthyes; order Heterodontiformes; family Heterodontidae; genus Heterodontus; species Heterodontus francisci. The sequence goes on along the minus strand of NW_027141403.1, from coordinate 638,373 downwards.
ATTGGCCTCAGGGTCGGGTATATCCCGTGCGGCAGTGTCAGGCTGTTGGGAGGGCTGCCCCTCACAGGTCTCGCTCGGGGCGGCACTGTGGCGCAGTGGTTAGCACCGCAGCCTCACAGCTCCAGGGACCCGGGTTCGATTCTGGGTACTGCCTGTGTGGAGTTTGCACGTTCTCCCTGTGTCTGCGTGGGTTTCCTCCGGGTGCTCCGGTTTCCTCCCACAAGCCAAAGACTTGCAGGTTGATAGGTTAATTGGCCATTATAAATTGCCCCTAGTATAGGTAGGTGGCAGGGAAATATATAGGGACAGGTGGGGATGTGATAGGAATATGGGATTAGTGTAGAATTAGTATAAATGGGTGGTTGATGGTCGGCACAGACTCGGTGGGCCGAAGGGCCTGTTTCAGTGCTGTATCTCTAAACTAAACTAAACTAAACTAAACCCAGGGCATCCAACCCTGAGGCCAAAGGAATGATTTCTCCCATCCTTTCCACAGATTCCCCGACCAAGGGCGGGCCCCAACCTCATGAGTTGACAAGATCACAGGAGGATCTCCCCCACCTCCGTTCCGAGGAGTGGAGGGTTCCTGCCCAGGGCTCGAGGCCCTGATCATGCTGGCAGCAGGCGGAGCCTGAGGAAACATGCCAGAAAATGGACCCCTTGGTTAAGGCCTTCTTCAGAGGAGGGACGTCACCTCCTTATTTTCGGAGGGGCGTGGATGCTCAGTGACCACCATGTCATCAGGGGCCTCAGCCTGTGCATCCACCTTTTCACTCGTCACGCTGGGCCTGAGACCAGCCCTGGGGCAGTTGGATTCCTTGGGAGCAGGCCTTGGGCTGAGCTCAGGCTCGGGTTGTGTCACGGTGTCCAGGAGACGTGTCTCTCGATATTTATTTTTCCTCCACGCCTTCCTTCCACTTGGACGGGCACTCCTCTCCCAGGTGGATGCCATGAAACCACAGCCTCCGGCACTGACTGAATAGTATTTGGAGGAGGTGTAGGGGTGGTGGGAGGAGGTGCAGTGGCGCCATCCTGGGCTGCCGAGGTAGAGTTGGCAGGCGGGAGATTGGGGCAGTTCTTGTGCACATGCCCCACTCCCTTGCAGACATGGCACCGTGACACGTCCAAGGTCCAGAACACCGTAGGCCATCCCCTGGAACTCTATATTGAAATGGCCCTCTGTGACCTCCTCCCGCGCCAGCTGCATGAATAGCTGGCGGTGGCAGGCGTCAGCATGCTGCAGGCTGTTCTCCCGAAGACCGAACAGGACTGGGGTGAGCCCCGTCTTTACCTCCCCCAGATGTTGCAGGTGGGGAAGGAGGAGCTTACTAGGAATGAAGGGTGGGACATTTCACAAAGTGATTCATTGTACAGTGGCCTCCAGGGAGTCCACAGGCAGAAAGGTCCCGCCCACGGTGAGCCCCTTGCTCAGAGCCAGGGACACTGCCCGCTCGGTCTTCAGGAAAAACAGCACCTTCCCGTACATTTTAGAGGCTGCAATAATGACCGAAGGGCCGACAACCACTGCCATTGCCTTTACGCATGCCTCTATCGTCATGTTTGGATTGACGTAGATCTTGACCCCATGCTTTGATGTTATTAGTGCAAACGGTGACGGGGCAACAGCTGCAGTAGCCACAGCAGGAACCGTGCGAGAAGGCTCCGCCACCGGTGAAGAGGTATTTGCCATGGGGTCGCAGAGCCACGCCCACACTTAAGAAATAAACTAACAGTTTTTAAAGTAAAGAAATATAATGGGAGGGGTGGGGGTAGAGGAGAAGAGGGCTGCAAAGAAAAAGTACAAGGAGAGGAGAGGATAGACAGCCGAGTGTTGGAATGGAGAAATGAGCTGCGAGGGTGTTGCTGTGTTCGGTAGTTGGGGCACCTTACTTCAGAGTTCACAGTCCTGTCTTCCAGTTAGGGGAGGGTTCTTCACCCGGGTCGATTAGAACCACCCGGTTCTTTCCACTGTTCTGTAAAGACTATGAAGACTTTCTTCAGCCAGGCAGCTCCAGCCGTGCTGAGCCACATAGTTGGGGGTGGGGAGGGAGCCCCTTTTGTGCAGAATGCCAAATAAACACAAGAGCAAATTCAGGGGCTCCCTATAGAATTTGGCATCCCCACCCCTGGATCTTCTGGTGCCTCCTCCCTCCCCCAACAGTCCAAACAACAAACAGTTCTCTGATGCTCAAACACCCACCTCTCCAAAATGACCTGCAGGTCTTCTTAGTCTTGAAAAAGTGCAACCGTTCCACAGTAAATGCAGCTGTCTCCACTCGACAGTCATGTCTTTGCAGTTCCTCTACTCTGCTGTCTCCTCTCCAGTTACTCCACTCCAGTTCCAAATGCAGCAACACAGGTGCAGCTGCTTCCCCTGATTGCAGGCTGGAAGTGCTTCCCAAATTGGCCAGCCAATCCCAGTTTTTGTTTTTGCTTTACTCTGTAGCTAACCCCCGTTTTTTCCCTTTCAGGTGGCCTTTATACCCCAGCCCCCCCCCATATATTTTATGTCGAGGGGGCCTTTATTCCTCAGGCCCCCTTTATACATTTTTTATGTCGAGGGGGCATTTATTCCTCAGGCCCCCTTTATATAAACACTTATATTTTTAAAATAACTTTATTAAAACCAGATAAATAAACAGAAATCTCAAATTAAAATGCCATTTTCGGCGTCGACGATGCACTCCAGTCCCTGCGGTGCCCACCAGTCGCGGAAGGCCTCAAGCGTACCGGCGGACACCGCATGCTCCTTTTCCAGGGACACCCGGGCGCGAACGTAACCGCGGAAGAGGGGCAGGCAATCGGGGAGGACGGACCCCCCGACGGCCCGCAACCTGGACCTGTGAATTGCCACCTTGGCCAGGCCCAGGAGCAGACCGACGAGGAGATCCTCCTCCCGGCCCAAGCCCCTCCGCACCGGGTGCCCAAAGATCAGGAGCGTGGGACTGAAGTGCAGCCAGAATTTGAGGAGCAGCCCCTTCAAATACTCAAATAGGGGCTGCAACCTCGCACACTCCATATAAATGTGGAACACGGACTCGTCCAGGCCGCAGAAAGTACAGCTGGCCTGGGAGTCCGTGAACCTACTTAAAAGCCTATTGCACGGGACTGCTCTGTGCAGCACCCTCCACCCCAGGTCCCCGATGTAAAGGGGGAAGACTCCCGCGTGGAGAGACCTCCATCGGGGTTTCCCCTCGCCGCCAGATGGCAACGCGGACCGCCAGGGCGTGTCCGGCCGGCTGACGAGGGCGAGGAAGTGAAGAGTGTGCAGGAGCAGCCCGCACAGGAAACCCCTCCGCGCCGATTGGAATGGCACGGAGGGCATTTCCGAGAGGCGGCTCGGGTTGTGCGGGACCGGCTCCCGAGGAGGGTTTCGGGGCCTGGGTCCGATGAGCAGTTCCGGCCGAGCGGGGGTCAGCTCTGCCGGGATCGCTCCGCACTCCCGAGCCCCCTCGCCACCCGCAGTGAGGGGCGTCCCGGGGGTTTCGGCTACTCCTCCGCCCGCCGGACCCTCCCCGGAGTCGGCCGCCCGGACAGCCGAGGCGCTCTCCTCCGCCGGCGGGGGAGTGCCCTGACTGGAGGCGACCATGTTCCAGACTCGGAAAAGATCCCGGTAAAAGACAGGCAACTCCCTCAGAGAGGCGCGGCTAACGGACTCCACCGGGAGCTGCGTGTCGTCTTGAAGGCAGTGACACTGGCGGAAAAAATACGTCGCCAGCGCACACCATCTGGGAGGACGCTCGACGTATAGGTATCTCTGCAGGGTCCGAAGGCGGAGAGTCGCAGCCTGGGTGCGGACGCACACCAGCGACTGACCGCCCTCCTCGATCGGGAGACTCAGGACCGCGGCAGAGACCCAGTGTTTCCTCTTGCCCCAGAAGAAATCGACGAGTTTCTTCTGGATCTTGGTGGCAAATACAGGGGGCGGGGCCAAAGTGACCAACCGGTACCACAGCATGGAGGCCACCAGTTGGTTTATGACCAACGCTCGGCCCCTGTAGGAAAGCACTCGGAGCAGTCCTGTCCAGCGCCCCAGCCGAGCCGTGACTTTCGCCTCCAACTCCTGCCAGTTTGCCGGCCAGGCTTCCTCAGCCGGGCTAAGGTGGACTCCCAGATAGAGGAGGTGCGTGGTGCTCCACGCAAAAGGTGTCATCTCCTCCGGCAGGGAGTCCACCCGCCACTGACCAACCAGGAGTCCGGAACATTTCTCCCAATTGATCCTCGCGGAGGACGCGGCAGAAAAGGTCTGCTGGCAGTCGCGCATCCTCCGCAAGTCAACGGGATCTGTGATTGCGAGGAGCACGTCGTCGGCGTAAGCCGAGAGGACGACCCGCATGGCCGGCTCGCGCAGAGCCAATCCCGTCAACCTCCTGCGAAGCAGGCACAGGAAGGGCTCCACGCAGATGGTATAAAATTGGCCGGACATGGGGCACCCCTGACGCACTCCTCTCCCAAATCGAAGGGGCGCCGTCAAGGACCCGTTAACTTTGACTAGACACTCTGCGGCCCGAGTCCGAAAGCGTGCAGAGTCCCGAAAAGGTAATCGTGATCCACCCTGTCGAACGCCTTCTCCTGATCCAGGGAGAGAAAGGCGACCGACTGACCAGTCCTCTGGGAAAGATGGATCAGGTCCCGGACCAGGTGGATGTTGTCCTGGATGGACCGGCCCGCGACCGTGTAGGACTGGTCGGGGTGGATCATGTGGGCCAGCACGGAGCCCAGGCGGGTAGACATAGCCCGGGCAAAGATCTTATAATCCGTGCTGAGGAGGGAGACCGGACGCCAGTTTTTAAGCAGGCGGAGATCGCCCCTCTTCGGCAGCAGGACGATGACAGCCCTGCGCCACGAGAGGGGCATCTCCCCGGTCGCCAGGCGTTCCCCCAGGACCCGCGTGTAATCGTCCCCCAGGACGTCCCAGAACGCCCTGAGGAACTCCACGGTCAACCCATCCCGCCCTGGGGATTTGCCCCTCGAGAGCTGGTGGAGGGCGCCAGTCAGCTCCGCCAACGTGAGCGGAGCCTCCAATCCTTCGGCGCCCTCCGGGCTGACCTGCGGCAGGTCCTCCCACAAAACTCTGCGCGCATCCTCGCTGGACGGATCCGGAGAGAACAACGCACTGTAATACGTCCGGACCAGGAGGCCCATTCCCTCCGGATCCGTGATGGAGGATCCGTCGTCGGCCAGCAGCTCGACGAGCTGCTTACGGACCCCCCGCCATTTTTCCAGCGAGTAGAAGAAGGGTGAGGCGCGTTCCAAATCTTCCAGGATCTGGATCCGCGACCTCACGTACGCGCCTCGGGACCCGATGAGCTGCAGGTTCCTCAGCGCGCCCTTCTTCTCTTTGTACGCTTGCCACAGGGCCGGGTCCGCGACGGCATGACCGAGGCGGGATTCCAAGTCGAGCACCTCCCTCTCAAGGCGCCCGATCTCGGCTTCCCGCCTCTTGGTCGACCCCTTCACGGACTCCTGACAGAAGACGCGGATGTGAGTCTTGCCCACATCCCACCATAGCCTCAAGGAGGGGAAGCCCCCCTGCCTCCTTCTCCAGTCGGCCCAGAAACGACAGAACGAGTCCCGAAATCGCACGTCCTCCAGCAGCCGGTTGTTAAAGTGCCAGTACGCGGACCCTGCCCGCGTGCGGAGCGGAGTGAACTCCGCCCACACCAGGCGGTGGTCCGAGCACGGCACCAGCCGCATGGAGGCCGCCGAAACGCGGGAGACGTACGCCTGCGAAATGTAGAGGCGGTCGATTCGCGACCCCCCTCCTCCAGACCTCCACGTGAATGCGCTGGAGTCGGGATGGAGATTCCGCCAGACGTCCACCAAGTTAAGGGAGCTGATCAGTCCCCTCAACTTCTCCACCGACGCTTGGCCGCGCTGGGGACCGGAGCGATCCCCCACCTCGAGGGTGCAGTTAAAATCCCCCCCGAGGATGATGCACTCGCCGCTATCGATGGAGCTCAAGAGAGCGGACACTTCTTCAAAGAGGCGCGCTTGCAAAGCGCCGGGCCTGGGCGCGTACACGTTCACAAAGTGGAGAGGCACGCTACCCAGGCGAACGGCGAGGTGGAGCAAGCGGCCCGGCACTAGCTCCTTGACCCCCAAGATCTCCGGCTGAAAAGTCGGGGCCAACAAGATAGCCACCCCACTAGAAATAGGGGTGAGGTGACTCATGTAGACCCCACTCTGCCACTCCAGGAGCCAGGTGGCTTCGTCTCCCGGAATGGTGTGGGTTTCCTGCAGAAAGCTCACCGCGTATCTCCCTTCCCGAAGGACTGAGAGATTGTGAAATCTGCGGTGAGCCCCTCTGCTGCCGTTGATGTTGAGGCTGGCTATGGTTATCTTCATGTCAAAGGTACTTAAAACCCGTCACCAACACCTCACTGTGAGGAGGGAGTGGAAGTGCACCTGGCCCTCCACTCCCCCAGCAACCCATTGAGGAACACATTAAAACGGCGCCTCTCAACCAGTTTCACGTCCGCGCGCTTGCCCGCTATCTTAAGGGCGGCACGGACGGACTGGATGATCAGCGCCAGATTCGACCAACGGTCGAGGGCCAGCTGAACTTTATTGCGGCAACCTCTGCAAGCCGCGAGGAAATCCCGGAGTTCCACCGTGGGGATGAGAGGAGATTCGGTGGGAGGCACGAGGGACTCCACCACCTCACTGGCGATGGAATCAAGATCATCTTCCGTGCCCCGCACCGAATCCCCATCCTCCTCCGGGTCGTCACCGCCAGCGGCCGACACATCCACCACACACTGTGGGGCGGACGTCCCGGCCGCGCCAGCTGGTCCCGCCTCCGTCACGATCCCACACCCAGGATCGATGGCGGAGGAGTCCTCTCTGGGTTCTATTGTGAAACTGGAGCCTGTAGGCACCAGCGGTTCAGGACCCCCCTCCACCTCCATCCCCAGGCCAATGAGTGGTCCAGGGGAGACAGAAGTTCCGGACTCCGGGAAACCAGCTGGAGCCGAGACTGGAGGCGGCGAGAGGAGGCCATCTCCCGCTCCGCCAGCACCCACAGGCCCAGCAGATGGGGCAGCATTCTCAGTTATAACTGGGTCGGGTGTCTCCTGGTTGGTGGTGGACTCCGGCTGGGAGGCCCGACCCTCTGGAGCCTCGCCCTCCCCTTCATTCAGGGCACCCGACCCAGTAGCAGTGGCGGAATGGGCGGTTTCCCCGGGCTCACCCACCACAAGCAGGGCCCCACTTACTCCTTCAGGAGGGGCCTCACGTACCGGGGCCATCCCCTCCCCTCCATCCTGAGGAATAGGGAGCACCTGCCCGGACTTTGCAGCCTTGGTGGTGGCGGTGGGGGGAACCTGAGGACCAGAAACAGGAGGCAGCTCCCCTCCAACAGATGGGCCCTGCACCTCAGGGCCCTGTGTTATTTCTGTGGAGGGGTGCCTTCTCCTCTTTTTCGCACTTGTGCGCGGAGACTCAGAGACCTCCATGTCATCAGAGGCCTCCGCCTCCGCACCCTTTTTTCCCTTTTTAGTCACCCTGGGCCTGAGCCCAGCCCTGGGACAGGTGGATTCCATGGGAATGGGCTTTGGGCTGAGCTCAGGCTCGGGTTGAGTCAAAGTGTCCAGGGGACGCGCCTCACGATGTTTCTTTTTTCCCCGCGTCTTCCTTCCGCTCGGACGGACGCTCCCCTCCCCGCCAGAGGCTGTGAAAACCACAGCCTCCGGAACCGACTGAGCGGTGTCTGTTGGATGTGCGGGGGGAGTGGGAGGAGGTGCTGTGGAACCACTCTGGGCCGCCGAGGTGGTGCTGGCGGACAGGAGGTTGGGGCAGTTCTTACGAACATGCCCCACCCCCTTGCAGACGTGGCACCGCGCCCCGTCCGAGGTCCAAAAGACGCGGTAGGCCGTCCCCTGGAACTTCACATTAAATTGGCCCTCCGTGTCCTCCTCCCGCGCCAGCTGCATAAATAACTGGCGGCGGAAGGAGTAGACATGTTGGAGGCTGTGCTCCCGAAGACCAAGCCGGACTGGGGTGATCCCCGACCTCACCTCCCCCAGATGGTGCAGGTGGGGGAGGAGGAGCTCACTGGGAATGAAGGGTGGGACGTTGGACAACATTATCCGATGCGCAGTGGCCCCCAGAGGGTCCACTGGCAGGAAGGTCCCCCCCACAGTGAGCCCTTTACTCAGGGCCAGGGACACCGCCCGCTCGGTCTTCAAAAAGAACACAGCATTCCCATCCATCTTTCAGGCCGCAACAATGGCCGAGGGGCCGACAACCACGGCCATTGCCTTAACGCAGGCCTCAATAGACATGTTGGGGTGGGGATAGCTCTTCACCCCATGGCTGCATGTCAATAATTTAAAGGGTGACGGGGCCACGTGGGCAGCCACAGAAGCTGCAGCTGCGGAGGTAGTAGAGGGCCCCGCCACCGGTGATGAAGGGCTTGCCATGGGTCTAAGAGCTAAACCCACAACCAAATTGTGGACCTGCACACTAAATAACAGCGACTCACAGAAAAATTTGAAAAGACAAACAAACAAACAACAGGTTAGTGGAGAGGCTGAGGTAAGAGAGGAGAGGCAAAGGCAAAGGCAGGCTGGAAGGGATGACTTGCTTTCTGGAGGTGGTGCTCACAGTACACTTAAAACAAACAGTCTTTGAAGTTGGTCTTCCGGTCTTCTGGTTGGGGGAGTGGTCTTCACCTGGGTCAGCTGAAGCTGCCCAGGCACTATCTATCCCCTTCCGTCTGTTTAGCTGGGCAGCTTCAGCTGACCCAGGCTTGGCAATTGGTGTGGGGAGGGAGCTTCCGGGTGTGCTTTTGCAGCAGCACAGATTCCTGTTGAATTGGCAGCCCCACCCCTTGCTGTTCCAGCCACTTGTTCCTCCCCCAACAGTCCAAAGTAAATTACTGGTGTTCAGCACCCACCTCCAGACAAAGCCTTGTTTCCAAAAAATGTCCCTTTCTTCTCTTTAATGGAGACTGTTGTTGGAGTTTTCCTCTGCTTGTTGGTAGCTGCTCTCCCTTGCTCAGTGCAGCTCCTCTCTCCACCTCTGCAACCTCCAACTGCCACCAGCACTCTCAGCTGCACCTCGTTGAGGCTCTCAACACTCAGGCTCCCAAATCAGAGAGCAGCCAATCCCAGTGCTGTACCTGTCCTGGGAGTGTTTGATGGGGACAGTGTAGTGGGAGCTTTACTCTGTATCTCACCCCATGCTGTACATGTCCTGGGAGTGTTTAACTTAACAGTTTAGAGGCAGCTTTATTCTGTATCTAAGCCGTGCTGCCCCTGCCATAAAATTCAGCACAAATAAAATTCCCATGCAAACACGCACCAAGATAAAGGCCTGCTCAAGTCACAAACAAAAACCCGGCCCGAACCCGACAGAACGACATGGGAGCAGATCCAAGCCCAAAGGTCGAGCTCGGAAGAGTGGCCCGACACATGTCATCAGGTCCCATCGGGTTCGGGTCGGGTAACAGGCCTTTACACCAAGTCCCGTTCATCCATCACTCCTGTGCTCACTGACTTAGGTTGGTTCCTGGTTCAATAATGCCTCGATTTTAAAATTCTCATCCTAGCTTTCTGACCCAACGCATTCCGAACTACTCAGAAATGAAACTGCCTCCTCAAAATCTAGATGTTAGTTTGTTTGAGGGAAAACCTTCACAACACAGACTGCAGTGGTTCAAGATGAAGGCCCACCATTTTTTCATGGTAACCAGTGATGGGGAAGTAATGCTGGCCTTCCTTGTCAGTATCACCCATATCCTGAGAACACATAGACAGGAAATAAAATAGCAATAAAATCAATGAGTTTGTCATTGACTGATTGAAACCAGGCGAGGTCTGTGATCAGAGTGAGACGTCATAACCCAATAAACAAATTGTCAATAGAATTTACCTCACCAGCTCCTTGTGTTTATCTTTCTGTTGTTGTCTTCATCAGAAAACAAGTAACGATTAATCTCGGGATTAAAAACTTCAGAATGTCAATTGTACACATGAGATACGTACTCAATGGTTTCTGTTATCAGACAGTCAGAGAATCACACAGCACAGGAGGAGACTATTTAACAAATCGTACCAGTTCCAGCTCTTTGAAGGAAATTTCCAATTATTCCTCTCCCCTGTTCTTTGCTCCCAGTCCAGTAAATCACCCTGTTAGTATTGATCCAATTCCCGACTGAAAGTTTCTGTTAAATCTGCTTCCACAACCCTTTCAGGAAGGGAATTCCAAATCATAAACACTCGCTGTGTGAAGAAAAGAAAATCTCCTCATCTCTCCTCTGTTTGTTTGTTAATCAACATTAAACTGGTTACTGAACCTTCATCCAGTGAAACCAGATTCTCCTTATTTATTCGAGAAACACACATCATCATTTTCAGCCCCTCGATTAAATCTCCCTTTTATCTTCTCTGCTCGAAGGAGAACAATCCCAGCTTCTCTCCACATAACTGAAGTCCCTCATCCCTGTTACCATTCTAGTATATCACCTAGCACCATCTCCAAGGGCTTGGAATCCTTCATAAAGTGTGGTGTCCAGAATGGGACACAATATTCCAGCTGAGGCTTAAACAGTCATTTATCTAGTCTTCGCAGAATGTTCTTGTGTTGTTATTTTTTAATTCTTTGCTTCTAGTTCTGAAGCTAACGATCCCCTATGCCTTTTTAAATCCTTCACCACTTGTCCAGCCACCATCGAACATGTCTGTACATACACACCCAGTCTCTGTGCTCCAGTACCATCTATTAAATGGTGCAGTTCAGTTTCTATTAACTCCCCTTATTATCCCTGCCAAAATAACCACTTCCCCAATTCTATGTGTTAGATTTCAGTCACCTTGTGTATTCTCATGTCACCACCAGACTGTCCATGCCCTCCGTAATACTGCTACTGTCTACCACACTAATGACAGCATTTATGATTTACATGTCATCTGCAAGAGTTGAAATTATGTTTTTGTTTTACTCTAAGTCTATGTCATTTATATATTTATCTATATGTCAGGACGAGCACTCGTTTATCTAATCTCTCCTTTTCAAAAGAGGATGTAACATTTACAACACTTCTGGCCAGTTCCTTTGCTATTTCCACCATTCCTTCCTTCAGCAACCCTCACACATCCCATCCAGACCAGCTAAATGTTCCACTTTATTGTGGAACAAAAGTACTGGATTGAAAGGGGTTAACTCAACCTGTTTGTTCAGTGACTGTAATTAATGTCAGTCTCTTTGGACACTAATTGTGTCACTGGAGGGTTCCCCTCTTCTATTAATAAGGGTCTTCATTTAATGCCTTGCCCGGGGAAGTTGTTGAGTCAGAAACTTTAGGGACTTTCAAAAGGCTTTTGGATAGGTATATGGATAAAGGAGAATGATGGGGTATAGATTAAATTGTCCTTGACAGAGGACAAAGGATCGGCACAACATTGTGGGCCGAAGGGCCTGTTCTGTGCTGTATGTTCTATGTAATGTCTTACCCATAGTGTCAGCTGGAGCATCAAACCCGGCACTTACAGGGATCAGTGGCTCCAGAGAGAGGGAGAGGATAGATCAGAATCTGTGAGCAGTTGATTGGAAAGTTACAACAATGGGTCAGAATCTGAGAACATTAGATTGGAATGTTACAGCAATGGACAGCAGGAGTTTCTCCTTTTGGTTTGGTTTAGTTACTGCAGATTATACTTGGCTAACATTAGTTCGGCGGATCTGTTATGCACTGAAGATGATTCAAACAATTTACTATCCCAGCCTCGCTATTACTGGTGTCCCCGGTAAGTCTCTGTATCCAACTAATAGATTCATAAACCATATTTCATTGAATTAGTGTTCTTGTCATTTAAATCGTGAGAAGATTGAATCCATTGTCTTCACTTTCTGTCACAAACTCTATTCCCTCTCCACGATCTGCAATCCCCTCACTGAGGCTGAACCAGGAAGTTTACAGCCTCTGGTATCTTTAATGCTGAGCTCAGTTCACCCCCATATTAACTCCATCTCCAACCCTTCATATTGTTACAGCCAGGTGAGGAGGGGTCACAGTCCTTCCTCTTAATTGACCGCAATAGTGTTTGGTCTTTTTTAACCGTGAATGTATTTACCATTTTTGTGATGTTTTACTTTTTACCTTTGGTGTGATAGTGAAGGAACCAATCGGAAAGGTTTTCTTGCGTTTAAACATGAAAGAGGTGAGTTTAATACACTTAACATCTAAACCCGAACAAAATAAAATAATAAAAATGTAAGTTATACAGTTATGCTGCCACTGACACAAGAATCTCACGTACACAAATATATTACAGAATGAGAAGTAAACTCGTGGCTGGATTAGAGTCCAGAATAAATCAAAACATAATATGCAGTCTGTGAGGTTTGATAATTCCCTGATCTTCCGGCTGAAGTTGTACTCTTGAAATCTTTGGCTGGTCGAGGTGCCCATTGTGGCTGATCCACATGGCTCAGGATTTTCTTGAAGGCAGACTGGTATGTGGCCTTTTTCCCCTGGTGCCTCAGTCTGTAGCAATCTGTAGGTTTGGAGGGTCCACAGTCGCAAATAGTTTTCAAACTTGTGATGTCATCTGAAGAGAGACAGAAAGAGAATGGGGCTTGAGGTTGGTTGGAAGGGGTGCGCGGGTGCGGTGGTGCTAGGGGAGGGGGGAAGGAAACCAACCTTCTGCTTCTTCCATTTTGAATCACTGGCTTGTCTGTCTTTGTCCAGGGGAAACTCCCAGCTTTCACAGAAATGGTCAGACGATCTCATGGTTGCCTCAATATATTTTCTGGAGCCTTCTAATGAGATTCAAGGTGAGGAATTTCCATCTCCCCAGGGCTCAGGATGCCATTATTTACACCTGGAGTAGTTTACGCTTTCAAAAGTCAGTGTGTCAGGATGTCCTTGAATTCCATGCTAATGAATGCAATCTTAGCAAATTCAGTCTCAAGAGCAAGCCATTATTTTGGGTCCAGGCTCATCAAACATGTTCTCCTGTTGGAGACGTTAGAAAGTGAAAAGGTGCTTCAGATACAAATTGCAGTGGCCATCTTGGCTGCCAGTTTTTTGCTGGATTTTTTCCATTAAAACTTTAATGTAAGTTTCCAACTGATGAATTAAAATTCCTCATTGGCATATTGTGTTTCCTTGACACGAATAACACCTCTGTAATATCTGCCTCAGCCAACCAGCTGCGTAAACCCTCATCGTATCTTTGTTAAATACACAATTGACTCTTCAAATTATATCCTGGCCGCCCTCCTGTTATAAATCTCCATAAACCACAGCCCATCCAGAACTCTGCTGCCTATATCTATCTCACACCAAATACCGATCACACATCACCCCTGTGCTCACTGATCAACAGTGCCTCTCGGTCTGGCAGCACCTTAATTTTAATATTCTCAGCCTTGTGTATGAATCCCTCCGTGTCCTCACCTGTCCAATTAATCCCATTCCCCTGTCCATTCCCCATAGTCTTGTAAATCTTATGCCTTTGAGTCTGCTACCAATTCCATTTTTAAAGTGAGTTGCCTTCCCTCCCTATCTCCGCCAGCTGTGGTTTTCACTCTGCTTTCCCACCAGTGCCATCATTACAGAAACCTAGATCCATAAAATGATGTGAACTGACAGCTGGTCACTTTTAGTGTGGTCAGCACAGTGTACCATGTTGGGAGGGATCTAGCCTGGGTGCCATGTATGTGTTGTTAGTGTGAGTAGGGGATTGTACTGATGTCAATCAGCCATTTTTGCAGCACTGATGTACGATATTGAAACTTGGCCTGTGCATGTCAACTGACCACCTGTGTAAGTCACTCTCAGCAGAGCATAGATTCAGCAGCATGAGGAACCCCCACCCCACCCTCCCCCACTGACACCCCCCAAAGTTATTTCAAAGGATCAGGCATCCAACTTACAGGTGAGGGCCTTTTGACTTACTTCTGCCATTGTAAAGTTAGTGGAGGTGCTGTGGATAGTTTTCTGGAGGTTGTGTTGTGAGCTGCTGCAGACATTCAGGGAGGGCAGAGGATTTGGTGAACCAACTCTGGACGAGGTATGGGGACTGTAGTTACAGTGTCTCTGGGTCTGAAGCATGACCAACAAATGGAGCAGAGGCTGCAGAGAGGGGAGTCTCTGTTAATAGGGATGAGGAGGGGGCTCTGTCCTTCCAACCCGGTTTTCCCAAGAGCATTTTTCCTACCTACACCTAATCCAGGAGCAGTGTGTGAGGTGACTCTGATTCAATAAGGAAGTTGTCACAGAGCTGTGTCACCTCCTGTAACACGACCTGGAGCCTCACACCAGGGTGAGGACGGAGCTATCATTGGCTGTTCAAGTCACAGTTTCATTGATCTTCACTGCATCCGGATCTTTCCCCAGGCAGGAGTGGGCGGCATATCCAACATAGTCACAGAGAGTCATAGAGTCATTTACGACACAGGAGGAGACCAGTCGGACTCTCCATGTGTCTCTCTGTGTAACAATCCAGTCGGTCCCATTCCCCCACTCAATCATCGGATCCCTGCAAGTTCATTTCCTTCAGGTGCCCATCCCATTTCCTTTTGAAATCATTGATTGTCTTGGCTTCCATCACCCTCATGGGCAGTGAGTTCCAGCTCATTAACATCCACTGTGTAAAAAAGTTCTTCCTCATATTCCCCCTGCATCTCTTACCCAAAACCTTTCATCTGTGTCCCCTATTCCGTGTTTCATCAGTTAATGGGAACAGTTTATCCTTGTCTATCTTACCTAAGCCTATCATAATCTTGCACACTTCTTTCAAATCTCTCTCAATCTCCTTTACTCCAGGGAGAGCAACTCCATCTTCTCCAAACTAACCTTGTAACTAAAACACCCCAATCCCTGGAAGCATTCTTGTATTCTAGTAGAATCATATAAAGTTAAGGCACAGAAATCGGCCACTTGGCCCATCTTGTCTGCGCCAGCCAGAAAATGAGCCACCTATTCTAATCCCACCTTCCAGCATTTGGTGCGTAGAGCTGCAGATTACAGCACTTAAGGTGCATATCCAGACTATTTTTGAATGAGTTGAGGGTTTCTGCCTCAACTATCCTTTCAGGCAGTGAATTCCAGACCGCCACCACTCTCATCTCCCCTCTGATCTTTCTACCAATCACTTTAACTCTAGTCCCCCTCTTCGATGCTATGGTGAATATAGTCTTCACCTCCTCTCTATCCAGGCCCGTTATAATTTTGTACATTTCAATCAGATCACCCCTCAGCCTTCTCTGTTCCAAGGAGAACAACCCCTGTCTATCCAATCTTTCTTCATAGCTGCATTTTTCTATTCCTGGCAACATCCTCGTAAATCTCCTCTGTTCCTTCTCTAGTACAATTACATCCTTTCTGTACTGAGGAGACCAGAGCTGTACACAGCACTCAAGTTGTGTCCTAACCAATGAGTTTTACAGTTCCAGCATAACCTCCCTGTTCTTGTATTCTGTACCTGGGCTAATAAAGGAAAGGATTCCATATGCCTTCCTAACCACTTTATCGATCTCTGCTGCGACTTTCAGGGATGTGTGGATATTCAATCCAAGGTCCCTCACTTTCCCTACACATCTCAGTATTTTGACATTATTCCTGTATTCCTTGTTTGACCTCCACGAATGCATCACCTCATATTTCTCCAAGTTGAATTCCATTTGCCACGTTTCTGCCCATCTGACCAGGCCATCAATATATTTCTGCAGTCTACAGCTTTCCTCCTCGCTATCTACCACACAGCCAATCTTCGTGTCGTCTGCAAACATCTTGATCATACCCCCTACATTTACGTCCAAATCGTTAACTTGCACCACAAAAAGCAGGAGGCCCAGTACTGAGCCCTGTGGAACGCCACTGGAAACAGCCTTCCAGTCTCTAAAACAGCCGTCAACAATTACCCTTTCTTTCCTGCCACTGAGCCAATCTTGTATCCACCTTGCTGCATTTCCCTGGAGCCCGTGGGATTTTATTTTATGAACCAGTCTGCCATGTAGGACCTTGTCAAAAGCCTTGCTAACATCCAAGTAGACCACATCAACTGCACTACCCTCATTTATCTTCCTTGTTGCTTCTTCAAAACATTCGATCAAGTTGGTGAAACAATATCTTCCCTTAAGAAATCCATACTGACTATCCTAAATTAAGTAGAGGTGGTGAGTACAGAAGAAGGCAAGTTATGCCGAACCTTTATAAAGCTCTGGTTAGGCCCCAACTGGAGTACTGCATCCAGTTCCATTCACCATAGTTTAGGAAGAATGTGAGGGTCCTTGACAGGGTGTCGAGGAGATTTACCAGAATGGTTCCAGAGATGGAGGATTTTATCTACAAAGTTAGTTTGGAAAAGCTGGGATTGTTTTTCTTGGAGTAAAGGAGATTGAGGGGAGATTTGATAGAGGTATACAAGATGATGTCATGTTTGGATAAGGTAGACAGGAAAAGATGTTCCCATTAGTTAATGGTACAAGGACTAGAGTTAAGGTTGTGGCAAGAGATACAGGGGGATGTGAGGAACAACTTTTTTACAGAGCGAGTGGGAATGGCCTGGAAATCACTGCCTACGAGGGTGGTGGAAGCGGAGATGGTGAATGATTTCAAAAGGATATTGGATGAACACTTGAGGGAAATCGACTTGCAGGTATATGGTGACAGAGCTGGGGAATGAGACTGACTGGATTTATCTACAAAGCTGGCATGGACTCGAAATGACTACGACTCTCTGACAGGGGATTACTATTACTATTGCTTTCCGACACTTGGAAAGTTTATAATGGACTGGACAGTATCAGCTTGTTGAACCCCGTGATGTAAGTGAAATGTTTGATGTCCCAGAACGTGGTTAACAAATGTCCTTCACAAACAGAGTAAATCGGTTCAGTCCCACTCAGAATTCTGGATCATTCACAATGGGGAGTAGTTTCTCCTGGTTTTCTCTACATAGGACAGCAGCCAGGCTTTTCACAGTGTCCCCTACCTCCATGTGGAAAGTCTTGTCAGGGTTAGGTGAGATCAGACACGTTACCGAGGTGACAGCTTTCTTCAGTTGTGTTGCTGCTTCTGTGCTCTCTTCAGTCCAACTGGGTTAAAACTGGTCATCATCACCATTAGGTAGTTCATAAAGAGGAGTCACAGTCTCTGCAAATCGAGGGATGAGGGTCCGCTGATACCCCACCAGACTGAGAATAGGACACAGGGCAGTCTTTGAGGTGGACAGGGGTAGACACTGGATGAGGGTCTGCTGATACCCCACCAGCCTGAGGATAGGACGCAGGGCAGTCTTTGAGGTGGACAGGGGTAGACACTGGATGAGGGTCTGCTGATACCCCACCAGCCTGAGGATAGGACGCAGGGCAGTCTTTGTGGTGGACAGGGGTAGACACTGTATGAGGGTCCGCTGAAACACCACCAGCCTGAGGAGAGGGCACAGTGCAGTCTTTGAGTTGGACAGGGTAGACACTGGATGAGGGTCCACTGATACCCCACCAGCCTGAGGATAGGGCACAGTGCAGTCTTTGAAGAGAACAGGGTCGACTCTGTATGAGGGTCGGCTGAAACACCACCAGCTTGAGGATAGGACACAGGGCAGTCTTTGTGGTGGACAGGATAGACACTGTATGAGGGTCCACTGAAACACCACCAGTCTGAGGATAGGACACTGGGCAGTCTTTGAGGTGGACAGGGGTAGACGCTGGATGACCTCGACCTGATGTTGGTCTGGGCTGATGCTGAATGATCCAATCTGGACACCTACAAACGTGACACGATCTTGCACCAGTTGGGCCTTACGTGGATGGTCTTTTAGACTAGCTCCCAAAGTAGCTGCATAAGTTCCAGTAAAAGGTTTAAATGTGTGGACTCGGTCTGTGGGAATGAGGAGGCGATCATCAATTTATTTCAGCAAGCAGGAAGACTGTGAAAAGCTCATAAATTCCCCGGCCATATGTTTGTGTAGAATAGTGGGGTTCTTGTGGAATCCCTTGTAACAGACATATCCAGGGGTATCTTTGGACCTCAGAAGTGAATGTGAATTTAAATTGTTTCTCTAGTTTTACTGGGATACTCCAATAACCATTAGAGATATCCATGGTGCTGAAGACAGTCCTGCTGCTGTGAATCCGGGTGGGTGTCTATCAGACAACAGGGTTCACACAGGGGTGACTGTTTGTGGTGGTCAACAGTCAGTCTCCAGCTACCATTCCGTTTTCTAACTGGCCAAATGGGGCAGTTAGTTAGTAGTGAATGTGTCTTTGTGAACTACACCCTGGAAGAACAATGACCTGATAGTGTCTGGAATATATGATATAATCTCAGCTCGGTAAGAATACTGCTTCATGGAGCATGCAATGGTCAGTTAATTTCTTCAGGTCTGCTCATGTTTCCACAGTCATCTTTATGGGTTGTGAATCCACTCAGCACCGACTCAAGAATCGCCTGCAGCTCAGGGTCATCAGAGGTGTCTGGTACCCACTCCTCTGATATTTTAATCATGAATATTGAGGGTGCAATGGACACCAGAGTAGGGTATGTTTTAACGTTCCATAATATACATATATAGGGATAATCAATTACTGCTGCTAACCTTTGAGCACATTACTGCCCAGTAGTCCCTGTCCATTGTGCAGGATCATATAAAAGGGAGTCAGGACTTTGAAATGAACTCTGTTCCCTCTCCTACACCACTGTAAGATCTGATCAAGGGTCACAGATTAAGCAAAAGGAGGTCGAAGGGTCACAAGCAGTTTATTGCAGGGAAACTATTGGAAAATATTCAGAGGGACCGGATTAATCTCCACGTGGAGAGGCAGGGATTAATCAGGGATTGTCAGTATGGCTTTGTCAGGGGGAGATCGTGTCTAACTAACTTGATTGAATTTTTTCGAGGCATTGACTAGATGTGTAGATGAGGGTAAAGTAGTTGATGTATTCTACATTGACTTCGGTAAGACATTTGATAGGGTTCGACATGTGAGATTGGTTAAGAAGGTAAGCGCCCATGGGATCCAGGGCAGTTTGGTAAATTGGATCCAAAATTGGCTCAGCGGCAGGAGGCAGAGGGTGATTGTCAAGGGTTGTTTTTGCGAGTGGAAGACTGTGACCAGTGGTGTACTGCAGGGATCGGTGCTGGGACCCTTGCTGTTTGTAGTGTACATTAATGATTTGGACGTGAATATAGGAGGTATGACCAGTAAGTTCGCAGCTGACACGAAAATCTTTGGTGTTGTAAATAGTGAGGAGGAGAGCCTTCGATTACATGTCGGTTTAGATGGGCTAGTAAGATGGGTAGAGAAGTGGCAAATGGAACTTAATCCTGAGAAGTGTGATGTGATGCATTTTGGGAGGACTAACAAGGCAAGGAAACATACAGTGGATGGTAGGACGCTAGTATGTACAGAAGGTCAGAGGGACCTTGGTGTACTTGTCCATAGATGACTGAAGGCAGCAGCACAGGTAGGCAATGTGGTTAGGAAGGCATTTGGGACACTTGCCTTTATTAGCTGAGGCACAGAATATAAGAGCAGGGAGGTTATGATGGAGCAGTATAAAAACCCTGTTAGGCCACAACTGGAGTACTGTGTATAGTTCTGGTTGCTGCACTATAGGAAGGATGTGATAGCACTGGAGGCGGAGCAGAATAGATTCACCAGGATGTTGCCTGGGCTGGGCAATTTCAGCTGTGAAGAGCGTCAGAAAAGTCCAGTGCTATTTCTCTTAGAGCAGAGAAGGATGAGAGGGGTCATGATTGAGGAATGCAAAATTATGTGAGGCATTGATAGGTTAGATAGGAATAATATTTTTCCCTTAGCGGAGGGGTCAATAACCAGGGGCATAGATTTAAGGTAAGGGGCAGGAGGTTTAGAGGGGATTTGAGGAAAAGAATTTTCACCCAGAGTTGGGTGAAGAATTTCCAGTTGGAATCTGGAACACACTGCCTGAAGGGGTGGTAGAGGCAGGAACAGTCACAACATTTCAGAAGTATTGAGATGAGCACTTGAAACGCCATACTAAACAAGGCTACAGGCCAAGTGCTGGAAACTGGGATAGGAATAGTTAGGTGCTTGATGGCTGGCACAGACACAGTGGGCCGAAGCTCATGTTTCTGTGCTGTATATCTCTATGACTCTATTGAGGACTAACAGTTCAAATACCGCACAACATCAGAATAAACATAGTGGACATACGACCTGTGGCAGGTGAGAATGGCTTTCTGGCTATGGATCAGATGTTCGAAGCTATTATTAAAGACGTTATAGTAGGGCAGGTAGAAACATTCAAGGTGATCAGGCAGAGTCAACATGTTTTTGTGAAAGGGAAATCATGTTTAACCAATTTATTGGAGTTCTTTGAATAAGTAACATGTGTTGTTGGTGAAGGGGAACTGGGAGATGTTCTGTACTTAGATTTCCAGAAGGCATCTGATAACTTTCCACATCAAACGTCATTGTGGAAAATAAAAGCTCATGATGTATTGGGTAACATATTGGCATGGATGGAAGATTGCCAAACTAACCGGAAACAGCGTACACATAAATGGGTCATTATTCTGGCTGGCAAGATGTAACGTGTGGTGTGCCAGAGGGGTCAGTGCTGGGGACTCAACTTTTTACAATTTATATAAATGATTTTGATGAGTGGACCGAAGGTATGCTTGCTAAATTTGCTAATGATTCCAAGATAGTTAAGAAGATAAATTCTGAAGAGGACATAAGGACGCTACAAAGGGATATAGATAGGTTAAGTGAGTGGTCAAAGATCTAGCAAATGGAGTATAATGTGGGAAAAGGTGAAATTGTCCATTGTGGCAGGAAGGTTTGACTGTCACATCGAGACTTGACTATTCTAACACACTCCTGGCTGCTCTCCCACATTCCACTCTCTGTAACATTGTGATCATGCAAAGCTCTGCTGCCAACTTCTAATTTACACCAGATTCTGTTCACCCAACATCCCTGTGCTCACTTACCTACATTGGCTCTTGGTCCAGTAACACTTCAATTTTAATATTCTCACTCGTATGATCAAATCCCTCCATGGCCTCAGCCCTCTGATTATCCCAATCCCCTGCCCATTTCCAATATTTCTGAAACTTGTTCATCTTAAAATCTTTATCTAGTTCCATTTTAAAGTGAGTTCCTTCCCTCTGTCTCTCTCTCTGATCACACATTTCATCTCTCCAGCTCTACTGGTGCTGTGGAAGTTTGGATCCACAAAATGGGTGAGCTGCACTGCCGATCACATCCAGCACATTGTACAGGAAACCCGGGCTGGCCGTGGGTGTAACGTGTGTGTGTCTGTCGTGTGAGCGGGGTCTGAACATGGTGTCAATCAGCCATTCCAGCAGCTTTGATGGGTGTCTTCGAAACTTGGTCTTTGCATGTCCACTGACCGCCTGTGTTAGTCACTCTCAGCTGAACAGACATTCAGCAGCACGAGGAACCCCCTCTAGTGTTATTTTAAAAGACCAGGCATCCAACTTACAGGTGAGGGGCTTTTGACTTACCTCTGCTATTGTAAAGTTATTGGAGGTGCTGTTGACGGTTTTCTGGAGGTTGTGTTGTGAGCTGCTGCAGACATTCAGAGAGGACAGAGGATTTGATGACCCAACTCTGGACAAGGCATGGGGACTGTAGTTACAGTGTCGCTGGGTCTGCAACATGACCAACACATGGAGCAGAGGCTGCAGAGAGGGGAATCTCTGTAAGGAGGGAGAAGGAGGGGGCTCTGCCCTAGCCACCCCTTGTTTTCCAAGAGCACAAAGAGCAGTGGTTCTAATACCGAGCCCTGGGGAACACCACTGTATACTCCCATCGTGTCTGAACAACAACCTTTCACCACTTCTCTCTGTTTACTGTTCCTTAGCCAATGTTATATCCACACTGTCACTGTCCCTTTAATGCATAGTGTTCAGTTTTCCTAACCTGTCTATTGAATGACACTTGTTCAAACACCTTTTGAAAGTCCATATATATAACTTCAATCACACCACCCTCATCAACCCTCTCCATTGTTTTATCAAAGAACTCCATCAAGTTTACCTCACCATCACCTCTCTCCAAACCTCCACTGTTGTTAAATTATCAGATTGCTTATCCGACATCCAGTACTGGATGAGCAGAAATTTCCTCCAATTAAATATTGGGAAGACTGAAGCCATTGTTTTCACTCCCCACTCCAACTCTGTCCCCTTGCTATTGATTCCATCCCTCTCCCTGGTAACAGTCTGTGATTCAGAAAGTCTGTTTGCAACCATGGTGTCACAGTTGACCACAAAATGAGCTTAGAACATAATATTCATTCTATCACTGCGACCGCCTGTTTCCACCTCAGTAACAGCACGCAACATCACCCCTGTCTCAGCCCATCTGCTGCTGAAACTCATTCATGCCTTCATTTCCCCGAGAAATGATTATTCCAACACGGTCCTTTGTGGTCTCACGCATGCTACTCTATGTTAACTTGAAGTCCTCCAGCACTCTGCTGCCCATGTCCTAATTCGCAGCAAGTGCCATTCACATATCACTGACCGACATTGACTCCTGATCAAATAATGTATTTATTTAAATTCTCCACCTTGTTTTCCCTCCAGAAAAAGGGGCAATCTCACTGCTGGGAGTGTGATCTCGACAGCCAAATAGTCAGAGGGAGATAGAAGAGCAGATAAGTAGGCAAGTCTCTGAGATGTGCAAGAACAATAGGGCAGTAATAGTAGGGGATTTTGATCACTCCGATGTTAACGAGGATAGTGTTAGTATGAAAAGAATTGAGGGAGCAGAATTCTTGAGGTGCATTTTTGTCCAGCATGCAGAAAGTCCAACAGGACAGGGTGCAGTTTTAGACTTTGTTTTACGAAATGCCGATGGGCAGGTGGATGGAGTGTCAGGGGAGAGCATTTTGGTGGGAGTGATCATAATTCAGTCAGTTATAACATAACTTTGGAACCGTACAGACATAGAACAGGAGTTAGAGTTCTCAATAGGGGCAAGGCCAATTTTACTAAACCGAGGAGCGAAAGTGGACTGGAAACAGCGAAATGAAGGTAAATCAGTCTCAGAGCACTGGGAGGCATTCAACGTGGAGATTCAAGGGGATCAGTGTAAGCATGTTCCCACAAAGAAAAAGGGTGAGGCGGCCAAATCTCGAGTCCCATGGATGTCAAGGAGCCTATATGGTAAGATAAGACAGAAAAGGGAAGCATACATCCGACACTGAGAACTCAATACTACAGAAAGTTGAGAGGAGTTTAGAAAGTGGAAAGGTTAAATCAAAAAGGAAATTAGGACAGCAAAGAGAGAGCATGAAAGTATATTGGCAAGCAAAGTCAAGGTGAACCCAAAGATGTTTTCTCAATGCATTAAGAGTAAGAGGCTAACTAAGGGGAGAGTAGGGCCCATAATAGACCAAAAAGGTAACCTATGCGTAGGGGTGGAAGATATTGGTATGGTTTTATTGAATACTTTTAGTGTCTTCAGAAAAGAGGGGGGATGCAGATATTGTAGTTAAGGAGGAAGAGTGTGAATTATTGAATGTGATCAACATACTGAGAGAGGAAGCGTTTATGGGATTAGTCACCCTGAAAGTTGATAAATCACCTGATACAAATGAAATGTGCCCCAGTTTGCTACAAGAAGCAACAGAGGAAATAGCAAAGGGTCTGAGTATCATTTTCCAGTCCTCACTGGATACAGTTGTGGTGATGGAGTATTGGGGAATTGCTAACGTTGGACCTCTGTTTAAAAAGGGAGTGAAGGATAGTCTCAATAATTACAGGTCTGTCAGTCTAACCTCAGTAGTGGGCAAATTATTGGAATATTCCCAGAGACGGGATAAACTGTCACTGAGACAGGCACAGGTTAATCAAGGATAGTCAGCATGGATTAATTAAGGGAAGAGCTTGTTTGACCAGCTTGATCGAATTTTTTGAAGATGTAACAAGGGATATAGATGAAGGTAGTGCAGTTGATGTGGTCAACATGGATTTTAGCAAGGCTTTTGACAAGGTCCCACATGACAGACTGGTTCAAAAAGAAACTTCCATGGAATCCAGGGAAATGCAGCGAGGTGGATATAAAATTGGTTCAGTGGCAGGAAACAAAGGGTAGTTGTTGATGGGCGTTTTTGCAACTGGAGGGCTGTTTCCAGTGGTATTCCACAGGACTGAGTACTGGGTCTCCTGCTTTTTGTGGTGTATATTAACGATTTCGACGTAAATGTAGGGGGCATGATCAATAAGTTTACAGATGACACAAAGATTGGCCGGGTTATAGATAGCGAGAAGGATAGCTGTAGGTTGCAGGAAGATATTGGCGGTCTGGTCAGATGGGTAGAAAAGTGGCAAATGGAATTCAACCTGGAGAAGTGTGAGGTGATGCAATTGGGGAGCTCAAATAAGACAAAGGAATACATGATTACTGGGAAAATACTGAGAAGCGTGGAGGAAGTAAGGGACCTTCGAGTCAATGTCCACAGATCCCTGAAGATAGCAGGATAGGTCAATAAGGTGGTTAAGAAGGCATATGGAATCCTTTCCCTAATTAGCCGAGGTACAGAAAATAAGATCAGGGGGGTTATGCTGGAACTGTATAAATCATTGGTTCGATCACTACTTGAGTAATGTGTTCAGTTCTGGCAACAACATTACAGAAAGGATGTAATTGCACTAGTGAGGGTACAGAGGAGATTTACGAGGATGTTGCCAGGACTGAAATAATGCACCTATGAGGAAAGATTGGAGAGTCTGGGGTTGTTCTCCTTGGAACAGGGAAGGCTGAGGGGAGATCTGATTGAAATGTACAATATTTTGAGTGGCCTGGATAGAGTGGAGGTGAAGGGTCTATTCACCTGAGCAGAGAGGTCAGTAATTGGTAGAAAGATCAGAGGGGAGATGAGGAAAAACTTGTACAACGGGAAATACAAAATTGGCTCAGTGGCAGGAGACAAAGGGTCATTGTTGACGGGAATTTTAGTGACTGGAGCACTGTTTCCCGTGGTGTTCCACAGGGCTCAGTACAGGGTCCCCTGCTTTTAGTGACGGTCTGCAACACACTGCCTGAAAGGACGTTTGAGGCAGAAAACCTCCACTCATTCAAAAGCAGTGTGAATATGCACCTCAAGTATAATAATCTGTCGGGCTATGGATCATATGCTGGAAGGTGGGATTCGAATAGGTGGATCATTTTTGGCTGGTACAGACACGATGGGCCAAGTGGCCTCTTTCTGTCCCTTAAGGTTTCTACGAGTCTATGATTCTATAACATGAAACACGCTATCCTCATTAACACTCACAGTTATATCAACAAACCCTATCAATATTATCAGAAATGATTTTCCATTAACCTATCCGTGCTGCTTGTCATTTATTATCCCATGATTTTACAAGCAAGATATATTTTTATATCAGGCTGCTGCTTGACTAGTCTGTGGGACAGCTCTCCCAACTTTGGCACAAGCCCCCAGATGCTGGTAAGGAGGACTTTGGAGGGTCGACAGGGCTGGGTTTGTCCGTGTCATTTCCGGTGCCTAGGTCTATGCTGGGTAGTCCATCCAGTTTCATTCCTTTTTATTCTCTTCATAGTGATGAGATACAACTGAGTGCTTGCTCGCCCATTTCAGAAGGCATGTCAAAGCCAACCACATTGATTTGGTCTGGAGTCACATGTAGGCCACCAGGTAAGGGCAGCAGATTTCCTTCCCTCAAGAGCATTAGTGAACCTTTTGTGTCACTGGAGAGTTTCCATCTTCTATCACTTTCATATCCAAGGATGACTGAAAGATTCTGGCCAGTGCCTCCGCTGCTTCCACCACACCTTCCCTCAACAACCCTCATACATCCCATCCAGACCAAGTAAATGTTCAACGTTGTTATTGTACAAAAAGTGTTGAATTGAAAGGGGTTAACTGAACCTGTTTGTTCAGTGACTGTAATTGATGTTAGTCTCCATGGACCCAAAATGTGTCGGTGGAGTGTTTCCAACTTCTATTAATATGGGGTCCTTTCAATGTGCTATTCCATGATATCAGCGGGAGCATCACCTCCGGCACTAACAGAGATCAGCGGCTTCAGACAGAGGGAGAGGATAGATCAGAATTTGAGAACAATACATTGGAATGGTACAACAATGGGTCAGAATCTGAGAACAATCGATTGGAATGATGCAACAATGGGTCAGAATCTGAGAACAATAGATTGGAATGTTACAACAATGGGCAACAGGAGTTTCTCCTCTTTGTTTGGCCTGGTTATTGCCGATTATTATTGGATGACATGAGAATTGCGGATCTATTATTCTCTGAGGATGATTCAATTTATTTACTATCCGATACTCGCTATTATTGGTGTCCCTGGTAAGTCTCCGTCTGCAACTATTAGATTCAGAAAACATATTTCACTGACATGGTGTTCTTGTCATTTAAATCATGAGAAGACTGAAATAATTGTCTTCAGTTTTTGTCACATACTCTATTCCCTATCTACGGTCTGCATCTCCCTCACTGCCCGCTGTCTGAGGCTGAACCAGGAAGTTTACAATCTCTGGTACCTGTTTAATGCTGAGCTGAGTTCATCCCCATATTCTCGCGATCCCCAACCCTGCCTATTGTCACGGCCAGGTGAGGATGGGTCACAATCGCTCGTCTTATTTGACCACAACTCTGTTTGTTCTTTTTAACCAGTGGATGTGCTAACCCTTGCATTGAGTATTTTACCTTTTACCTTTGGAGTGATTGTGAAGGACCTGATCGGGCAGGTTCCCTTGAGTTTAAACAGGAAAGAGGTGAGTTTATTATACTTAACAATGTCAACCCGATCTAAATAAAATCATAAAAAATACACCACACATTTACGCACACACTCGCATGAAAAGCACACAGAAATAGATTACAGAGTGAGAAGATTGGAGTCCGGCATAAACAGAAAAATAAAATACTCATTCTGTGATGTTGGATGACACGGCGGTCTTCCGGCTGCAGTTGTATTCTTGAAGTCTTTGGCTGGTCGAAGCACCCTTTGTGGCTGGCCCACGTGGCTCAGGGATTTCTTTGAGGCAAACTTGTAGGTGGCTTTCTTTCCCTGCTGTCTCTGTCTGTAGTAATCTGTCGGCTTGAAGGGACCACAGTCGCATGTGGTATTCAAACTTGTGACGTTATCTGGAGAGAGAGAGACGGAGGGACACAGCCCTTCTGATTCTGCACAGTTTGAATCACTGGCTTGTCTGTCTTTGTCCAGGGGAAACTCCCAACTTTCACATAGATGGACAGAAGGCCTCATGACTGTCTCAGTGTATTCGCTGGAACCTTATAATGTGATTCAAGGTTAGAAACTTCTGTCACCCCAGGGCTCAGGATGCCAGTATTTATAATTGGAGGAGTTTGCTCTTTCAAAGTCAATATGTCAGGATGCCCTTGTATGCCGTGTTAATGAAAGTAATTTAAGGTAATTCAATCACTAGAGCAAGCCAATGATACAGGTCTAGACTCAGCAGACATGTGTCTCCCGTTGGTGGCCTATGAATGTGAAAATGTGTTTCAGATGCCAATTGCGGTGGGCATCTTGGCTGCCAGTTTTGTCAAGGTTAACTGTGGGATTTCTTTTTTCATTAAAGGTTTATTGCAAGTTTCAAATCGGTGAATTAAAATTGCTCATTGGGCATATGGTGTTCTCTTGACACCACCACAGCGCACTGAAAGAAATGTGATAATGGGAACATTTCATTACAGAATTGTGGGAAGAAATAGAAGGAAATACACATTCATTCTCAATAATCACTTCTCAAATTCACACATGAATCTTGGAATTACTGCAGCTGTCATTGTCTGTTACAGTTGTGCTGATTTAATTGTTTTGGAGTTTTGTCTGGGATGGTTATGTGTCGGGTTCGACCCTGGACAATGCATCAGCGATTACATAGGTTTTTTTCTCTCTTGCAATGAAGCTTTAACTATTCAGGTTCCTGCACCTTGATGATCTTTCTCCCTGTGAGGTGTCTGAGATTTCCTGTGGACCTTTGTTCTTGCTGAGCACGGCTTTGAGATTTATTTATTTAGAGGTACAGCACTGAAACAGGCCTTTCGGCCCACCAAGTCTCTGCCGACCATCAACCACCCATTTATACTAATCCTACATGAACCCCATATTCCTACCACATCCCCACCTTCCCCTGCCACCTATCTATACAAGGGGCAATTTATAATGGCCAATTTACCTATCAACCTGCAAGTCTTTGGCTGTGTGAGGAAACCGGAGCACCCGGCAAAAACCCACGTGGTCAAAGGGAGAACTTGCAAACTCTACACAGGCAATACCGAGAATCGAACCTGGGTCACAGGAGCTATGAGGTTGTCGCGCTAATCACTGCACAACTTTGCAGCCCCAAGTTGCAGTGTTTGATTAGCTTTGGGTTTGGGATCTGATCATTGGGTTCTTCAGTGGGTAGATCCACACTGACCTTACTTTTAACTTTCTGCTGAGATACGCAAGTGCTGTTCACTTTAGGGCAATTTCCCTTCCCTTTTCTCTTCACTATGAGGAGGATATTTTTCCTAATCTGCCCTATTTCCTCTGGGACAGTAGTGTTCGCCAGTGTCTGTCCAGCTTTCACTGAACTTTCCAGCGGCACTTTGACTAGTTCAGACATCTCCCTTACCATTGGCATGCCTTTTTCGGAACTTTCTCTGTCCCTCCACGTTTCTGTAAATGTTGTTAGCAGCCTTTTTATGGTCCCTGTTTGACCTGCATTTAAGGAGGAGAGTGAGTGGTCTAATTTCTCTAACATTTCAGGGTTGGCTAATCGGAGAGTATGGGGTTCCAATTGGTAATCCGCCTGGCCCTCCTCTAACCTGTCCTCACTGTCCTTTTCAATCCTTCCCTCCTCACTGTCTGACATATCTGTACGTGTCTGTCCCCTCCACAGACTTGATTTTTTGCCTTTGCTCTGGGGAGTCAATTATATAATTTACCCGCTATTCTTTTTGTCACTCGATATGGACCACTGAAACGGGCTTTCAGGGGTAGACCCTCCATTGGGAGTAATAACAATACATGGTCTCTGGGCGGAAATGTTCTCGCCTTGGCATTTTTTTCCTGATTACCTTCTCATGGCTACCTGGGGGATCTTTAGTTGTTCCTGAGTCATTGCACAGGCTCCCGTGAGCCGCTCCCAGAGCATGGAAATGTATTCTGACATGGAAGACTCATCCCTGTGTCCAAAAAACTTCTTGAATCATTTAAGCAGAGCTCTCACCTCGCGTCCATAAATTAATTCAAAGAGACTAAAGCCAGTGGAAGCATTGGATAAGTCCCTGGTAACCAACAGGTGAAATCCTAGCCCTTTGTCCCAGTCATGGGGTTATTCATAGCAGTATGGCCTGATCATTGTCTTTAGGGTCTGGTGGTACCGCTCCAAAGCACCTTGTGACTGTGGGTGGTAGGCTAAGGACCTTAGCTGGGTTATGCCCAGATTAACCATGACCTTTTCAAAAATACTGGACATAGGATGTGTGCCCTGATCCAACTGGATCTCAGCAGGCAGCCCATTATCGGGTAAAGAATTGGGTTAACCCCTCCACCACTACCTTGGCAGAGATAGCTCTTCGGGAGAATGGCCTCTGGGAATCAGGTCACCACATCCATAATGGTGAGAAGATACTGGTAATACCGTTTTGTTTTCAGCAGGTGTCCCACACAATCCACCAGCACTCTGCTGAAGGGTTCCCCAAAAGCTGGTAGATGAATTAGGGTGCAGATTTCATTGCAAGTTGTGGCTTTCCCACAACCTGGCATATGTGACTAGTTTTACAGAACTCCACCACATCTTTGTGGAGTTGTGGCCAGTCAAAATGCTGTCTTATGCGGGCTTCGCTTTTTCATACACTGACATGTCCAGTCATTGGAAGTTCGTCGGCCATTCTTAATATTTCTTTAAGGGACCTCAGCGGCACCACTATCTGGTGAACCACTGTCCTCTCTTCATCAGCAGGTCTGTGAGGAGGTCTCCACTTCTTCATCTGCACCTCATTCTTTAAATAGTAAACACACTGCAACTCCCTCTGCTTCAGGTTTGGTTTGGACAGTCTGTGCTTTTTTTTAACACTGGGTCGGGATATTGAGCCTCAACTAAGGAAGATCTGTTTAGCAAATCCTTTGTGTCCTCTGACGTCCCAAAGAAGGTTACCGACAGCCAGCCAGTCGGGTCATCCATCTGCTGTGTCAGTTCAGGGGATTGTTTGGCCATGGACCGAGTCACCACACAATCAGGGAGAATGTCAGGGGCCTTCTCCTGTAACTGCGCTGTCTCCTGGCCCTATTTTAGTCTCTCGAGAACTACCGGGGAAGCTGGCACCTTTTCCCTTGGCAGATCATTACCCAGGAGCAGGTCGACCCATCCATCGGTAAACTAGGTACAATCGCCATGGTTACCGGTCCTGAAACTGGGTCACACTCCAAAAGCAGTCGTTATAAAGGTATGGACATAAACTGACTTCCGATACCATTCACTAACTCTTTAGCATTCACTGCACTCTCGGAGAAAGGTCATTCCTTTTCCCAGCAGAAGGGATTGGGTGGCCCCTGTATCCCTCAGTATGACTTTGGGCTTGCTTGCCTCACTCAAAGTGGATGGGGTCGCTTTTCCTTGGGATAAAAATTCCTGGTGACTCTCAGGGATTTTGTTAAGATTTCCTGCAGCTCATTGGTAGGTTTACAGAGACTGACTGCCACAGTTAAAGGCACAGCCTTATCTGCTGTGATTTCCTGCACTGATCTGGTGGAATTTCTTTTTTTTAAAATTCATTCAGGGATGTGGGCGTCGCTGGCCAGGCCAGCATTTATTGACCATCCCTAATTGCCCTTGAGAAGGTGGTGGTGAGCTGCCTTCTTGAACTGCTGCAGTCCATGTGGGGTAGGTATACCCACAGTGCTGTTGGGAAGGGAGTTCGAGGATTTTGACCCAGCGACAGTGAAGGAACGGCGATATAGTTCCAAGTCAGGGTGGTGTGTGACTTGGAGGGGAACTTGCAGATGGTGGTGTTCCCATGTATTTGCTGCTTTTGTCCTTCTAGTTGGTAGAGGTCGCGGTTTTACAAGGTGCTGTCTAAGGAGCCTTGGTGCATTGCTGCAGTGCATCTTGTAGATGGTACACACTGATGCCACTGTGCGCCGGTGGTGGAGGGAGTGAATGTTTGAAGATGGTGTGCCAATCAAGCGGGCTGCTTTGTCCTGGATGGTGTCGAGTTTCTTGAGTGTTGTTGGAGCTGCACCCATCCAGGCAAGTGGAGAGTATTCCATCACATTCCTGACTTGTGCCTTGTAGATTGTGGACAGGCTTTGGGGAGGCAGGAGGAGAGTTACTCGCCTCAGGATTCCTAGCCTCTGACCTGCTCTTGTAGCCACGGTATTTATATGACTACGCTAGTTTTATTTCGGTCAATGGTAGCTCCTAGGATGTTGATAGTGGGGGATTCAGCGATGGTAATGCCGTTGAATGTCAAGGGCAGATGGTTAGATTCTCTCTTGTTGGAAATGGTCATTGCCTGGCACTTGTGTGGCGTGAATGTTACTTGCCACTGATCAGCCCAAGCCTGGATATTGTCCAGGTCTTGCTGCATTTCTACACAGACTACTTCAGTATCTGAGGAGTCGCGAGTGGTGCTGTACATTGTGCAATCATCAGCGAACATCCCCACTTCTGATCTTATGATTGAAGGAAGATCATTGATGAAGCAGCTGAAGATGGTTGGGCCTAGAACATTACCCTGAGGAACTCCTGCAGCGATGTCCTGGAGCTCAGCTGATTGACCTCCAACAACCACAACCATCTTCCTTTGCGCTAGGTATGACTCCAGCCAGCGAAGGGTTTTTCCCCCTCATTCCCATTGATCTCTGTTTTGCTAGAGCTCCTTGATGCCATACTCGATCAAATGCTGCCTTGATGTCAAGGGCAGTCACTTTCACCTCACCTCTTGAGTTCAGCTCTTTTGTCCATGTTTGAACCAAGGCAGTAATGAGGTCAGGAGCTGAGTGGCCCTGTTGGAACCCAACCTGAACCCAACCTGGTAGTTGTTAAGCAAGTTACGCTTGATGGCACTGTTGATGACACCTTCCATCACTTTAGTGATGATTGAGAGGAGGCTGATGGGGCGGTAATTGGACGGGTTGGATTTGTCCTTCTTTTTGTGAGCAG
The DNA here is from genome assembly GCF_036365525.1 of Heterodontus francisci. Taxonomy (NCBI): domain Eukaryota; kingdom Metazoa; phylum Chordata; class Chondrichthyes; order Heterodontiformes; family Heterodontidae; genus Heterodontus; species Heterodontus francisci. The sequence goes on along the minus strand of NW_027141403.1, from coordinate 606,231 downwards.
GACATACCTGGGCAAATTTCCACATTGCCGTGTAGATGCCAGTGTTGCAGCTGTACTGGAACAGCTTGGCTCGGGGTGCGGTAGGTTCTGGAGCACAGGTCTTCAGTACTATTGCCGGGATATTGTCAGGCCCATACCTTTTGCAGTATCCATTGCCTTCAGTAGTTTCTTGATATCATGCGGAGTGAATCGAATTGTCTAAAGTTTGGCATCTGTGATGCTGGGGACTTCAGGAGGAGGCCGAGATGGATCATCTACTCGGCACTTCTGGCTGAAAATTGTTGCAAATGCGTCAGCCTTATCTTTCGCACTGATGTGCTGGGCTCCCCCATCATTGAGGATGGGGATATTTGTGGATCCACCTCCTCCAGTTAGTTGTTTAATTGTCCACCACCATTCACGGTTGGATGTGGCAGGACTGCAGAGCTGAGATCTGATCCGTTTGTTATGGGATCGCTTAGCTCAACACGGTTTGGCATGCAAGTTGTCCTGGGTTGTAGCTTCACCAGGTTGACACCACATTTTGAGGTACGCCTGGTGCTGCTCCTGGCTTGACCTCCTGCACTCTTCATTGAACTAGGGTTGGTATCCTGGCTTGATGGTAATGGTAGAGTGGGGGATATGCCGGGCCATGAGGTTACAGATTGTGGTTGAGTACAATTCTGCTGCTGCTGATGGCCCACAGCGCCTCATGGATGCCCAGTTTTGCATTGCTAGATCTGTTCGAAATCTATCCCATTCAGCATGGTGAAAGTGCCACACAACACGATGGACGGTATCCTCAATGTGAAGGCAGGACTTCGTCTCCACAAGGACTGTGCGGTGGTCACTCCTACCAATACTGTCATGGACAGATGCATCTGTGGCAGGCGGATTGGTGAGGACGAGGTCGAGTATGTTCATCCCTCGTGTTGGTTCCCCCACCACCTGCCGCAGCCCCAGTCTAGCAGCTGTGTCCTTTAGGACTCGGCCAGCTTGGTCAGTAGTGGTGCTACCGAGCCACTCATGGTGATGGACATTGAAGTCCTCCACCCAGAGTACATTTTGTGCCCTTGCCACCCTCAGTGCTTCCTCCAAGTGGTGTTCAACAGGCAGGAATACTGACTCAACAGCTGAGGGAGGGCGATAGGTGGTAATCAGGACGCTCATTAATCTTGCAGGTTTTCCCCGTCACTTCCACCGGTCAGCATGACGGTGATCTGCCTCATTACAGTGGAAACACACATGGCTTCGGCTGTTACTCCTGCTCTCAGTACCGTCCTATTTGGCCTGAGGATGGGCTCCAGTGTGTCCAGCTTTTCCTCCTTGCCCATGGCTGTTCAGGGTCCGATCAGCCTCCCACCTTTTATTCTCGAGTCTTTGGGGTGACTAGCGAAGGGTTTCCCTTTGGGGTTAAGGCCTTGTATACAAGGGAAAATTCATCAGCCAGAATTGCAACCTGCCTGGCTCTTTGAACCTTCTGTTCCTCTATGTGTGCTTTAATGGGAGCGGGAGCGAGTTTGTGAACTCTTCGAGATGGATCACTGCTCTGAGATTTATATATGTGGGCTGCATCTTGATCTTCTGTATCCACTGGTCAAAAGGAAACGTCAAAACAGACTGTCAATCTTCTATTGGAACCTAAAATGGTAATGTTTCGCTTAGACAAATGTGGGGCCATAACAGGCAGAGTCAGGAGAATTTATAGTAGGGAATTGAGAAATGACAGAGAAGGTAAATGTGGTTCGCACCGCAGCCTCTCAGCTCCAGCGACCCGGGTTCAATTCTGGATCCTGCCTGTGTGGAGTTTGCAAGTTCTCCCTGTGTCTGCGTGGGATTTCTCCGGGTGCTCAGGTTTCCTCCCACAGCCAAAAGACTTGCAGGTTGGTAGGTTAGTTGGCCATTATAAATTGCCCCTAGTATCGGTAGGTGGTCGGGAAAAAATAGGGACAGGTGGGGATTTGGTAGGAATATGGAATTAGTGTAGGATTAGTATAACATGAGAGATTGATGGTCGGCACAGAGTCGGTGGGCCGAAGGGCATGTTTCAGTGCTGTATCTCTAAAGTAAACAAAAATATATTTTGTGTCTGTCTTCCCTGAGGAAGATACAAGAAATCTCCCAGAATTAGAGATCCAAGGGATTGGGAGAATGACGAATTGAAGGAAATTAGTATTAGTGAGAAGTTTGTAATGGAGACATTAATAGGGCTGATGTTTGACAATTATCCAGGATCTGATATTCTATATCCCAGAGTGTTGAAGGAAGTAGTAATGGAGATTGTTCATGCATTGGTGATCATCTTTCAAAATTCTATCAATTCTGGAACGCTTCCTGCGGATTGGAAGGTAGCAAATGTCATCCCACTATTTAAGAAGGGAGGGAAAGAGAAAAATGGGAACAACAACCACCCATTTATGGTAACACTGCAGTAATCCTATATTCCATCCCACCTACCTACATTAGGGGTAATTGACAATGGCTAATTTATCTATCACCTGCAAGTCTTTGGCTGTGGGTGGAAACCGGAACACCCGGCGAAAACACATGCGGTTAGCATTTCATCAGTACTAGGGAACATGTTAGAATCTATTCTAAATTATGCGATAAATTGATCTGATTGGGCAGAGTCAACATGGATTTATGAATGGGAAATCATGCTTGATGAACCTGTTGGGTTTTCTTTTTGGATGTCACTAAGAACATAGAGGAGGGGAGTCGGTGGATTTTCAGAAAGCTTTTGATAAAGTGCCCCACTGTATGTTGGTCAGCAAAGTTAAAGAACATGGGATAGGAGGCCATAAACTGACTAGCAGTAAGGATTGGTAAACAGGCAGGAAACAGAGAGTAGGAATAAATGGGCCATTCTTGCATTGGCAGGCTGTGACTAATGGAGTACCGCAGGGATCAGTGCTTGGGCCCCAGCTGTTCACAATATCTATCGATGATTTGGATATTGGGACCAAAGTAATATTTCAAGTTCGCAGATGACAGAAAACTAGGTGGAAATGTGTGTTGTGAGGAAGATGCAAAGTGCTTTCAAGGAAATTTGGACAGACTTCGTGAGTGGGCAAGAACATGGCAGATGGCATATAATGTGGAGAAATGTGAGGTTAGCCGCGGTGGTAGGATGAATAGATGTGCAGAGTATTCTAATTGGTAAGAGATTAGAAAGTGTAGATGTACTAAGGGACCTGGGTGTCCTCATCAATAAGTGATTGAAAGCTAACATGCAGGTGCAGCAAGCAATTAGGAAGGCAAATGGTATGTTGGCCTTTATCACAAGTTGATTTGAGTCGTGAAGTCTTGCAGCAATTGTATAGAAACTTTGTTAGACCGCAGATGGAGTGATGTGCGCAGTTCTGGTCCCTTTACCTGAGGAAGGATATTATGACCACAGAGGGAGTGAAAAGAAGGTTCACCAGACCTGTTCTCGGTATGTTGGGACTGTCCTATGAAGAGAAATTGGGGAAACTGGGCCTGTATTCACTAGAGTTTCCAAGAATGAGAGGTGATCTGATTGAAATCTACAAAATAGGTTCTGGGGAGTCCAGAAATAGCAGACATAATTTCAAAATAAAAGAGAAGCCACTTAGGACAGAGATGAGGAGAAATGTCTTCACTCAGAGGATTGTGAATCTTTGAAATTCTCTACCCCAGAGAGCTGTGGAAGCTCAGTCATTGAGTATGTTTAAAGTAGAGATTGACAGTTTTATAAATACCACTGACAAAAGGGAATATGAGGATAGTGTGGGGGGAAAGGCATTGGATAATCAGCCATGATCATATTGAATGGTGGAGCAGGCTCGATGGGCTGAATGGCTTACTTCAGCTACTATGTTCCTGCAGTACTAAGCTGCTTAACTCGTTCAATCTCGAGGTCAGTTTAGTTAGGCTGCTTTCCCAGGCTTCAGAATGTTTTACAGTACACTTCCGATACTATCTCATATGCACCCAGGATACCACTTTTAGCCATCTCATAATGTGATGAACTTTCATCTGGCAACAGTGAATAAACCTCATGGACTTTTCCTGTTATTCTACTTTGTAGAAACAGTGTCCAGCTCTCTGTCAGTCAGTTCAGCTGCTTTGCAAGCATTTCAAAACTGATGGAAAATTCCGACACATCCTCCTCATTGAACTTTGGAGCAAACTGGGAGAACTTTCAGAGCTCAGCACATGATCCTTCACGAGCTGTGCCTTCACTGGGTGTACTGGGACTTCCTCTAGTTGTTTGAGCCACCTTAACTCCCTTTCCTCCCTCTCCTTCTGGAACACTCTTACTTTTCCCCTTTCTTGACACTCTGCTCTTTCTCACTCTCTCTGGAATTCAAATTCTAGTCTCTTCTGTTCCACTTTTACCTTAGCTAACATTACCCAATCTGTTAGTGATTTTGACCTTGTTTGAATTTTCAGCTGCAAATAAAAAATGGATGGCCACAAGTCTTAGGATTTTGGGTTTCCTAGCTTTTGGAGGGAGAATAATCCCTAACTGTCCAGCGACATTACACAACTTTTCAGCAGAGAGGGGTTTTAACCTGTACCGAGTTACTTCACTCTGTATGTAACTGCTTTATTGCGAATGTAACTCCTTTATTTAAAAAAGGGAGAGAGACAGAAAGCACGAAAAATTATGAGGGGCATAGATAGGGTAGATTGGAAAAAACGTTTTCCTCAGCGGAGGTGTCAATAACCAGGGGGTATTGATTTAAATTATGCGGCAGGAGGTTTAGAGGGGATTTGAGGGGAAGAAAAATCACCCAGAGGGTTGTTGGAATCCGGAACACACTGCCTGAAGGGGCTGCAGAGGCAGGAACCCTCACAACATTTACGAATTATTTAGGTGAGCACTTGAAACGCCATAGCTTACAAGGTTACGGGCCAGGTGCTGGAAAATGGGATTAGAATGGATAGGCTTGTTGACCGGCACAGACACTGTGGGCTGAAGGGCCTGTTTCTTTGCTGTATAACTCTGTGACACTTCCAATTTCTTGTTTGTCATTGCGTTACAATAACTAGAACCTCCACATTTCTGATACAGCCAGGTGAGGAGGGGTCCCAGGCTCCCCTCTTGTCCTATCGTTTCTTTGATCACAATGGGATTTATTCCTTTTTAGCAGTGGACATGCTGACCACCTCAGTGAGTATTTTACCTTTTACGTTTATTGTGATCGTGAAAGAACCAATCAGACAGGTTTTCATAAGTTTAATCAAGAAGTGAATTTATTGTAATTTAAAATCTAAAATGAATCCAGATAAAATAATAAAAATATAAGGTAGACATTCATGCACAAACTCACAGGCAAATCACACAAATGAAGTATACAGTGAGAAATAAATTTGTATTTGGATTGGAATCCAGAATAAATTAAAAATAAACAAATTCTGTGAGGCTGGATAATTCTGTGGTCTGCGCCTTTGCCATCCTTATTTATGAGTTTCATGTCATCTTCAAGCGTTGAAATTATGTTTTTTTGCATATAAGTCTCTATTACTTGTATATGTATCTACATGTCAGGAAGAGCACTGGTGCTAAAACTGACCCCGAGAAACAACAATTTATACTCCCCCTCCCCCAGTTTGAACAAAGTCTGTTCACCACGTCTCTCTGCTTTCTGTCCCTGAGTCAGTGTCTTAGTCACACTATCACTGTCAAAATATTCCATGTGTTCTATTTCTCATAACAAGTCTATGAAATGTCATTTGATCACTTCCTTTTGAAAGTCCTTATACATAACATGAAACACACTATCCTCATCAACACTCACAGTTATGTCATCAATGAACTTGATCAAGATTATCGGATGTGATTGGTCATTAATTACCCGTGCCGTTTTTCATTTATTATCCCATGTTTTTACAAGAAAGATATATTTTGCACAGGCTTATGGCCTCTAGACATTTCCAACCACCGACATTAGACTGACTGGTCAGTAGCTACAGGATTTATCTAATGTCTCATTTTATAAGCAGGGTGTGACATTTACAACCCTGCAGTCCCCTGTCATGACTCTCAGATCCAAGGAGGATTGAAAGATTCCAGCCAGTGACTCTGCTTTTTCCACCATTCCGTCCCTCAACAAACCTCATATATCCCATCTAGACTGAGGCACACTTCTACACTATTGTGTGACAAAAAGTATTGGATTGAAAGAGGTTAACTGAACTTATTTGTTCATTGACTGTAATTAATATCAGTCACTACGGACCCTAATTGTGTCACTGGAGGGTTTCCCGCTTCTATTAATAAGGGACTCCTTTCAATGTGTTAACTCATAGTGTCAGTGGGAGCATCAACCCCGGCACTAACAGGGATACGTGGCTGCAGAGAGAGAGAGAGAGAGAAAGGATTGATCAAAATCTGAGAACAATAGATTGGAATGGTACAACAGTGGGTCAGAATCTGAGGACAATAGATTGGAATGTTACAACAATGGGTCAGAATCTGTGAACAATAGATTGGAATGTTCCAACAATGGGTCAGAATCTGAGGACAATAGATTGGAATGTTCCAACAATGGGTCAGAATTTGGGAACAATAGATTGGAATGTTCCAACAATGGGTCAGAATCTGGGAACAATAGATTGGAATGTTACAACAATGGACAGCAGGAGTATCTCCGATTGGTTTGGCCTGGTTACTGCTGAGTATTTTTGGATGACATTAGAATTGCGGATCTATTATGCTCTGAAGATTATTCAAACGGTTTACTACCCATCCTCGCTATTATTGGTGGCCCTGGTAAGTCTCTGGATCCAACTATTACATCCATAAACCATATTTCACTGATATGGTGTTTTTGTGAAGTAAATTTGGGAAGAATTAAGCCGCTGTCTTCAGTCTCTGTCACAAACTCCACTCTACATCCACTATCTGGATTCACCTCCCGACCCTATGTCTGAGGCTGAAACAGACTGTTTGGAACCTCTGTGTTATATTTATACTTGAGCTGAGTTCATTGCCATATTTCCCTCAACACCAGCTGTACCTACTACCACCTCTGTTATCTCACCCGTCATTACCTCTGCCTCAGCCCATCTGCTGCATGCACCCTCATCTGTGCCTTTGTTAAATCCACACTTGACTATTCCAATTCTATCGTGGTCACCCTCCCAGTTATAAACCTCCATAAACCACAGCCCATCCAGATCGCTGCTGCCTGTATCCTAACTCACACCAAATCCCGACTACCCATCACCCCTGTGTTCACTGATCGACATTGGCTACCGGTCTGGCAGCACCTTAATTTTAATATTCTCATTCTTGTGTTTGAATCCCTCCATGGCCTCACCCCTCCAATTAGTCCCATTCCCCAGTCCATTACCCATATTTCTGCAAATAATATGCCTTCAATCTTTTCTCAATTCTCTTTTTAAAGTGAATTTCTTTCTCTCTGTGTCTGTCGCTCGCCACGATTTTCAACTCTACCGAACCACTGGTGCTGATGGCACGGAGGCTGGGACCCATACAATGATGCAAACCACACAGCCGGCCACTTCTAGTGTTGTCAGCACAGTGCCCCATGGTGAGCAGTACACTACTGTGGTCAGCACGGTTCTCAATGGTGAACAGAGCGCTAGTATGCTCAGCACAGTGCCTCATGCTGGACATGACTTCAGCGAGTCGTACTATGTTTGTGATACTCATGTGAGGATGATTTTGAATGTGACTTCAAAGTACCAACCAGACAGCTTTGATGTACGTATTTGAAATCTGGTCCTTGCATGTCCACTGACTGCCTGTGTTAGTCACTCTCATCTGAACATACATTTAGCATCACAATGAATCCCCTCTCGTGTTATTTAAAAGGACCAGGCATCCAACTTATAGGTTTTGACTTACTTCTGCTGTTGTAAATTAGTGGAGGTGCTGTGAATGGTTTTCTGGAGGCTGTATTGTGAGCTGCTGCAGACGTTCAGGGAGGACAGAGGATTTGGTGACCCAACTCTGGACGAGGTGTGGGGACTGTAGTTACAGTGTCTCTGGGTCTGTAGCATGACCAACAAATGGCACAGAGGCTGCAGAGAGGGAAAGTTCGGTAAAGAGGGAGGAGATGGTGGCTCTGCCCTCCCCACCCCAGGTTTTCCAAGAGCACTTTTCCTACCTACACCTAACCAGGAGCAGTGTGTGAGGTGACTCTGATTCAATACGGATGTGGTCACAGACCTCTGTATACTTCTCTAACACGACCTGGAACCTCACACCTGGGTGGGGACGGAGCTGTCAGTGGCAGTTAAGGTCACAGTTTCAGTGAACTTCTATATAACTGGATCTTTCCAGGCAGGAGAATGATACATATCCAACATAGAGTCACAGAGAGCGATAGAGGCAATAACGACACAGAAGGAGGCCATTCGGCTCCTCTGTGCTTCTCTCTGTGGAACAATCCAGTCGGTCCCATTCCCCCGCTCAATCCCCGTATCCCTGCAAGTTCATTTCCTTCAGGTGTCCATCCAGTTTCCTTTTGAAATCATTGATTGTCTCGGCTTCCACCACCCTCATGGGCAGTGAGTTCCAGCTCATTATCATCCATTGTGTAAAAAAGTTCTTCCTCATATTCCCCCTGCATCTCTTACACAAAACCTTCCATCTGTGTCCCCCATTCCGTGTTTCATCAGTTAATGGGAACAGTTTTTCCTTGTCTATCTTATCTATACCTATCATAATCTCGTACACCTCTATCAAATCTCTCTCAATCTCCTTTACTCCAGGGAGAACAACACCATCTTCTCCAAACTAACCTTGTAACTAAAACACTCATCCCTGGAACCATTCTGGTAAATCTCCTCTGCACCCTCTCAAGGACCTTCACATCGTTCCTAAAGTGTGGTGACCAGAACTGGACACAGTTCTCTAGTTGGGGCCTAACCAAAGCTTTATAAAGTTTCAGCATAACGTCCCTGCTTTTGTATCTTTGTCTCCAATGATGAAGCCCAGGATCTGATATGTTTTGCTGAAGACGCTCCTAATATGTCCTGCCACCTTCAAAGATCAATGCATATGGAGCCCCAGGTCCCTCTGTACCTGCACAATCTTTAGAACTGTGCCATTAAGTCTGTATTGCCTTCCTCTTCCATCTGACAAAATACATCACCTCACACTCTTCTGTATTAAGTTTCACCTGCCACTTCTCTGTCCATTCTGTTAGCCTATCTATATCCTGTTGCAGGAAGTTTGTAACATCCTCCCTGTTTACCACACCTCCAAGATTCGTATCTTCGGAAAATTGTGAGATTCTCCTCTCTATTCCAAGATCCTAGCACTGAACCTTGGGGAACATCATTGTCTACGATCCTTCTGTCTGAAAAAAACAACAATTTGCCACAACTCTCCCTTTTCTGTCCTTGACAATATTTGATCCAATTGGATTCTAATGCATGAACTTCAATTTTGTTCGCCAAGCTTTTGTGCGGTACTTTATCAAATAATTTCATAAAATCCATGTATACAACATCCATCACATTCCCTTCATCAACCTTCTCTGTTACTTCATCAAATAAATTCAATTAGTTCAGTCAAGCATGATCTGCTGTTTAAAATCCGTGCTGTCATTTCTGAATTAACTCAAACCTCTGCAAGTCTGTGTCCTTTTTCCGTGATTACTGTTTCTAAAACCTTACTCAACACTGATATTAAACAAGCTGACCAGTAGTTACTAGGACTGTGTGTTGTCCATTGATAATTCTGGGAGGTGAGGGTGACCATCTATGTCATCATTTTCTCCCTCAGCAGGGAGAATCAGGATGAGAGATTCCGTGGCTTTGTCAGAATAGCGGGATTCTTGATGGTGTAGGCGGCTCTGCGGGGCCCCCATGTCAAGGGGGAGAAGCACAGGAACTGAAACAACTCTCACACCATTCATGTACAGTTGGTGTGTGAGCATGCCCAGTATATCATGTTGGTGAATGTCCACTACCTTGGCAGCAGCCACCATACCGTCATTCTGAAGCAGACAGCCAATCCCAACACTTCGGGTCTCCATGCCGAACCAGAATGTGGCTCCTTTGAGACAAAGGAAACACCCTCTAGACACAGCTCATGTTTCTACACCCCAAACCACATCACACCACCAACCAACCTCACACAATTAACTTGTGTATAACGTGAGCAGTGGAGTCACCAGGAACATGGTGGACCAGACCATCGGTGTGATGAAGCAATGTTTCTGATGTCTGAAGCGCTCGGGGGGATCCCTCTAATACACACTGGAGCAGGTGTCTGAGTTCATGGTGTTCTGCTGCCCCCTTCATATCAACACCATCATGAGGACACAGGCATTGGCACCAGGAATCCGGAGGCGACCTCAGGAAGAGGAGGAGGAGGCCGGGAGGATATTTCCTGGATGTCTTCCACCCGGACAGGCTGTCGGAGAGTCCCTGCAAAGATTCCGGTTCCCTTAGGACAACTTCCCTTTCCCTCCATGGATCCCCCATTCTCCACCATTACACCCATCTGAGACGCTCCATCACAACATCCCCTTGGTCACCATCCTGCTATAAAACAATCAGAATTATTACAGCACAGAAGCAACCATTCAGCCCATCGTGTTTGCACCGGCTCTCTGAATGAACAATTCACCGAATGCCATTCCCTGAATTCTCCCTGTAACCTGCACATTCTTCCTTCCCATATAACAGTCTATTCCGCTTCAAATGAATCTGCCTCCACCACACTCTCAGGCATTGCATTCGAGACCCTAACCACTCACTGAGTCTAAAAAGCTTTTCCTCATGTCGTCTTTGCACCTTTTACCCATTACTTTAAATCTGTGCCCTCTCGTTCTTGATCCTTTCACGAGTGGGAACACTTTCTCTCTGTCTACTCTGTCCAGACACCTTATGATTTTTGAAATCTCTAAGAAATCACCTCTCAGCCTTCTCCAAGGAAAACAGTCCTAACTTCTCCAATCTATCTTCATAACTGAAATTCCTCAACCTGGGAATCATTCTCGTGAATCTTTTCTGTCCTCTCTCCAATGCCCTCATGTCTTTCCTCAAGTGTGGTGCCCAGAACTGGATGCAATACTCCAGCTGAGGCCGAAGTAGTGTCTTATGCAAGTTCAATATTACATCCTTGCTCTTGTACTCTATGTCCCTATTAATAAAGCCTAGGGTATTATATGATTTATAAAATGCTCACTCAACCTGTCCTGCCGCCTTCAATGACTTATGCAGATATACACCAAGGTTGATCTGCTCCTTCACCCCCTTTAGAATTGTACCCTTTATTTTACATTGTCTCTCCATGTTCTTCCTACCAAAATGAATCACTTCACGTTTCTCTGCATTGAACTTCACCTGCCACCTGTCTGCCCATTCCAGCAACTTTTCAATGTCCTTTTGAAGTTCTTCACTATCCTCCTCACAGTTCACAATGCTTCCAGTTTCGTATCATCTGTAAGCTTTGAAATTGTTGCCTGTAAACCAAGGTCTAGGTCATTAATATATATCAGGAAAAGAAAGGATCCTAACACTTCTTTGGCCTCCTTATCTCGAGAGACAATGGATAAGCGCCTGGAGGTGGTCAGTGGTTTGTGAAGCAGCGCCTGGAGTGGCTATTAAGGCCAATTCTAGAGTGACAGGCTCTTCCACAGGTGCAGCAGAGAAATTTGTTTGTCGGGGCTGTTACACAGTTGGCTCTCCCCTTGCACTTCTGTCTTTTTTCCTGCCAACTACTAAGTCTCTTCGACTCACCACATTTTAGCCCCGTCTCTATGGCTGCCCGCCAGCTCCTGCGAACGCTGGCAACTGACTCCCACGACTTGTGATCAATGTCACAGGACTTCATGTCGCGTTTGCAGACGTCTTTAAAGTGGAGATATGGACGGCCGGTGGGTCTGATACCAGCGGCGAGCTCGCTGTACAATGTGTCTTTGGGGATCCTGCCATCTTCCATGCGGCTCACATGGCCAAGCCATCTCAAGCGCCGCTGGCTCAGTAGTGTGTATAAGCTGGGGATGTTGGCGGCCTCGAGGACTTCTGTGTTGGAGATACGGTCCTGCCACCTGATGCCATGTATTCTCCAGAGGCAGCGAAGATGGAATGAATTGAGCATCGCTCTTGGCTGACATACGTTGTCCAGGCTTCGCTGCCATAGAGCAAGGTACTGAGGACATCCTAACAGTGATCCCTGGGGAACTCCACTACAAACCTTCCTCCAACCTGAAACACATCTATTAACCACTACTCTTTGTTTCCTGTCACTCAGCCAATTTCTTACTCATGTTGCTACCCCCGTCCCTTTTATTCCATGAACTACAAGTTTGCTCACAGGTCAGTTGTGTGGCACTGTGTTAGAATATTTTTGCTCGCAGTGACTGGTTAAAAGTCTGGAATGCACTGCCTGAGTGTGGTGGAGGCAGGTTCAATTGAAACTGAATAGACTGTTATATGAAAATCCATGTTTATCACATCAACAGCATTACCCTCATCAACTCTCTCTGTTACCACTCAAAAAAACTCCAGCAAGTTAGTTAAACATGATTTCCCCTTATGAAATCCATGCTAGCTTTCTTAATTAACTCGCATTTGTCCATGTGATTATTGATTTTGTCCAAAATGATTTTTTCTAGAAGTTTTCCCACCACCGAATTTAAACTGAAAGGCCTGTTGTTGCTGGGTTGATCTTTACACCCTTTTTTGATCAAGGGTGTAACGTTTACAATTCTCCAGTCCTCTGGCATCACCCCCGATTCTAAGGAAGACTGCTAAGTTATGTCCAGTGCCTCTGTGATTTCCACCCTCACTTCCCTCAGTATCCTTGGATACATCCCATCTGGTCCTGGTGCTTTATGCACTTTAAGTACAGACAGCCTATCTAATACTTCCTCTTTATCAATTTTAAACCCCTCTAGTATCTGACTGACCTCCTCTTTCAACATTGCCTGCGTTGCGTCTCAGAACCATAGAAAGTTTATGGCACAGAGAGAGACCACTTGGCCCATCGTGTCTATGCTGTCTGAAAAACGATCCATCCATTGTAATCCTACCTTCCAGCATTTGATAGATTACAGCACTTGAGGTGCATATCCAGACATCTTTTGAATGAGTTGTGGGTTTCTGCCTCAACTACCCTTTCGGACAGTGAGTTCCAGACTCCCACCACCCGCTGGGTGAAAAATAAAATCCGCAGCTCACTTATAACCTTCCTACCAATCACTTTAAATCTATGCCCCCTTGTCACTGACCTCTTTGCTAAGGTGAATAGACCCTTCACCTCCACTCCAACCAGGCACCTCAACATTCTGTGCATTCAATCAGATCTCCCCTCAGAGTTCTCTGTTCCAAGGAGAACAACATCAGCCTATCCAATCTTTCCTCATAGCTGCACTTTTCTAGTCCTGGCAACATCCTCATAAATCTCCTCTGTACCCTCTCCAGTTCAATTACATCCTTTCCGTAATGAGGTGACCAGAACCGCACACAGTACTCAACTCGTGTCCTAACCAACGAGTATTACTGTTCCAGCATAACCTCCCTGCTCTTATATTCTATACCTCGACTAATAAAGGAAAGGATTCCAAATCTTCTTGCTTGTTAAAGACAGATGCAAAGTATTTATTTAATATTTCAGCTTTGCCCTCTGCCTCCATGTGTAAATCCCATTTCTGGTCCTGAGTCAGCCCCATTCCTCCTTTTACTACCCTTTTTACTATATATATGTCTGCATAAAACATTGGAATTTTCCTTTTATGCTAGCTGCCAGTCTCTTTTCATGCTCTCTTTGCTTCTGTGATTTGCTTTTTCACTTCCCCTCTGGACCCTCGATATTCAGCCTGGTTCTCAATAGAATTTTCCACCTGGCCTCTGTCATAAGTTTGAACATCGGTGCACAACTTTCTCAACTTTTCGTGCGACCTTCAAAGATCTGTATGAATACACACCAGGTTTTTCTGTTCCTGTCTCATCATTTAAACAATACCCATTTGTTTATATTGCCTTCCCTTACACTTCCTGCAAAAACATATCACTTCACACTTCACTGTGTTAAATTACATCCGTCATGTGTCTGCCCATTTCACCAGTCAGTCTCTGTACTCCTGAAGTCTGTTTCTATCCTTCTCACTGTTTATTAACGTTTCCGACTTTCCTGTCATCTAGAAACTTTGACATTATCCCCTCTGTACACAAGCCCATTGCACTAACATACAGCAACAGTGATTCCAACAGTGACCGTGGGGAACCCACTGTGCACTTCCCTCCAGTCCGAACAATAACCATTCTCCACTGCTCTCTGTTTTCTCTCAGCGAGCTAATTTCCTGCATGCTGGCATTGAAAATAAAATACTTTCATTGATGTAGCGCCTTGAATGATGACTGCATGTCCCAAAGCGATTTGCAACCAATGAGTACTTTCGTAAGTGTAATCACACTTGTAATATAGGAAACAGGGCAGCCAATGTACGCACAGCAAGATCCCACAAGTGGGATAATGTGATAATGATCAGATCTGTTTTTGTGATGTTGATTGATGGAGAAATATTGACCAGGACACCGGGTATAATTCCCCTGCTCTGCTTCTACATAATGCGATGGGATCTTTAACATCCACCTGAGAGGGCAGACGGAGGCTTGGTTTAAAGTTTCATTCGATAGACGGCATCTCTGACAGTGCAACACTCCCTCAGTACTGCAGTGTCAGCCTTGATTCTTGTGATCAAGTCCTGCAGTGACACTTGATCCTGGAAGCTTGTGACTGAAAGGGGAGAGAGCTACAAACTGAGCCACGGCTGAGATTGACCCTTTAATCTCATGCGTTTCTAATTCGGTAACACGGCTGTTCTGTGGTACTTTATCAAACGCATGTTGAAAGGATAGGAATATTGTGAAAGTACAGGCAGGAGCAATCACAGAATAGCACAACCTGAATGAGGTCATTCGGCCCATCAAGTCTGTACTGGCCCTTTCAAAGAGCAATCCAGTTAGTCCCACTCCCTGGCTCTTTCACTATATCCTTGAATTATTTTCTGCTTCGGATATTTATCCATTTACCTTTTGGGATTTACCATTGAATCTGAATCCATCAGCCTATCAGACAGTGCATCCCAAATCCAAACCACTCAGAAACAAAAATCCTCATGTCTGCTTCTTTTACCAATCACCTTAAATCTGTGTCTCTGGTTCGCGGCCGCTTGGATATTGGAAACAGTTTCTCTTTATTTAATTTATCTAAACCCTTCCTAATGTTAAACACCTCAATCAAATCTCCTCTGAAAGTTCTCTGCTCTAAGGAGAACAACCCCAGCTACATAACTGTGATCCCTCATGCCTGGACAAATTCCAGTAAAACAGTTCTGTACCCTCTCCGAAGGCTTCATGTCCTTCCTAAAGTGTGGTTCCCAGTATTCGACACAAGTCTCCAGGTGCAGCTGAACTAGTATTTTATATGTTTCACATAATGTCCTTGATTTTGTTCTTTTTGCCTCTATTTATAAAACCTAGGATCCCATATATTTATTAACTGTTTAGTTAACCTTTCCTGCCACCTACAAAGATTTTTGTTCAAGCACCACAGGTGTCTCTGTTCTTTCACCACCTTTATAGTTGTACCATTTAACTTGTATTGTCCCTCCTCATTCATCCTTTCAAAACGTATTACCTCACACATCTGCAATGTCAATTAAATATTGAGAAGATTGAAGTCATTGTTTTCTGTCTCTGCTCCAAACATTTCCTAGTTACACACTTCATTCCTCTCCTTTGTAAATGTTTGAGACTAACCTAAACTGTTCACATACTTGGTTACATAGTTCACCTTGAGATGCCTTGAGATGAGTTTCCTACCAAATATTCACAACACCCTTGGTGGAGTTGCATTGCTGGTTAAAGAGGAAATGAACGCAATAGTGAGGCAGTATATTAGCTCTGACGATATCGAATCTGTATGGGTAGAGCTGAGAAACACTAAAGGGCAAAAAACCTTAGTGGGTTTTGTATATAGAGGACAGACTGTAGTGCTGAATTTGGGAATGGCATTGAACAGGAAATTAGAGACGCAACCGATAAAGGAACATCTGTAATTATGGGTTTCTTGAATCTGCATATGGATTGGGCAAATCAAATTGGTCGCAATACATTGTGGAGGAATTCCTGGAGAATATACGGGGTGGTTTCTTGGATCAATTCTTTGAGGAACCAACTAGAGAACAGGCCATCCTAGACTAGTTATTGTGTAATGAGAGAGGAATAATTGACAATCCAGTTGTGCGAGATCCCTTGGAGATCAGCGAACATAATATGATAACATTCTTCATGACCTAGTTGATTATGAGACTAGGGTCGTGAATCTTAATAAAGTAAGGCACGAAGGTATGAGGCATGAGTTGTCGATGAAACATTGGGAAATGTTACTGAAAGAGATGACCCTGGATAGGCAATGGCAAACATTCAAAGAGCACATGAACGAACTGCAACAATTGTTACTCCTGTCTGGCACAAAAGTAAAACTAACAAGGTAGCCAAATCATGGCTTACAAGGAGAATTAGAGATAGCATTAGATCCAAGGAAGAGGCATATATATTTGCCAGGAAAAAACAACAGACCTGAAGATTGGGAGCAGTTTAATATTCAGCAAAGGGGCACCAAGGGATTGATTGAGAAGGGTAAAATGGAGTACGAGTGTAAGCTTGTGGGGAACATAAAAACGGACTGTAAACGAATCTATAGGTATGTGAAGCGGAAAAGATTGGCGAAGACAAATGTAGGTCCGTTACAGTCAGAAACAGGGAAATGTATTATGGGAAACAAAGAAATGGCTGACCAACTAAATGCATACTTTAGTTCTGTCTTCACAAAGGAGGACACCAATATCATACCAGAAATGTTGGTGAATGCAGGGTTTAGTGAGAGAGAGGAACTGAAAGAAATCAGTATTGGTAGAGAAATGGTGTTGGGGAAGTTGATGGTATTGAAGGCCGATAAATCCCTGGGCCTGGTAATCTACATCCCAGAGTACTTAAGGAAGTGGCCCTAGAAATGATAGATGCAATGGTGGTCATCTTCCAAAATTCTATGGACTCTGGAACAGTTCCTACAGATTGGAAGGTAGCTCATGTTACCGCACTATTAAAAAAGGGAGGTGGAGAGAAAGCAGGAGGTAGTATGGGCCGAGGTTAGAAACAGGAGAGGAGAGGTCACCCTGTTGGGAGTTTTCTATAGACCTCTGAATAGTTCCAGAAATGTAGAGGAAAGGATAGCGAAGACGATTCTCGACAGGAGCGAGAGTAACAGGGTAGTGGTTATGGGGGACTTTAACTTTCCAAATATTGACTGGAAATACTAGAGTTCGAGTACTTTAGATGGGTCAGTTTTTGTTCAGTGTGTGCAGGAGGGTTTTCTGAAACAGTATGTGGACAGGCCAACCAGGGGCGATGCCACATTGGATTTGGTACTGGGTAATGAACCCGGCCAGGTGTTCGATTTAGATGTAGGTGAGCACTTTGGCGATAGTGATCACTATTCGGTTAGGTTTACCTGAGCGATGGGCAGGGACAGGTATATACCGCAGGGCAAGAATTATAGCTGGGGGAAAGGAAATTATGACGCGATTAGGCAAGATTTAGGATGAGTAGGATGGGGAAGGAAACTGCAGGGGATGGGCACAAACGAAATGTGGAGCTTATTCAAGGAGCAGCTAATGCGTGTCCTTGATAAGTATGTACCTGTCAGGCAGGGAGGAAGTTGTCGAGCGAGGGAGCCGTGGTTTACTCAAGAAGTTGAAGCGCTTGTCAAGAGGAAGAGGGCGGCTCATGTTAGGATGAGACGTGAAGGCTCAGTTAGGGCGCTTGAGAGTTACAAGCTAGCCAGGAAGGAGCTAAAGGGAGGGCTAAGAAGAGCAAGGAGAGGACACGAGAAGTCATTGGCGGATAAGATCAAAGAAAACCCAAAGGCTTTCCATAGGTATATACGGAATAACAGAATGATAGGAGTTAGAACAGTGCCAATCAAGGATAGTAGTGGGAAGTTGTGTGCGGAATCAGAGGAGATAGGGGAAACGTTAAATGAATATTTTTCGTCAGTATTTACGGTAGAGAAAGAAAATGTTGCCGAGGAGATTACTGAGATACAGCCGACTAGGCTAGATGGGATTGAGATTCACAAGGAGGAGGTGTTAGCAATTTTGGAAAGAGTGAAAATAGATAAGTCCCCTGGGCCAGATGGGATTTATCCTAGGATTCTCTGGGAAGCCAGGGAGCAGATTGCAGAGCCGTTGTTGTTGATCTTTATGTCGTCATTGTCGACAGGAGTGGTGCCGGAGGACTGGAGGATAGCAAATGTTGTCCCCTTGTTCAAGAAGGGGAGTAGAGACAGCCCTGGTAATTATAGACCTGTGAGCCTTACTTCGGTTGTGGGTAAAATGTTGGAAAAGGTTATAAGAGATAGGATTTATAATCATCTTGAAAAGAATAAGTTCATTTGCGATAGTCAGCACGGTTTTGTGAAAGGTAGGTCGTGCCTCACAAACCTTATTGAGTTTTTCGAGAAGGTGACCAAACAGGTGGATGAGGGTAAAGCCGTGGATGTGGTGTATATGGATTTCAGTAAGGCGTTTGATAAGGTTCCCCACGGTAGGCTATTGCAGAAAATACGGAAGTATGGGGTTGAAGGTGATCTAGAGCTTTGGATCAGAAATTGGCTAGCTGAAAGATGACAGAGGGTGGTGGTTGATGGCAAATGTTCATCCTGGAGTTTAGTTACTAGTGGTGTACCGCAAGGTTCTGTTTTGGAGCCACTGCTGTTTGTCATTTTTATAAATGACCTGGATGAGGGTGTAGAAGGGTGGGTTAGTAAATTTGCGGATGACACGAAGGTCGGTGGAGTTGTGGATAGTGTCGAAGGGTGCTGTAGGGTACAGAGGGACATAGATAGGCTGCAGAGCTGGGCTGAGAGATGGCAAATGGAGTTTAATGCGGAGAAGTGTGAGGTGATTCACTTTGGAAGGAGTAACAGGAATGCAGAGTACTGGGCTAATGGGAAGATTCTTGGTAGTGTAGATGAGCAGAGAGATCTTGGTGTCCCGGTACATAAATCCCTGAAAGTTGCTACCCAGGTTAATAGGGCTGTTAAGAAGGCATATGGTGTGTTAGCTTTTATTAGCAGGGGGATCGAGTTTCGGAGCCACGAGGTCATGATGCAGCTGTACAAAACTCTGGTGAGGCCGCACCTTGAGTATTGCGTGCAGTTCTGGTCACCGCATTATCGGAAGGATGTGGAAGCTTTGGAAAGGGTGCAGAGGAGATTTACTAGGATGTTGCCTGGTATGGAAGGAAGGTCTTACGAGGAAAGGCTGAGGGACTTGGGGTTGTTTTCGTTAGAGAGAAGGAGGAGGAGAGGTGACTTAATAGAGACATACAAGATAATCAGAGGGTTAGATAGGGTGGATAGTGAGAGTCTTTTTCCTCGGATGATGATGGCAAACACGAGGGGCATAGCTTTAAGTTGAGGGGTGAAAGATATAGGACAGATGTCAGAGGTAGTTTCTTTCCGCAGAGAGTAGTAGGGGCGTGGAACGCCCTGCCTGCAACAGTAGTAGACTCGCCAACTTTAAGGACATTTACGTGGTCATTGGATAGCCATATGGATGAAAATGGAATAGTGTAGGTCAGATGGTCGGCGCAACATCGAGGGCCGAATTGCCTGTACTGCGCTGTAATGTTCTAATGTTCTAATGTTCTAATGAAATTGTAGACCAGTCAGCCTGACATCGGTCGTGGGGGAAATCCTGGAGTCCATTTTCAAAGATTTTGCAGCAGAGCATTTGGAGAACAGTGGTAGAATTGGACAGAGTAGGCACGGATTTATGAAAGGGAAATCATGTTTGATAAATCTACTAGAATTCTTCGAGGATGTAACTAGTAGAGTTGATGAGGGGGAGCCAGTGGATGTGGTTTAGTTGCATTTTTAGAAGGCTCTCAACAACGTTTCACGTAAGCGATTAGCATGTAAAATTAAAGTGCACGAGACTGGGGGTAGTGTATTGCGATGGATAGAAAACTGGTTGGCAGACAGGAAACAAAGCATTGGAACATACGGATATTTTTCTGAATGGCAGGCAGTGACTAGTGGGGCACCGCAGGGATCGGAGCTCGGACCCCAGCTATTCACAATATATATTAATGATTTGGATGAGGAAACTAAATGTAATATCTCCAAATTTGCAGATGATGCAAAATTGGGTGTGAGGGTGAGTTGTGAGGAGGATGCATAGAGGCTTCAGGGTGATTTGGACAAGTTGAGTGTGTGGGCAAATGCATGGCAGATGCAGTATAATGTGGATGCATGTGAAGTTTTCCACTTTACTAGCAAAAACAGGAAGACAAATTATTATCTGAACGGCTAGAAACGGAGAGAGGGGAATATGCAGCGAGACCTGGGTGTTCTCGTACACCAGTCACTGAAGGTAAGCATGCAGGTGCAACAGGCGGTAGAAAAAGGCGAATGTTATGTTGGCCTTCATAGAGACAGGATTCAAGTACAGGAGCAGGGATGTTTTGCTGCAATTATACAGGGCCTTGGTGAGGCCGCACTTGGAATATTGTGTGCAGTTTTGGTCTCCTTATCTGAGGAAGGATGTTCTTGCTTAAGAGGGAATGCAGTATAATTTTAGCAGAGTGATTTCTGGGGTGGCAGGACTGCCGTGTGAGGAGAGATATTAGGATTCTATTCACTGGAATTCAGAAGAGTGAGGAGGGATCTCATCGAAACCTATAAAATTCTAACATCACTTGACAGGGTAGATGCAGGAAGGATGTTCCCGATGGTGGGGGACTCCCGAACCAGGGCTCATAGTCTAAGGATACGGGGTAAAACTTTCAGGACTGAGATGAGGAGAGGTTTCTTCACCCAAAGAGTGGTGAGCCTGTGGAAATCTGTCATCCCGCCCATATCCAAGAGGGATTGGAATATTCTGGCCAGTGCCTCGGCTATTTCCACCATTCCTTCCCTCAGCAACCCTCATACATCCCATCCAGACTGGGTAAATGTTCAACTTTATTGTTGTACAAAAAGTGTTGGATTGAAAAGCGTTAACTGAATCTGTTTGTTCCGTGACTGTTATTAATGTCAGTCTCCATGGACCCTAATTGTGTTTTCCATCTTCTATTAATAAGGGGCTTCTTTCAATATGATATTCCATAGTGTCAGTGGGAACATCAGCTCCGGCACTTACAGAGATCAGCTGCCCCAGAGAGATAGAGAGAGGATAGATCAGAATCTGAGAACAAAAGACTGGAATGTTACAACAATGGGTCAGAATCTGAGAACAATAGATTGGAATGGTGGAACAATGGGTCAGAATCTGAGAACAATAGATTGGAATGTTACAACAATGGACAGGATTTTATCCTCGGTTATTTACTCTCTTTCTCCATATTATGATTGGTACTCATTAAACTTCCGTATCTATCTCGCATTGAAGATTATTCTATACATTTACTATCCCTTCCTGGCTATTATTGGTGTCCCTGGTAAGTCTCTCTATCTTGCTATTAATTATTTAAACCATGTTTAACAGCATTACTGCTCCTGTAATTGACACTGCCCTTCTTGCTGCCGTTGTTTTGCCTGCTGAATATTAGCTCGAAAACCATTGTCAACTGTAATTCAGTTCTTGTGATTTACTCTCTCATCTTTGCTGCTGTTGCTGTCTCTATTTCAGGCTAGGAGATCTGTAAACAAAAAAAAGAAATACTGGATTCACTCAGCAGGTCTGGCAGCATCTGTTGAAAGAGAAGCAGATTTAACGTTTCGGGTCAGTGACCCTTCTTCGGAACTGACAAATATTAGAAAAGTCACAGATTATAAACAAGTGAGGTGGGGGTAGGGCAAGAGATAACAAAGGAGAAGTTGCAGATTGGACCAGGCCACATAGCTGACCAAAAGGTCACGGAGCAAAGGCAAACAATATGTTAATGGTGTGTTGAAAGACAAAGCATTAGTGCAGATTAGGTGTGAATATACTGATTATAGAACAGCAGCAAGTGCAAACCTGAAGAAAAACAATCTGAAAAAAACAGTGGGTAAGCAAACTGAACAAACTAAGATGAAATGAAATAAATGCAAAAAAAGATTGTAAAAAATGTAAAAAGGAATGTAAAAAAAAAGGAAGAAAAAATAACTAAAAATGACTAAAAATGAAAGTAAAGTGGGGGGCTGTCATGCTCTGAAATTATTGAACTCAATGTTCAGTCCGGCAGGCTGTAGTGTGCCTAATCGGTAGATGAGATGCTGTTCCTCGAGCTTGCGTTGATGTTCACTGGAACACTGCAGCAATCCCAGGACAGAGATGTGAGCATGAGAGCAGGGGGGAGTGTTGAAATGGCAAGCAACCGGAAGCTCAGGGTCCTGCTTGCGGACTGAGCGGAGATGTTCCGCAAAGCGGTCACCCAGTCTGCGCTTGGTCTCCCCAATGTAGAGGAGACCACACTGTGAGCAGCGAATACAGTATACTACTTTGAAAGAAGTACAAGTAAATCGCTGCTTCACCTGAAAGGAGTGTTTGGGGCCTGGGATAGTGAGGAGAGAGGAGGTAAATGGGCAGGTATTACACCTCCTGCGATTGCAAGGGAAGGTGCCCTGGGACGGGGACGAGGTGGAGAGGGTAATGGAGGAGTGGACCAGGGTGTCGCGGAGGGAACAATCCCTTCGGAATGCTGACAGGGGAAGGGAGGGGAAGATGCGACTGGTAGTGGCATCACGCTGGAGGTGGCGAAAATGGTGGAGGATGATCCTTTGGATATGGAGGCTGGTGGGATGAAAAGTGAGGACAAGGGGAACCCTGTCACGGTTCTGGGAGGGAGGGGAAGGGGTGAGGGTAGAGGTGCGGGGAATGGGTCGGATTCCCAGCATCCGCAGTATTTTGCTTTTATTATAGGAGATCTGTAAACCCTGTTTCACTGAAATACTGTTCTGTAATGTAAATTTGGGGAATACTGAAGCCAGTATCATTGGTCTCCATCACAAACTCCATCCCCTATCTGGGAAGCACATACTCCACTCTGCCCAATATCTGAGCTTGAACCAGACAGTTTACAACTTCTGTGTTATATTTAAACCTGAGCTGAGTTCATCTCCATATTCTTTCCATCACCAACCCTGCCTAGTAACACCTCTGTAATATCACCCGTCTCCACTTCTGCCTCAGCCCATCTGCTGCATAAACCCTCATCCGTGTCACTGTTAAATCCACACTGGACTATTCCAATTCTATCCTGGTCACCCTCCCAGTTATAAACTTCCATAAACCACAGTCCATCCAGAACTCTGCTGCCTGTATCCTACCTCACACCAAATCCTGATCACCCATCACACCTGTGCTCACTGATCTACGTTGGCTCCCAGTCTGGCAGCACCTTAATTTTAAAATTCTCATTCCTGTGTTTGAATCTCTCCGTGGCCCACCGCCCCCCGCGTTAGTCCCATTTCCCTGTCCATTTCCCAAACTTCTGCAACTCTTTTGACTTCAATCTTTTTTCAGTTCTCCTGATAAAGTGAATTTATTTCCCTCTGTATCTGTCCAGAGCCACGATTTTTGACTCTGCAGCACTACTGGTGCTGACGGTACAGAAGCTGGGATCCATAAAATGTTGAGAACCGCCGAGCCGACCACTGCTAGTGCACAATACCCCATGCTGGGCAGGGCTCCAGCAAACTCCTATCATCTATGTTCTATTCGTGTGGTCTTCACAGCTGGCCACTTCTAGTGTGGCCAGCACAGTGTCCCAAGCTGGGCAGGGCTCTAGCTCAATCGGACTATATATGCGTTGTTCCTTTGAGGATGGAGTTGAAAGTGATGTCAATGTACCATGCCGGGAACTTTGATCTACGTCTTTGAAACTTAGTCTGTGCATGTCCACAGACCGCCTGTGTTAGTCACTCTCAGCTGAACATACATTCAGCAGCACGAGGTACCCCCTGTAGTGTTATTTAAAAGAACCAGGCATCCAACATACAGGTGAGAGGCTTTTGACTTACTTCTGCTATTGTAAAGTTAGTGGAGGTGCTGTGGATGGTTTTCTGGAGGTTGTGTTGTGGGCTGCTGCAGACATTCAGGGAGGACAGAGGATTTGGTGACCCAGCACTGGATGAGGTATGGGGACTGTAGTTACAGTGTCTCTGGGTCTGCAACATGACCAACACATGGAGCAGAGGCTGCAGAGCGGGGAAACTCTGTAAAGAGGGAGGAGGAGGGGGCGTTGCCCGACCCACCCCGGGTTTTCCAAGAACAATTTTCCTCCCTGCACCGAACCCAGGAGCAGTGTGTGAGGTGACTCTGATTCAATAAGGAGGAGGTCACAGAGCTGTGCCACCTCCTGTAACACGACCTGGATCCTCACACCAGGGTGAGGACGGAGCTGTCAGTGGCTGTTAAGGTCACAGCTTCATTGAAACTCTATGTATCTGGATCTTTCCACGCAGGAGCCGGATACATATCCAACATAAGTCATAGAGAGCGATAGGGTCATAGAGTCATTTACAACACAGAAGGAGGCCATTCGGTCCCTTCATGCCAGCTCTGTTTGGAACACTCCAGTCAGTCCCACTCCCCCGCTCAATCCCCGTATCCCTGCAAATTCATTTCCTTCAGGTGTCCATCCAGTTTCCTTTTGAAATCATTGATTGTCTCGGCTTCCACCACCCTCATGGCAGTGAGTTCCAGCTCATTAACATCAACTGTGTAAAAAAGTTCTTCCTCATTTTCCCCCTGCATCTCTTACCCAAACCTTCCATCTGTGTCCCTAGTCCTTGTTTCATCAGTTCATGGGAACAGTTTTTCCATGTCTTTCTTATCTAAGCCTCTCATAATCTTGTACACCTCGATCAAATCTCTCTCAATCTCCTTTACTCCAGGGAGAACAACTCCATCTTCTCCAAACTAACCTTGTATCTAAAACCCCTCCATGCCTGGAACCATTCTGTTAAATCTCCTCTGCACCCTCTCAAGGGCCTTCACATCCTTCCGAAAGTGTGGTGACTAGAACTGGACACAGTTCTCTAGTTGGGGCCTAACCAAAGCTTTATGAAGGTTCTGCATAACTTCCCTTATTGTGTATCTTTGTCTCTAATGATAAATCCCAAGATAGAACATAGAACATAGAACAGTACAGCACAGTACAGGCCCTTCAGCCCACGATGTTGTGCCGAACCTTTAACCTACTCTAAGATCAAACTAAATGCCTACCATTCATTCTACTATCATCCATGTACCTATCCAAGAGTCGCTTAAATGCCCCTAATTATCTTCTTCTACTACCACCGCTGGCAGCGCATTCCAAACACCCACCACACTCTGTGTAAAGAATCTACGTCTGACATCTCACCAAAACCTTCCTCCAATCACCTTAAAATTATGTCCCCTGGTGATAGCCCTTTCCACCATGGGAAACAGTCTCTGGCTATCCACTCTATCTATGCCTCATCATCTTGTACCCCTCTATCAAGTCACCTCTCATCCCTCTTCACTCCAATGAGAAAAGCCCTAGCTCCCTCAATCTTTTTTCGTAGGACATGCCCTCCAGTCCAGGCAGCATCCCGGTAAATCTCCTCTGCACCCTCTCTAAAGCTTCCACATCCTTCCTATAATGAGGCGACCAGAACTGAACACAATATTCCAAGTGTGGTCGATACGTTTTGCTAAACACTCTCCTAACAGGTCCTGCCTCGATCAATGCATTTGGAATCCCAGATCTTTCTGTTCCTGCATAAACGTTAGAACTGTGCCATTAAGTCTATATTGCCTTCCTATTCCTTCTGTTGAAATGCATCAGCTCACACTTCTCTTCATTAAATTCTACCTGCCACTTCTCTGTCCATTCTGCTCGCCTATCTAGATCCTGTTGAAGGCAGTTTGTATCATCCTCACTGCTTACCACTCCTCCAAGTTTGGTATCTTCGGAAAATTTTGAAATTCTACTCTGCATTCCAAGATCCGTGTCATTTACATACAGCAAACATAAATAAATAAATCAATCAGTATTCCTAGCATTGACCCTTGGGGAACATCACTGTCTACCATCCTCCAGTCTGAAAAACAACCATTTAACACATTTCTCTTTTTGCTGTCCTTTGGACAATTTTTTTATCCAATTGGATGCGACTCCATGAGCTTCCATTTTGTTAACCAAGCTTTTGTTTGGTTCTTCATCAAATACTTTCATAAAATCCATGTAGACAACATCCACCACATTCCCTTCATCAACCTTCTCTGATCATCGAAATAAATTCAATTAGTTCAGTCAAGCATAATCTGCCTTTTCGAAATCCGTGCTGGCAATCCTTAATTGACTCAAACCTCTCCAAGTGTGTGTCGCCATTTTTCCCTTATTATTGTTTCTAAAACCTTAATCACCACTGATGTTACACTAACTGACCAGCAGTTGCGAGGCTTGTATATTGTCCATTGATAATTCTGGGAGGTGAGGGTGACCATCTATGTCATCATTTTCTCCATCAGCAGGGAGAATCAGGATGAGAGATCCCGTGGCTTTGTCAGGATAGCGGGATTCCTGATGGTGTAGGTTGCTCTTCCGGGCCCCCATTTCAATAGGGAGTGTCACAGAAACTGGAAGAACTCTCACTCCATTAATGTACATTTGGTGTGAGAGCATGCCCAGTACATCATATTGGTGAATGTCCACTATGCTGGCTGCAGCCACCATACCTTCATTCTGAAGCGGTCAGCCGGTCCCAACACTTTGGTCTCCATGCTGATTCAGAATGTGGCTCCTCGGAGACAAAGGAAACCCCCTCTGGACACAGCTCATGTTTCTACTCCCCCAAACCACCTCCCACCGCCAACCAACATCACACAATTAAATTGTGTATTAAATGGGAAATGGTGTCACCAGGAATCGACCATCGGTGTGATGAAGCAATGCTTCCGATGTCTGAACCTCTCGGGAGGAGCCCTCCACTACACACTGGATCAGGTGTCCAAGTTCATGGTGTTCTGCTGCACCCTTCACATCATCACCGTCATGAGGACACAGTCATTGGCACCAGGAATCCGGAGGACACTTCAGGAGATGGAGGAAGCAGGGAGGATATTTCCTGGATGCCCTCGACCCGGACAATTCTTGCTACGATTTCGGCTCCCATAGGACAACTTCCCTTTCCCACCATGGATCCCCCATTCTCCACCATTACACCCATCTGAGACGGCGCAGAACAGTGTTATTACCGCACAAAAGGAACTATTCAGCCCGTCGTGTCTGCACCGGCTCTCCGCATGAGCAATTCACCTAATCCCATTCCCTGCCTTCTTCCCGTAACCCTGCACATTCTTCCTTCTCATACACCAGTTTATTCAGCTTTAGCATGTTTATAGATGTGGTCACCCCTCTGCTTAAGAGTATGCAGGGAGAGAGGGAATGGGTGATCACCAGACAGTCAAAAAGAATCAGGCAGGTAGTGCAGGAGACCCCTGAGTGCATCTCACTCTCCAACAGGTATTCAGTTCTGAATACTGAGGAAAATGATGCTTCACCTGGGGAGGACAGCCAGAGCCAAGTCCATGGCACCACGAGTGGCTCAGCTGTGGAGTGGGATACAGGGATGACTGAAAGAGCCAGAGTGATCGGTGGTTCAATAGTCAGGGTAACAGACAGGCGTTTCTGTGGCCACAGACGTGAATCCAGGATGGTGTGTTGCCTCCCTGTTGCCAGGGTCAAGGATGTCACTGAGCGACTGCAGAGCATCCTGAAGGTGAAGGGGAACAGCCAGAAGTCGTGGTTCACATCGGAACCAACGACATCGGTAGAAAGAGGAATGTTGTTCCGTGGTCAGAATTTGGGAGCAAGGGAAGAAATTGACAAGCAGGATGTCAAAAGTAGCAATCTCCGGATTACTCCCAATGCCACGCACAACTGAGCACAGAAATAGAAAGATAAGACAGATGGATGTTTGGCTGGAAATATGATGCAGAAAGGAGGGCTTCATATTCCTGGGACACTGGGAGCGGCTCTGGGCGAGATGGGTCCTATATAGGCCGGAATATTTGCACCTGAACAGAGTCGGGACTGGGTTCCTTGTGGAATGTTTTGCTCGTACTGTTGGGGAGGGTTTAAACTAGTTTGGTAGGGGGATGGGGACCTGAGGGTAGACTCAGCTGGGACAAAATCAGAAATGAAAATGGAAGGCGGAAAATTAATGGATGAGTCTGGAAGACAGAGGAAACAAAGGTTATAAAATAAAGATGAAGAGCTTAGCAGTGCTCAAGGGTATCTATTTCAATGCAAGGGGTATAGCAAATAAAGCAGATGAGCTGAGGGCACAGATAGACACGTGGCAGTATGATATCAAAGCTATTACAGAAACATGGCTTAAGGAGGGACAGGAATGGCAGCTCAACGTTCCTGGTTACCGGGTTTTCAGACGCGATGGGGAAGGTGATAAGAAAGGAGGGGGAGTGACAAGTTTGGTCAAGGTATCTATTGCAGCTATGAGGAGGGATGATATGTTGGAAGGTTTCATCAAGTGAAAACATATGGATTGAGCTGAGGAACCAAAAAGGGACAATCACACTGCTGGGAGTGTTATCTCGATAGCCAAATAGTCAGGGGGATATAGAAGATCGGATATGTAGGCACCTCTCTGAGAGGTGCAAGAACAATAGTGCAGTAATAGTAGGGGATTTTAATTACCCCAATATTAAGTGGGATAATTTTAGTATGAAAAGAATTGAGGGAGCAGAAATCTTATTGTGCATTCAGGAGAACGTTTGTGACCAGGATGTAACAAGTCCAACAAGAGAGGGTGCCGTTTTAGACATTGTTTTAGGAAATGAAGATGGGCTGGTGGAAGGAGTAGCAGTGGGAGAGCATTTTGGTGGGAATGGTCATAATTCAGTTAGTTTTAACATAATTACGGACCAGGACAAGAGTTATATCAGCAGTTAGAGTTCTCAATGGGGCAAGGCTGATATTACTAAACTGTGGAGCGAAAGTCGACTGGAAACAGCTGTTTGAAGGTAATTCAGTCTCAGAGCAGTGGGAGGCATTCAAAGGGGAGATTCAAGAGGTTCAGGATAAGCATGTTCCCACAAAGAAAAAGGGTGAGTCGGCCAAATCTCGAGTCCCATTGATGTCAAGGTGCCGACAGGGCAGGAGAAGACAGATAAGGGAAGCATATGTCCGACACTGAGAACTCAATACTACAGAAAGTTGAGAGGAGTTTAGAAAGTGGAGGGGTCAAATCAAAAAGGAAATTAGGAAAGGAAAGAGAGGGACTGAAATAATATTGGCAAGCAAAATCAAAGTGAACCCAAAGATGTTTTCTCAATACATTACAAGTAAGAGGATAACGAAGGGGAGAGTAGGACCCATAATAGATTAGAAAGGAAACCTTTGTATAAGGGTGGAAGATATTGGTATGGTTCTTTATTGAACACTTTGCGTATGTCTTCAGAAAAGAGGGGGGATTTAGATATTGTCGTTAAGGAGGAGGAGTGTGAATTATTGGATGTGATAAACATAGGGAGAGAGGAAATATTAATGGGATTAGCAGCCTTGACAGTTGAAAAATAACCACAGCCGGATGAAATGTACCCCAGGCTGTTCGAAGAAGGAAGAGAGGAAATAGCAGAGGGTCTGCCCACCATCATTTTCCAATCCTCAGTAGATACAGTATTGGTGCTGGAGTATTGGAGAATTGCTAACATTGTACCTCTGTTTAAAAAGGGAGCGAAGGATAGTCTGAATAATTACACGCCAGTCAGTCTAACCTCAGTAGTGGGCAAATTATTGGAATCTATTCTGAGAGACGGGATAAACTGTCACTTAGAGAGGCACAGGTTTATCAAAGATAGTCAGCATGGATTTGTTAAGGAACGCTCTTGTTTGACCAAATTGATCGAATTTTTTGAAGATGTTACAAGGAATATAGATGAGGGTAGTGCAGTTGATGTGGTCGACATAGATTTGAGCAAGGCTTCTGACAAGGTCCCACATGAGAGACTGGTTCAAAAAATAAAATCCCATGGCATCCAGGGAAATGCAGCAAAGGGGATACAAAATTGGCTCAGTGGCAGGAAACAAAAGGTAATTATTGACAAGTATTTTTGCGACTGGAGGACTGTTTCCAATGTCATTCTACAGGGCTCAGTAATGGGTCACCTGCTTTCTGTGGTCTATATTAAAGATTTAGACGTAAATGTAGGGGGTATGATCAAGACTTTTGCAGACGACACAAAGATTGGCCATGTGGTCGATAGCGAGAAGGCTGCAGGAAGATATTGACAGTCTGGTCAGATGGGCAGCAAAATGGGATTCGACCCGGATAAGTGTGAGGAGCTCAAACAAGCAATGGAATACACGATTACTAGGACAATACTGAGAAGTGTAGAGCAAGTAAGGAACTTTGGAGTGAATGCCCACATATCCCTGAAGATAGCAGGATAGGTCAATAAGGCAGTTAAGAATGCATATGGAATCATTTCCCTTTTTAGCTGAGGTATAGAATGTAAGAGCTGGGAGGTTTTGCTGGAACTGTATAAAACATTGGTTAGGCCACATCTTGAATACTTTGTGCATTTCTGGTAACCACCTTACAGAAAGGAAGTAATTGCACGAGAGAGGGTACACAGGAGATTTATGAGGATGTTGCTCGGACTGGAAAAATGCAGCTATGAGGAAATATTGGAGAGGCTGGGGTTGTTCTCCATGTAACAGAGAAGGCTGAGGGGAGATCTGATTGAACTGAACAACATTTTGTGGAGCCTGGATAGAGTGGAGGTGAAGGCTCTATTCACCTTAGCAGAAAGGTCAGTGACTAGGGGACATAGATTTAAAGTGATTGGTAGAACTTTCAGAAGGGAATTGAGGAAAAACATGTTCAACCAGAAATACAAAATTGTCTCAGTGACAGGAAACAAAGGGTAATTGTTGACGGGTATTGACTGGAGGACTTTCCCGTGGTTTTCCACAGGGCTTGGTACTGGGTCCCTTGCTTTTAGCGAGGGTCTGGAACTCACTTCCTGAAAGGATGGTTGAGGCAGAAATCCTCTACTGATTCAAAAAGAGTCTGAATGTGTACCTCAAGTGTCATAATCTGCAGGGCTATGGATTAAATGCTGGAAGGTGGGATAAGAATAGGTGGATAACCTTTCGGCTGGCACAGACACGATGGGCCAAGTGGCCTCTTTCTGTGCCTTAAATTTTCAACGATTCTATGATTCTATAACACGAATCACGCGATCCTCGTTAACACTCACAATATGTCAACAAACTATCAAGATTATCAGAAATGATTTTCCATGAAGCTATCCCTGCTGCTTGTCGTTTATTAAGATATGATTTTACAAGCAGGAAATATTTTTGTGCTGGGTTATGGCCTCCAGAATTTTCCAAGAATCATCATTAGACTGACAGGGTGTAACATTTACAGCCCTCCAGTTCTCTGGCATCATTTTTTTATTCATTCATGGGATGTGGACATCACTGGCCAGGCCAGCATTTATTGCCCATCCCTAATTACCCTTGAGAAGGTGGTGGTGAGCTGCCTTCTTGAACCACTGCTGTCCACGTGGGGTAGGTACACGCACAGTGCTGTTAGGAAGGAAGTTCCAGTATTTTGACCCAGCGACAGTGAAGGAACTGCAAGATAGTTTCAAATCAGCATGGTGTGTGGCTTGGAGGGGAACTTGCAGGTGGTGATGTTTCCATACATCTGCTGCCCTTGCCCTTCTATGCGGTAGAGGTTGTGTGTTTTGAAGGTGCTGTCGAAGGTGCATTGTTGTGCTGCTGCAGTGCATCTTGTAGATGGTACACACTGCTGCCACTGTGCGTCGGTGGTGGAGAGAGTGAATGTTGTGGATGGGGTGCCAATCATGTGATACCGTGTCCTGGATGGTGCCGAGCTTCTTGAGTGTTGTTGGAGCTGCAGCCATCCAGACAAGCAGAGAGAATTCCATCACACTCCTGACTTGTGGCTTGTAGATGGTGGACTGGCTTTGGGGAGTCAGGAGGTGAGTTACTCGCCTCAGGATTCCTCGCATATGACCTGCTCTTTTAGCCATGGTATTTATATGGCTATTCCTGTTCAGTTTCTGGTCAATGGTAGCCCCTGGGATGTTGATAGTGGGGAATTCAGAGATGGTAATGTCATTGAATGTCAACGGAGCTGATTAGATTATCCCTTGTTGGAGATGGTCATTGCCTGGCACTAGTGCAGTGCGAATGATACTTGTCAATTATCAGCCCAAGCCATGATATTGTCCAAGTCTTGCTGCATTTCTGCACGGACTGCTTCAGTACTTTGGAGTCACGATTGGTCATGAAAATTGTACAATCATCAGCGAACATCCCCACTTCTGATCTTATGATTGAAAGAATGTAACTGATGAAGCATCTGACGATAGTTAGGCCTAAGACACTACCCTGAGGAACGCTTGCGGTGATTTATTGGAGCTGAGCTGATTGACCTGCAACAACCACAACCATCTTCCTTTGTGCGAGGTATGACTCTAACCAGCAGAAAGTTTCCCCCCTGATACCCACTGACTCCATTTTTGCTCGGGCTCCTTGATGCCATACTCAGTCAAATGCTGCCTTGGTGTCAAGGGCAGTCACTCATACCTCACCTATTGAGTTCACCTCCTTTGTCCATGTTTGCACCAAGGCTGTAATGAGGTCAGGAGCTTTGTAACCCTGGCGGAACCCAAACTGAGCGTCACTGAGCAGGTTATTGCTAAGCAAGTGCCGCTTGATGGCAGTGTCGATGACACCTTCCATCACTTTACTGATGATTGAGAGGAGGCTGATGGGGCAGTAATTGGCCGGGTTGGACTTGTCCTGCTTTTTGTGTACAGGACATACCTGGGCAATTTTCCACATTGCAGGATAGATGCCAATGTTGTAGCTGTACTGGAACAGCTTGATGGGGGAACAGAAGTTCTGGAGCACAGGTATTCAGTACTATTTCCGGAATATTGTGCAGGCTCATAGCCTTTGCAGTATCCAGTGCCTTCAGTAGCTTCTTGAGATCATGCGGAGTGAACCGATCCCTGAGAAACAGCACTGTATACTCCCCTCCACCTCCAGTCTGAACAAAGACTGTTCACCACTTCTCGCTGCTTTCTGTCCCTGAGTCAGTGTCATATCCACACCATCACTGTCACATTAATCCATGTCATAACAAGTCTATGAAATGTCATTTGATCACAGGCCTTCTGAAAATCTATATACATAAGTGGATATACATGAGTAGGGGCGGAAGATGTTGCCAAGGTTCTTAAAAAGTACTTTGTATCTGTCTGAACAAAAGGGGGGGGGGTGGTTGCGATGCAGGTATTGAGGTTAAGGAGGAGGAGTGTGAATTATTGGATGTGATATTCATCGGGACAGAGGAAGTATTAATGGGATTAGCATCCTTGAAAGTTGATAAATCACCAGGGCCTGATGAAATGTATCCTAGGCTGTCAAATGAAGTGAGAGAGGAAATAGCAGAGGGTTTGACCATCATTTTCCAGTCCTCACTGGATGCAGGTGTAGTGCCAGAGGATTGGAGTACTGTTAACATTGCACATCTTTAAAAAGGGAGCAAGGGACAGACCAAATAATTGCAGGCCAGTCAGTGTAAACTCAGTAGTGGGAAAATGATTGGAATCTATTCTCAGAGACAGGATAAACTGTCACTTATAAAGGCTCAGGTCAATCAAGGACAGTCAGCATGAATTTGATAAGGGAAGATATTGTTTGACCAACTTGATTTAAATTTTCAACGAAGTAGCAAGGATGATAGATGAGGGTAGTGCAGATGATATGGTCTCCGTGGATTTTGGCAAGGCTTTTGACAAGGTCCCATGTGGCATACTAGTTAAAAAAATAAAATCCCATGGAATCCAGGGAAATGCAGCAAGCTGGATACAAAATTGGCTCAGTGGCAGGAAACAAAGGGTGATTGTTGACGGGTGTTTTACTGACTTGAGGTCTGTTTCCAGTGACGTTCCATGGGGCTCAGGTTGGGTCCCCTGCTTTTTGTAGTATATATTAACGATTTGAACGTAAATGTAGGGGGCATGATCAAGATGTGTGCAGATGGCACACAAATTAGCCATGTGGTAGATAGCGAGGAGGATAGCTGTAGGCTGCAGGAAGATATTGATGGCAGAAAACTGTCAAATGGAATTCAACCGGTTAAGTATGAGATGATGTAATTGAGGTCAGACAAGGCAAAGGGATAGACGATTAATAGGAAAATGCTGAGAAGCGTAGATGAAGTGAGGGACCTTGGAGTCAATGTCTGCTGATGTCCTGAAGGTAGCAGGTCAGGTCGATAGGTGATTAAGGAGGCATATGGAATCCTTTCCTTTATTAGCTGAGGTATAGAATACAAGAGCAGGGAGGTTATGCTGGAACTGTATAAATCATTGGTTGGGCCACAACCTGAGTACTCTGCAGTTCTGGTCACCTAATTACACAAAGGATGTAATTGCACTCGAGAGGGTACAGAGGAGATTTACAAGGATGTTTGCCAGGACTGGAAAAATGCAGCTATGAAGCAAGATTAGATAGGCTGGGGTTGTTCTACTTGGAACAGAGAAGGCTGAAGGGAGATCTGATTGAAATGGACATAATTTTGAGGGGCTTGGATAGAGTGGAGGTGACGACTCGATTCACCTTCGCAGAGAGATCAGTGACTAAGGGGCAGTGACTTAAAGTGCTCGGCAGAAGGATTAGCGGGGAGTTGAGGAGAAACTTGTCCACCCAAAAATACAAAATTGGCTCAGTGGCAGGAAATAAAGGGTCATTGTTATAATAAAAGCAAAATACTGTGGAAGCTGTCAATCTGAAGTAAGAACAAGAAAAGCTGGAAATACTCAGCAGGTCTGGCAACATCTGTGGAGGGAGAAGCAGAGTTAAGTTTTCAGGTCAGTGATGAATGGTCACGGACCTGTAACGTTAACTCTGCTTCTCTCTCCACAGATGCTGCCAGACCTGCTGAGTATTTCCAGCATTTCTTGTTTTTATTAAAGGGTAGTTGTTGACAGGTATTTTACTGACCGGAGGACTGTTTGCAGTGGCGTTCCACATGGTTCAGTATTGCATCCCCTGTTTATAGTGAGGGTCCAGAACTTACTGCCTGAAAGGATAGTTTAAGCAGAATCCCTCCACTCAGTGAAAAGGAAACTGGATGTTCACCTCAACTGTCATTATCTGCAGGGCTGTGCATCAAATGCTGGAAGGTGGGATTAGAATAGGTGGATCATTTTTCGGCCGCTGCAGACACAATGGGCCAAGCGGCCTCTTTCTGTATCTTAAACTTTCGATGATTATATTACGTGAAACACTCACAGTTACGTCCTCAACGAACTTGATGAAGATTATCAGGAATGATATTTCATTAACCTTTCCGTGCTGCTTGTCATGTATTAACCGTTTTATTACAAGCAAGATATATTTTTGTGCTGGGTTATGACCTCTAGAAGTTTCCTACCACCAACATTAGACTGATACTTACAGGGTTTACCGAACCTCTCCTTTTTAAACAGGGTGTAACATTGACAATCCTCCAGACCTCTGGCATCACTCCCATATGCAAGGAGGACTGAAAGATTTTGTCCAGTGCCTCTGTCATTTCCACCATTTCTTCCCTCAGTAACTCTCCTAATTCCCATGCAGACTGTGTAAATGTTCTACTTTATTGTGGTACAAAAAGTGTTGAATTGAAAGGTGTTAACTGAACCAGTTTGTTCAGTGACTGTAATTAATGCCAATCTCCATGGACCCTAATGGTGTCACTGGAGGGTTTCCCTCTTCTATTAATACAGGACTCCTTTCAATGTGTTTTCTGAAAGTGTCAGCGGGAGCATCAGCTCCGGCACTCATGGGGATCCGTGGCTGCAGAGAGATGGTGAGGAGAGATCAGAATCTGAACAATAGGTTGGAATGTTACAACAATGGGTCAGAATAGGAGAACAATAGATTGGAATGTTGCAGCAATGGGTCAGAATCTGAGAACAATAGATTGGAATGTTACAACAATGGGTCAGAATCTGAGAACAATAGATTGGAATGTTACAACAATGGGTCAGAATCTGAGAACAATAGATTGGAATGTTACAACAATGGGTCAGAATCTGAGAACAATAGATTGGAATGTTACAACAATTGACAGGAGTGTATCCTATTGGTTTGACTATCTTCCTGCGGATTATTATTGGATAACATTAGAATTGCGGATCTATTATGCTCTGAAGATGATTTAATTTATTTACTATCCAATCCTCGCTACTATTGGTGTCCCTGGTAAGTCTCGGTATCCAACTATTAGATTCATAAACCATATTTCACTAATTTAGTGTTCTTGTCATTTAAATCGTGAGAAGACTGAAACCATTGTCTTCAGTTTCTGTCACAAGCACCATTCCCTGTCCATGATCTACATCCCCCTCGTTGGCCATTGTCTCAGGCTGAACCAGGAAGTTTGCAACCTCTGGTATCTATTTAATGCTGAGCTGAGCTCATCCCCATATTCTCTCCATCGGCAGCCCGGCCAATTGTTATGGCCAGGTGAGGAGGGGTCTGAGTGGCTCTTCTTTATGTGACTGCAACAGTGTTTGTCCTTTATAAACAGTGCAATAGTAACGTCTCATTGAGTGTTTTACATTTTACCTTTGGTGTGATGGTGAAGGAACTGATTGGACAGGTTCTCTTGAGTTTAAACATGAAAGAGGTGAGTTTATTATACTTAACAATCTCAACCCGATCTAAATAAAATCATTTTAAAAACACAACACACAGTTACACACACAGTCACACGAGAATCACACACACAAACAAATAGATTAGAGTGAGAAGTAAATTTGTGGTTGGATTTGAGTCCAGAATAAATAAATAAAAACTCATTCTGTGATGTTGGGCGATTCCGTGGTCTTCCAGCTGAAGTTATATTTTTGACGTCTTTTGCTTGTCGAACTGAAGTTTGTGGCTGGTCCACATTGCTCAGGATTTTCTTTGAGGCAGACTTGTAGGTGGCTTTCTTCCCCTGGTTACTCTGTCTGTAGCAATCTGTAGGCTTGAGGGGCCCACAGTCGAATGTGGTTTTCAAACTTGTGATGTTAGGTGGAGAGAGAGACGGAGAGAGAGAGGTGGGGGGTGGGGGGTGGGTGGGGGGGAGTCACAGCCCTTCTGCTTCTGCACAGTTTGAATCACTGCCTGGTGTGCTTTGTCCAGGGGAATCTCCCAGCTTTCACAGAGATGGACAGAAGGTCTCATGACTGCCTCAGTGCATTCTCTGGACCTTTCTAATGATAGAAGTTAGAAACTTCTATCTCCCCAGGGTTCAGGATGCCAGTATTTATACTTGGAGGAATTATGCTCTTTGAAATTCAATGTGTCAGGGTAGCCTTGTATGCCGTGTTAATGAATGTAATCTTCGGTAATTCAATCACTAGAGCAATCCAATGATATAGGTCCAGGCTCATCAGACATGTGTCTCCTGTCGTAGGCCTTGGAATGTGAAAAGATGTTTCAGATACCAATTGCGGTGGCCATCTTGGCTGCTAGCTTTTTCAAGGTTAACTGTCGGATGTTTTCTATTAAACGTTTAGTGTAAGTTTCCAATCGATGAATTAAAATTCCTCATTTGGCATATTGTGTTATCTTGACACCACCACAGCTCATGGAAAGAAATGTGATAATAGGAACATTTCATTACAGAATTGTGGGAAGAAAATGAAAGAAATACACATTCATTCTCAATAATCACTTCTCAAATTCACACATTAATCTTAGAATTACTGCAGCTGACATTGTCTGTTACAGCTGTACTGATTTAATTTTTTTGGCGTTTTGTCTGGGATGGTTATGTGTCGGGTTCGACCCTGGACAATGCATCACCAATTGCTTGTTTTCCTTTTCTCTCCTCTAATGAAGTTTTAACTACTCAGGTACTATGCACCTTGATAATCTTTCTCCCTGAAGCGTCAGTGTGTAATACATTGTTTTTTTAGACCATGTGAGGTGTCTGAGATTTCCTCTGGGCCTTTGTTCTTGCTGAGTTCGGCTTTGAAATTGTTAGGTTTGATGCGCTTTGGGTTTGGGACCTAATCATTGGGTTCTTCAGTGGGTAGATCCACACTGACCTTACTTTTAGCTTTCTGGTGAGGTGCACTAGTGCTGTTTACTTTAGGGTATTTTCCCTTCACTTTTCCCTTAACTATGGGAAGGCACTATTTTTTATCTACCCTATGTCTTTTGCGACATTACTGCTAGCAGGTGTCTGTCCAGCTTTCACTGCACTCTCCAGCGGCACTTCGACTAGGCGAGGCATCGCCCTCACCATTGACATGCCTTTTTGGGACCTTTCCTTGTCCTTGCACGTTTCTGTAAATGCTGTTAGCAGCCTTTTTAAGGTGCCTCTTTGACCCGCATTTCATGAGGAGAGTGTGTGGTCCAACTTATCTAACATTTCAGGGTTGGCAAATCGGAGAGTGGGGTGTTCCAGTTGGGAATACTCCTGGCCCTTCTCTAACCTGTCCTCACTGTCCTTTTCAATCCTCCCCTCCTGACTGTCTGACAGATCTGTACTTGTCTGTCCCCTCCACAGCAGTTACTTTTTTTCCTTTAGTCTGGGATGTCAATTAAATAATTTACCTGACTATTCCTTTTGCCACTCGATATGGACCACTGAACTGGGCTTTAAGGGGTTCGCCGTGCATTGGGAGTATTAACAATACATGGTTTCTGGGATGACATGTTCTAGCCTTGGCATTTCTGTCTGCTTACCTTTTCATAGCTGCCTGTGAGATCTTTTGCTGTTACTGAGCCATTGCACAGCCTCTCGTGAGCCGCTCCCAGAG
Source organism: Heterodontus francisci (assembly GCF_036365525.1). NCBI lineage: Eukaryota > Metazoa > Chordata > Chondrichthyes > Heterodontiformes > Heterodontidae > Heterodontus > Heterodontus francisci. The sequence continues at coordinate 567,457 of NW_027141403.1, read as the reverse complement.
CACGGAAATGTCGTCTAACATGGAAGACTCATCTCTGTGTCCCAAAAACGTCTTCTTGATTAATTTAAGAGGACCACTCACCTCGTGTCCATAAACTAATTCAAAGAGATTAAAGCCAGTGGAATCATTAGATAAGTCTCGGTAACCAACAGGAGAAATCCCATCCCTTTGTCCCAGTCATGGGGTTGCTCATTGCAGTATGTCCTGATCATTGTCTTTAGGGTCTGGTGGTACTGCTCCAAAGCCCATTGTGACTGTGGATAGTAGGCTGAGGACTTTATTTATTTACTTATTTTATTTATTTAGAGATGCAGCACTAAAATAGGCCCTTCAGCCCACCGAGTCTGTGCCAACCATCAACCACTCATTTATACTAATCTTACATTAATCCCATATTCCTACCACATCCCCACCATCCCTCAACTCCCCTACCACCAAACTATACTAGGGCCCTATCAACCTGCAAGTCTTTGGCTGTGGGAGGAAACCGGAGCACCTGGTGAAAACTCACGTGGTCGCAGGAAGAACTCGCAAACTTCGCACAGGCAGTACACAGAATCGAACCCGGGTCGCTGGAGCTGTGAGGCTGCGGTGCTCCAGATTACCCATGACCTTTTCAAAAATACTGGACATAAAATCTGTGCCCTGATCCAACTGGATCTCAGCAGGATGCCCATATAGGGTAAAGTATTGAGTTCGCCCCTTCACCACTTCCTTGGCAGAGATAGTTCTTCGGGCGAATGGCCTCTGGGAATCGGGTCACCACATCCATAATGGTGAGAAGATACTGGTAGTCCCGTTATATTTTCAGCAGGGGTCCCACACAATCTACCAGCATTCTGCTGAAGGGTTCCCACAACCTGGCACGTGAGACCAATTTTACAGAAATCCACCACATCTTTGTGGAATTGTGGCCAGTCAAAATGCTGTCTTCTGCGGTCTTCGATTTTTCATGTACTGACATGTCCATCCATTAGAAGTTCGTGGGCCATTGTTAATATTTCTTTAAGGGACTTCAGCGGCACCACTATCTGGTGAACATCTGTCCACTCTTCATCCGCTGTTCTGTGAGGAGGTCTCCACTTCCTCATTAGCTCCTCATTCTTTAAATAGTAACAGTCTGCAACTCCCTCTGCTTCAGTTTTGGTTTGGAAAGTCTGTGCTATTTTTTAACGTTGGGTCGGGTTGTGGAGCCTCAAAAAAGGAAGAACTGGTTAACACATCCTTTGGGTCCTCTAACTTCCCAACGAAGGTTTCAGACAACCAGACAGTAGGGTCATCCGTCTGCATGTGTCAGTTCAGGGGATTGTTTGGCCATGGACCGAGTCACCACACAATCAGGGATTTCTGCTGTAACTGCTCTGTCTCCCGGACCTCTTTTGGTCTCTCTCGAGCTACTGGGGAAGCTGCCACCTTTTCCCCTGTCAGATCATTACCCAGGAGCAGTTCGACCCATCAATCAGTAAACTAGGGACTATCCGCATGGTAAAGGGTCATGAAACTGGGTCACATTCCAAGTGCACCGCATATAAGGGTATGGACATATACTGTCTTCCGATACCATTCACTAACGCTCTCGCATTCACTGCACTTTCTTTTTCCCAGCAGAAGGATTGTCTGGCCCCTGCATCCTTGAGTATGACTATTGGTTTACTTCCCTCACTCAAGGGGTATGGTTTCACTTTTCCTTAGGATACAAATTCCTGGTAGCTCTCAAGGATTTTGTTTATTTTTCCTGCCCTCTCTGTGGTAGGTTTACTGGGTCTGACTGCCACAGTTGGAGGCACAGCCTGATCTGTTGTGATTTCCATCAGGGCCCTTTTTCCTGCTATGATCTGGTGGAGCCTGATTAATCCTCCAGGTTTTCCCCGTCACTTGTATCATTCAGCTCGATGGCGACCTACCTTATTACACTGGAAACACACAGGACTTCGGCCGTTTCTCCTGCGCTCAGTACCGTCCTATTTGACCTGAGGATGGACCCCCGTGTGACCAGCCTTTCCTACTTGCCCTTGGCTGTTCGGGTTTCTATAACCCCCCCCCCCCCCCACCTTTTATTCTCGGTTCTTTGTGGTGACCAGGGAAGTGTTTCCATTTGGTGTTACCGCCTTGTGTACAAGGGAACATTCATCACCAGAATTGCAACTTGTCCAGCTCTTTGAACCCTTTGTTCCTCTTTGTGGGTTTTAATGGGAGGGGCAGCGAGTTTGTGAACTCCTTGAGATGGATCACCACTCTGAGGTTTCGATATGTGGGCTGTAATTTGAGTGTTTCTATCCACTGGTCAAAAGTAAACACAAAAACTGACTTTAAATATTCTTTAGCTACCTAAAAATGAAACATTTGGCGAAGACAAATGTGGGTCCAATACAGGCAGTGTCAGGGGAATGTACAATGGTGAATAGAGAAATGGCAGTGAAACTAAATGATTACTTTGTGTCTGCCCTCATTGAGGAAGATACAAGGAAATTTCCAGAATTAGAGATCCAAGGGATTAGGGAGATTGAGGAAGTGAAGGAAATTAATATTAGTAAGAATGTTGTATTGGAGAAATTAATGGGGCAGAAGTTTGATAAGGCGCCAGGATCTGATATTCTGCATCCCAGGGTGTGGGAAGAGATAGCTATGGAGATTGTGGCTGAACTGGTGATCATCTTCAAACATTCTATAGATTCTGGACAGGTTCCTGTAGATTGGAAGGTAGCAAATGTCACCCCACTATTTAAGAAGGGAGGGAGAGAGAAAACAGGGAATTATAGACCTGCTCTCATACATCAGTCGTTGGGAAAATGCTGGGATTTTATTCTAAAGGATGTGTTAAATGGACAGTTGGATAATAATCTGTTTGGGCATCGCAAACATGGATTTATGAATGAGAAATCATTTTTGGCGAACCTGTTGGAGTTTTATTGGGGATGTTACTAACAGAATTGATAAAGGGGAGTCGGTGGACGTGTTATACTTGGATTTTCAGAAGGGTTTTGATAAAGTACCCCACAGGAGGTTGGTTAACAACATTAAAGCACATGGGATAGGAGGTAATATACTGGCATGGATTAAAGATTGGTTAACAGGCAGAAAACAGAGAGTAGGAAGAAACGGGTCGTTCTCACTTTGGCAGCTGTGACTATTTGGGTACCGCAAGGATCAGTACTTGGGCCCCAGCTGTTAACAATATATGTCAATGATTTGGATGTGGGGACCAAATGTAGTATTTCCAAGTTCGCAGATGACACAAAACTAGGTGGGAATGCATGTTGTGAGGAAGATGTAATGCGTCTTCAAGGGGATTTGGACAGACATTGTGACTGGGCAAGAACATGGCAAATGGAATGTAATATGGGCAAATATGAGCTATCCACATTGGTAAGAGGAACAGATGTGCAGAGTATTTCTTAAATAGTGAAAAATTAGAAAGTGGGCCAACCATCAAGAAGATCACCCCCCCTCAAATCTAAATCGGGGGACATAATCACTGACCAACGCAAACAGATGGACCGCTGGGTTGAGCACTACCTAGAACTGTACTCCAGGGAGAATGCTGTCACTGAGACTGCCCTCAATGCAGCCCAGCCTCTACCAGTCATGGATGAGCTGGACATACAGCCAACCAAATCGGAACTCAGTGATGCCATTGATTCCCTAGCCAGCGGAAAAGCCCCTGGGAAGGACAGCATTACCCCTGAAATAATCAAGAGTGCCAAGCCTGCTATACTCTCAGCACTACATGAACTGCTATGCCTGTGCTGGGACGAGGGAGCAGTACCCCAGGACATGCGCGATGCCAACATCATCACCCTCTATAAAAACAAAGGTGACCGCGGTGACTGCAACAACTACCGTGGAATCTCCCTGCTCAGCATAGTGGGGAAAGTCTTTGCTCGAGTCGCTCTGAACAGGCTCCAGAAGCTGGCCGAGCGCGTCTACCCTGAGGCACAGTGTGGCTTTCGTGCAGAGAGATCGACTATTGACATGCTGTTCTCCCTTCGTCAGATACAGGAGAAATGCCGTGAACAACAGATGCCCCTCTACATTGCTTTCATTGATCTCACCAAAGCCTTTGACCTCGTCAGCAGACGTGGTCTCTTCAGACTACTAGAAAAGATCGGATGTCCACCAAAGCTACTAAGTATCATCACCTCATTCCATGACAATATGAAAGGCACAATTCAACATGGTGGCTCCTCATCAGAGCCCTTTCCTATCCTGAGTGGTGTGAAACAGGGCTGTGTTCTCGCACCCACACTTTTTGGGATTTTCTTCTCCCTGCTGCTTTCACATGCGTTCAAATCCTCTGAAGAAGGAATTTTCCTCCACACAAGATCAGGGGGCAGGTTGTTCAACCTTGCCCGTCTAAGAGCGAAGTCCAAAGTACGGAAAGTCCTCATCAGAGAACTCCTCTTTGCTGACGATGCTGCTTTAACATCTCACACTGAAGAATGCCTGCAGAGTCTCATCGACAGGTTTGCGTCTGCCTGCAATGAATTTGGCCTAACCATCAGCCTCAAGAAAACGAACATCATGGGGCAGGATGTCAGAAATGCTCCATCCATCAATATTGGCGTACACGCTCTGGAAGTGGTTCAAGAGTTCACCTACCTAGGCTCAACTATCACCAGTAACCTGTCTCTAGATGCAGAAATCAACAAGCGCATGGGTAAGGCTTCCACTGCTATGTTCAGACTGGCCAAGAGAGTGTGGGAAAATGGCGCACTGACACGGAACACAAAAGTCCGAGTGTATCAGGCCTGTGTCCTCAGTACCTTGCTCTACGGCAGCGAGGCCTGGACAACGTATGCCAGCCAAGAGCGACGTCTCAATTCATTCCATCTTCGCTGCCTTCGGAGAATACTTGGCATCAGGTGGCAGGACTATATCTCCAACACAGAAGTCCTTGAAGCGGCCAACATCCCCAGCTTATACACACTACTGAGTCAGCGGCGCTTGAGATGGCTTGGCCATGTGAGCCGCATGGAAGATGGCAGGATCCCCAAAGACACATTGTACAGCGAGCTCGCCACTGGTATCAGACCCACCGGCCGTCCATGTCTCCGTTATAAAGACGTCTGCAAACGCGACATGAAATCGTGTGACATTGATCACAAGTCGTGGGAGTCAGTTGCCAGCATTCGCCAGAGCTGGCGGGCAGCCATAAAGACAGGGCTAAATTGTGGCGAGTCGAAGAGACTTAGTAGTTGGCAGGAAAAAAGACAGAGGCGCAAGGGGAGAGCCATCTGTGCAACAGCCCCAACAAACAAATTTCTCTGCAGCACCTGTGGAAGAGCCTGTCACTCCAGAATTGGCCTTTATAGCCACTCCAGGCGCTGCTTCACAAACCACTGACCACCTCCAGGCGCGTATCCATTGTCTCTCGAGATAAGGAGGCCCAAAAGAAAGAAAGATGTACAAACGGACCCGGGTGTCAGTTAATCACTGAAAAAGATGCAGTTGCAGCAAGCAATTAGGAAGGCTAATGGTCTGTTAGCCATTATCAGGAGATGATTTGAGTACAGGAGTAGTGAAGTCTTTCTTCATGTGTATAGAACCTTGCTTAGACCACACCTGGAATATTGTGTGCATTTTGGGTCACTTTACTTTAGGAAGGATATTATTGCCATAGAGGGAGCGCAATGATGGTTCACCAGACTTGTTCCCGGGATGGCGGGAATGTTCCATGAAGAGAGATTGGGGAAACTGGGCCGGTATTCTCTAGAGTTTCAAAGAATGTGTCGGGATCTCATTGAAACGTATGAAATAATTAAAGGGATAGACAGCGTAGACGTATGTACGAAAATTCCCCTGGTTGCGGAGTCTGGAACTGATGGATACAATTTCAAAATAAGGGGGAAGCCATTTAGGACAGAGACGAGGAGAAAACTTTGACTCAGAGGTTTCTGAATCTTTGGAATTCTGCATCCCAGGCGGATGTGGAATCTCAGTCGTTGAGTATATTTAAACTATAGATTGACAGATTTCTAACTACAAATGACAAAAAAGGGGATATGGAGATTATGTGTGAAAAAGGCATTGAAGTGGATGATCAGCCATGGTCATATTGAATGGTGGAGCAGCCTCGATGGGCTGAATGGCCTACTCCTGCTCCTATGTCCCTATGTTCGGAAGCTGCTTAACTCTTTCAAACTCGAGGTCAGTTTAGTCAGGCTGCTTTCTGAGGGTTTGGAATGTTTGACGGTACACTTCCGGTACTATTTCATGTACACCCAGGATAGCAATTTTAGTCATCTCATAATCTGATGAACTTTCATCTGGCAATAGTGAATAAATCTCATGGGATTTTCCTGTTACTTTGTTTTGTAAAAACAGTGTCCAGCTCTCTGACGGCCATTTCAGTTGCATTACAAGCTTTTCACAATTGACGAAAAGTTCTGCCACATCCTCCTCATTGAACTTTGTCATGAACTGGGAGAACTTTAAGAGATCAGCACATGGTCCTGAGCTAGGGGCAGCTCCCACACTAGCTGTGACTTCACTGGGTATATGGGTCTTCCTCTAGTTGTTTGAGCCGCCTTAACTCCCTTTCCTCCTTCTCCTTCTGGAACACTCTTACTTTTTCCCTTTCTTGACACTCACTCTGCTCCTTCTCGCTCTCTCTGGAATTCTAATTCTAGTCTATTCTGTTCTAGTTCTACCTTAGCTAACATTACTTTATCTGTCAGTGATTCTCACCCTGTTTGAGTCTTCAACTTTAAGTGAAATATGGTTGTCCAAAAGTCTTAGGATTTCAGGTTTCCGACCTTTTGGACGGATAGTAATCCCTAACTGTCCAGCTACATTACTCAACTTTTCAACAGACAGGCGTTTTATCCTGTACCAAGTTACCTCATTCTGTATGCAACTCCTTTATTGGGAATGTAACTCCTTTAGTCAGAAAGGGAGGGAAACAGAAAACAGGAAACTACAGGCAAGTTAGCATCACATCTGTCTGAGGTAAAATGTTAGAAGCTATTATTAAAGACAGTGTAGCCGGCACTTAGAAAAATTCAACGTAATCAGGCAGAATCAAAATGGTTTTATGAAAGGGAAATCATGTTGAATCGATTTGTTGGAGTTCTTTGAAGAGGTACCATGTGCTGTGGAGAAAGGGGAACCGGTGGATGTACTGTACATAGATTTCCAGGAGGCAATTGATAAGGTGCCACATCAAAGGTTTTGTGAAAATAAAAGCTCATGGTGAAGGGATAGAAGATTGGTTAGCTAACAGAAAACAGGCAGTAGGCATAAATGGGTCACTTTCTGGTTGGCAAGATGTAACGAGTGGTGTGCCATAGGGATCAGTGCTGGGACCTCAACTTTTTACAATTTATATAAATGACTTGGATGAAGAGACCGAAGGCATGGTTGCTAAATTTGCTGATGACACAAAGATGAGTAAGAAAGTAACACGTGACGGGGACATAAGGAGGCTGCAAATGAATATAGATAGGTTAAATGTGTGCGTGAAGACCTGGGAAATGGAGTATAATGTGGCAAAATGGGAAATTGTCCATTGTGGCAGGAATTATAAAAAAGAAGCATATTATCTAATGGTGAGAGATTGCAGAGCTCTGAGATGCAGAGGGATCTGGTGTTGGTGTGCATGAATCACAAAAGGTTAGTATGCATGTTCAGAAAGTAATTAGGAAAGCTAATAGAATGTTATCATTTATCGCAAGGGTAATTGAATACAAAAGTAAGGATGCTATACTTCAGCTATAGAGGGCATTGGTGAGACCACATCTGGAGTACTGTGTACATTACTGGTCTCCTTATTTAAGGAAGGACGTAAATGCATTGGAAGCAATTCAGAAAAGGTTTACCTTTAGCACCTTAGCACCGCAGCCTCACAGCTCCAGGGACCCGGGTTCGATTCCGGGTACTGCCTGTGTGGAGTTTGCAAGTTCTCCCTGTGTCTGCGTGGGTTTTCTCCGGGTGCTCCGGTTTCCTCCCACAAGCCAAAAGACTTGCAGGTTGATAGGTAAATTGGACATTATAAATTGTCACTAGTATAGGTAGGTGGTAGGGAAATATAGGGACAGGTGGGGATGTTTGGTAGGAATATGGGATTAGTGTAGGATTAGTATAAATGGGTGGTTGATGTTCGGCACAGACTCGGTGGGCCGAAGGGCCTGTTTCAGTGCTGTATCTCTAATCTAATCTAATCAGACTAATACCTGGAATGGGTGGGCTGTCTTATGATGAAATATTGGACTGGCTCGGCTTATATCCACTGGAATTTAGAAGGGTAAGTGGCGACTTGATTTGAACATCTAAGATCATGAGCGGTCTTGACAGGTTGCATGTGGAAAGATGTGTGTATCTTGGTGTATCTAGAATTAGGGGTCACTATTTAAAAATGAGGGCCCGCCCATTTAAAACAGAGATGAGGAGAATTTTTTTTCTCTGAGGGTTGTGAGCCTTTGGAATTCTCTTCCTCAAAAGGCAGTGGAAGAGAGACTTTACGGACGTTTAAGGCAGCGATAGATAGATTCTTGATAAGCAAGGGGGTGAAAGATTATCGAGGGTAGGTGGTAATGTGGAGTTGAGGTTTCAATCAGATTGGTCATGATCTTACTGAATGGCAGAGCAGCCTTGAGGGGCCGAGTGGCCTACAGCTGCTCCTAATTCATATGTTCATATGTTCGTATGTTCTGTCTTCGAACGTGGGCATTTTAGTGTTCCAGCAGTGAAAGCCACAATAAAACCTTCATTGACATTTTAAGTTTTTTCTCAGGATCAATTGTTTTCCCTACTTCCAATTTCTCATTTGTTGTTGGTTTACGATCACTCGAACCTCCAGATTTCTGTGACAGCCAGGTGAGGAGGGGCCCAGGCTCCCCTCTTGTCTTATATCTTCTTTCACCACAACAGAGTTTATTCCTTTTTAGCAGTGGACGTGCTGACCACCTCAGTGAGTATTTTATCTTTTATCTTTGTTGTGATCGTGAAAGAGCCAACAGGAGAGGTTTTCCTGAGCTCAAACAAGAGGTGAGTTTATTATACTTAACAATCTAAGCTGTATCTAAATAAAATAATAAGAATATACGCTTCACATTCACGCACACACTCACACGAGAATCACACACAAATAAATTAGGGTGAGAAATAAATTTGTGATGGATTAGTGTCCAGAATAAATAAATTTTAAAGAAAAACGTCTGTGAAGTTGGATAAATCTCTGGTCTGCATTTTCCCACCTTTAGTTATGCGTTTCATGTCATCTGCAAGAGTTGAAATTATGTTTTTTTTTACGTATACGTTTGTGTCAATTATATATCTATCTATATGCCAGGAACTGCACTGGTTCTAATACCGAAAGCTGTGAAACAGCACTGCATACTCCCCCTCCCCCAGTCTGAACAATGTCTGTTCACCACTTCTCTCTGCTTTCTGTCCCTGAGTCAGTATCATATCCACACTGTCACTGTCTCATTAGTCCATATGTTCCATTTTTCATAACAAGTCTATGAAATGGGATTTGACCACCAGCCTTTTGAAAGTCTGTACACATAAGACAAAACATGTTGTCCTCATCAACAGTCACAGTTATGTCATCAACGAACTTGATTAAGATTATCAGACATGATTTTCCATTAACCTATCTGTGCTGTTTGTCATTTATTATCCCATGTTTTTCCAAGAAAGATATATTTTTGTGATGGGTTCTGGCCTCTTGTAATTTCAAACCACCGACATTAGACTGACTGGTCAGTAGTTACAGGATTTATCTAATCTCTTTTTGTAACAGGGAGTCACACTTACAGCCCTCCAGTCCTCTGTCATGACTCCCATATCCAAGGAGGATTGGAAGATTCTGACCAGTGCCTCTGCTATTTCCACCATTCCTTCCCTCAGCAACCGTCTCCATTGTTTTATCAAAGAACTGCATAAAGTTCAGTTTTCCTAATCTGTCTATTGAATGATACTTGATCAAACACATTTTGAAAGTCTATAAATATAACTTAAATCACACCACCCTCATCAACCCTCTCCATTGTTTCATCAAAGAACTCCATCAAGTTTAACTCACCACCACCTCTCTCCACTCCTCCACTGTTGTTAAATTATCAAACTGCTTATCTGATAGCCAGTACTGGATGAGCAGAAATATCCTCCAATTAAATATTGGGAAGATTGAAGCCATTGTTTTCACTCCCCACTCCAACTCTGTTCCCTTGCTATTGATTCCATCCCTCTCCCTGGTAACCGTCTGAGATTCACACAGTCTGTTTGCAACCTTGGTGTCATATTCGGGACAACATTAATAGGCACATGGACAAATGTGGGTTAATTAAGGAAAATCAGCATGGATGTGTTAAGGGAAAATGGTGTTTAACAAACTTACTGGCGTTTTTTGAAGAGGTAAAAAGGAAGCCTGATGAGGGCAATGCTGTGATGTGGTGTAAATGGAATTCCAAAAAGCATTTGATAAAGTGTCACACAACAGACTTGTGAGCAAAGGTACAGCTAATCAAATGAAAAGGACAGCAGCAACATGAAACTAAACTGGTTGAGTGACAGGAAACAGAGATTAGTGATTAATGGATGCTTTTCGGGCTGGAGAAAAGTTTGTCGTGGAATCAAAACAAAATACTGCAGATGCTGGAAATCTGAAATAGAATCAGAAAGTGCTGGAAATACTCAGCAGTGTCTGTGGAGAGAGAAACAGAGTTAATGTTCCAGGCTTGTGAGCTTTCATCAGAACTGGCTTAGGTTAGAAATGTAATAGGTTTTAAGCAAGTGAAGCGGGAGTGGAGGGTGTAAAAACAAGGACACAAATGTAGTCATGAGAGCGGGGGTGTGGGATGGAGTGTGTTGAAATGACAAGCGAGCGGAAGCTCAGAGTCATGCTTTTGGACTGAGCGGAGGTGTTCCACAAAGCGGTCACCCAATCTGCGTTTGACCTGCTGTGGTGTTCCAGTAAACATCAATGCCAGCTCGAGGAACAGCACCTCATTGTCCATTCTACAGACTTCTGAAGTAAAAATTGAGTTCAATAATTTCAGAGAATGACTGGTCCATTTTTAGTATTATTTTGTTTCATCAGTTTTTTTTTTTACCATGTGCCAGACTTAAACTGGGATTTTTATGTTGGTGCTTTTAGCTCGGGCTGTTCATTATTCTGTCATTTAACACCTGCTCTGCACTAATGCTTTGTCTTTCACCACACCATGAGCACACTTTCTTTGCCTTTGCCCCATGACCTCCTGGTCAGTTAATCTCTCTGACCCTCTGTTCTATCAACACCCCTTTTGCTCCATTTTGCCCCATCCCTGCTTTATCTGCTTTAAACTTGATATTTCGAACCTTTTCCAGTTCTGATGAAAGAACACAGACCTGAAACATTAACTCGGTTTCTCTCTCTCAACTCAGATGTTGCCAGACCTGTTGAGTATTTCCAGCACGTTAAGTTTTTTTATTTAAGATTTGTGGTGGAGGTCCCCGGGGATCAGTGTTCGGACGCTTTTTCTTCCTGACATATATTAATGACCTGGACCTTGGTGTACAGGGCACAATTTCAAAGTTTGTAGATGATGCAAAACTTGGAAACATTGTGAACTGTTAGGAGGATACTATAAAACTTAAAAAGGACATAAACAAATTGGTGGAATGGGCAGACAGGTGGCAGATGAAGTTCAATGTGGAGAAATGTGAAGTGATTCATTTCGCAGGAAGGACATGGAGGGAGAATATAGAATAAAGGTTACAATTCTAAAGGGGGTTCAGGAGCAGAGGGACCTGGGTGTATATGTGCATCCGTCATTGCAGGTGGCAGGACAGGCTGAGAGAGTTTTTCATAAAGCCTACAGTATCCTGTTGCATGGAATACAAGAGCAAGGGGTTTGTTTTGAACTTGTATAAGACACTAGTTCGGCCTCTACTGCAGCGTTGCGTTTAGTTCTGGGCACATTAGATAACGTGACGACATTGGAGAGTGTGAAAAAAACATTCACAAGAATAGTTCCAGGGATGAAGAATACCAGTTATGAAGATAGAATGGAGAAGTTGGAACATTTTCCTTGGAGAAAAGAAGGCTGAGAGGAGATTTGAAAAACGACTGCAAAATTATGAGGTGTCTGGACACAGTTGATAGGGAAAAACTGTTCCCACACCTGAAAGGATCGAAAACGAGAGGACAAAGAATTAAAGTAATTGGTAAAAGCAGCAGAAGTGACATGAGGAAAAAATGTTCATACAGCGAGTGTTAAGGTCTGGAATGCACTGCCTGAGAGTGTGGTGTAGGCAGATTCAATCGAGGCATTCAGGAGGAAATTGGATAGCTATCTGAAAAGGAAGATTGTACAGAGTTGCAGGAAGAAGGCAGGGGAGTGACACTAGATGAATTGCTCTTTTGGAGAGCCAGTGCAGACACGATGGACAGAATGGCCACCTTCTGTGCTGTAACAATTCTGTGACTCTGTGGCATTCGACCACAAAATGAGTTTCCAACCTCATATTTGTGCCATCACTATGGCCACCTATTTCCACCTCAATAACATCGCCCAACTTCACCCCTGTCTCATCTCATCTGCTGCTGAAGCTCTCATTCATGCTTTCATTACTTGTAGACTAGACTATTCAAACTCATTCTCCCACATTCTGCTATCTGTAAACTCGAGGTCATCTAAAACTCTGCTGCCTGTGTGTTAACTCACAACAAGTCTCATTCCCCGATCACTGACCTACATCAGCTCACAGTCAAACAATGTCTTTATTTTAAAATCCTCAACACGTTTTCAAATCCCTCCATGGTCTCATCCCTCACTATCTCTGTAATGTCCTCCTGCCCGACAACCCTCTGATATATCTTTGCTCCTCTAATTCTGGCCTCTTGTGCATTCCTGATTTTAATTACTCCACCATCGTTGGCCGCATCTTCAGTTGTCTCGGTCCAGAGCTCGGGAATATCCTCCCTACACAGCTCTACCTCTCCACCTCACTTTTATCCTTTCAGACACTCCTTTAAAAGTTGCCTCTTTGACCAAGCTTTTGGTCTCCTAACCTAATATCTCCATTTGTGGTTCAGTGTTATACTTTGTTTCATAATGCTGCTGTGAAGTACCTTGGGATAAGTTCTTGTTGAAGTTTTCCAGACATGATTTGTCATTAGCATATCCGTGCTGCTTGAAATTTATTATGCTATGTTTTTCCAACTAACGAATATTTCTGTTCTGGGTTGTGAAATTTCCCCACCACTGACGTCAGATTTACTGGACACAACAGGGTCTACTCCATCTCTCCATTTGTAATCAGGGTGTAACATTTACAACCCTCCAGTCCTCTGTCACCACTCCCATATCCAAGGAGAATTGAAAGATTCTGTCATGTGCCTCTACCAGTTCCACCATTCCTTCCTTCAGCAATCCTTATACATCCCATCCCTACTGGGTAAATGTTCTACTTTATTGTGGTACAAAAGGTGTTGGATTGAAAGGGGTTAACTGATACTGTTTGTTTAGTGACTGTAATTAATGTCAGTCTCCATGGACTCTAATTGTGTCACTGGAGGGTTTCCCTCTTCTATTAATAAGGGACTGCTTTCAATGTGTTATTCCATGGTGTTAGCGGGAGCATCAGCCCCGTCACTAACAGGGATCAATAGCTCCAGAGAGAGGGAGATGATAGATCAGAATCTGAGAACAATAGATTGAAATGTTACAACAATGGATCAGAATCTGAGAACATTTGACTGGAATGTTACAACAATGGTTCAGAATCTCACAACAATAGCCTGGAATGTTACAACAATGGGCAGGAGTTTCATCTGGGAGTTTGACGCTCTTTCTGCAAATTATGGTCGGTTCTCATTAGACTATCGGATCTTTCTCGCATTGAAGATTATGCAACACTTTTACTATCCCATCCTTGCTATTATCGGTGTCCCTGGTAAGTCTCTCCATCTCGCTATGAATGTTATAAACTAAGTTTAGCAACATTAATGTTCTTGTCATTTACTCTGCCCTCCTTGCTGGATTTGTTATCCCTGGCAAAACTCTATCTCCAGCTATGAGATCTATAAACCATTGCTACTTTTATTAGAGTTCATGTAAGTTACTGTACCATCTTTTCTGCTGTTGCTGCCCCTGCTAAGTCCCTATTTCCCGCTAAGTGATCTGTTAACTCTGTTTCACTGAAATAATGTTCTTTCAACTTAAATTTTGGTAAGAGTGAAGCTCGTGCCATCAGTCTCCAAAGGAAATTCTGTTCATATCCATGAACACGTACCCCTAACTGGCTAATATCTGAGGTTGAAACAGACAGTTTGCATCCTCTGCGTTCTATGTAACCCTGAGCTGAGTTCTGACCCCTTAATCTCTCCAGGACCAACCCTGCCGACTACCAGCTCTGTAATATCACCCGTCTGCCTCAGCTCATCTGATACATAAATCCTCATCTGTGCCCTTGTTAACACAGATAGAAACACATAGAAACACACATAGAAAATAGGAGCAAGAATAAGCCATTCGGCCCTTTGAGCCTGCCCAGCCATTCATTATGATCATGGCTGATCATCCAACTCAATGACTTGTTCCCGCTTTCCCCCCATATCCTTTGATCCCTTTCATCCGAAGAGCTATATCTAACTGCTTCTTGAAAACATGCAATGTTTTGGCCTCAACTGCTTCCTGTGGCAGCGAATTCCACAGGCTCATCACTCTCTGGGTGTAGAAATTTCGCATCTCAGTCCTGAAAGGTTTACTTCATATCCTTAGACTATGACCCCTGGTTCTGGACTCCGCCACCATCGGGGACATCCTTCCTGTATCTGCTTTGTCAAGTCCAGTTAGAATTTTATAGGTTCCTATGAGATCCCCCATCATTCTTCTGAACTCCAGCAAACATAATCCAAACCGACTCAATCTCTCCTCATACGTCAGTCCCGCCATCCAGGGAATCAATCTGGTAAACCTACAGCAAGAACATCCTTCCTTAGATAAGGAGACCAAAACTGCACACAATATTCCACGTGTGGCCTCACCAAAGCCCTGTATAATTGCATCCCTGAACCTGTACTCGAATCCTCTCGCTGTGAAGGCCAACATACCATTTGCCTTCTTTACTGTCCTTTGCACCTGCATGCTTACCTTCAGTGACTGGTGTACAAATACACCCAGCTCTCCTTGCATATTCCCCTCTCTCAGTTTATAGCCATTCAAATAATAATCTGCCTCCTGTTTTTGCTACCAAAGTGAATAACCTCACATTTATCCACATTGTACTGCATCTGCCATGCATTAGCCCACTCACACAACTTGTCCAAATCGCCCTGAAGCCTCTCTTCATCCTCCTCACAACTTACCATCCCACCCAGTTTTGGGTCTTCTGCAAATTTGGAGATATTACATTTATTTCCCTCATCGAAATCAGTAATATATATTGTGAATAGCTGGGGTCCTAGCACCGATCCCTATGGTACCCAACTAGTCACTGCCTGCCATTCGGGAAAAAAAGACCCATTTATTCCTCCTCTTGGGTTTCCTGTCTGCCAACCAATTTTCTATCTATCACAATACACTGGCACCAATCTCATGCGCTTTAATTTTACACGCTAATCTCTTATGTGGGACTTTGACGAAAGCCTTCTGAAAGTCCAAATAAACCACATCCACTGGCTCCCCCTCATCAACTCTAGTGGTTACATCCTCGAAGAATTCTTGTAGATTTGTCAAGCATGATTTCCGTTTCGTAAATCCATGCTGACCCTGTCCGATTCTACCACTTTTCTACAAGTGCTCTGCTATAAAATCGTTGATAATGGACTCTAGAACTTTCCCCGCTACCGACGTCAGGCTGACTGGTCTATAATTCCCTGCTTTCTCTCAACCTCCCTGGGGTTACGTTAGCTACCCTCCAATTTGTAGGAAATGTTCCAGAATCTATAGAATCTTGTAAGATGACCACCAATATATCCATTATTTCTAGGACCGCTTCCTTCAGTACTCTGGGATGTAGATTATCAGGCCCTGGGAATTTATCGATTCAATACCATCAATTTCGCCAACACCATTTCTCTACCAATACAGATTTCCTTAAGTTCCTCTCTCTCACTAAACCCCGTGTTCCCCAACATTTCTGATGTGATAAAAGCAAAGTACTGCGGTTGCTGGAAATCTGAAACAAAAACAAGAAATGCTGGAATCACTCAGCAGGTCTGGCAGCATCTGTGGAAAGAGATATGATATTTGTGTGCTTATTTGTGAAGCCAGAACCAAAGTATGCATTTAGTTGATCAGCCATTTCTTTGTTCCCCATAATTAATTCCCCTGTTTCTGACGGTAAGGGACCTACATTTGTCTTGACCAATCTTTAAATCTGTTAAATCCACTCTTGACTATTCCAATCATATCTTGGTCACCCTCCCAGTTATAAACCTCGATAAAGCAAAGCCCATCCAGAACTCTGCTGCCTGTAAACTAATTCGCACCAAATCCTGATCACCCATCACCCATCACCCCAAATCCTGATCACCCATCACCCCTCTGCTCACTGATCTACATTAGCTCCGGGACCAGCAGCACCTTAAATTTAATATTTTCATTCTTGTGTTTGAACCTCACCCTCAATTTGTCCCATTACCCTGTCCATTCCTATATTCCTGCTCCAGAAACCCATCTCGTACACACTCGAGTAAAGGCAGATCATACTTCACTCACGTAGTTGAAGGTTTTGATGAAGCAACAGAGACGGTTGATGAAGGAAATGTCGTGGATGTTGTGTCTATGTATCTTAAGAAAATGTTTGATAAGGTACCACATAAAAGGCTGGTTAGTAAAATTGAGGCTCATGGAATAAGAGGATCATTGTCAAATTGAATTAAGGACAGGAAACAGTGAGTTGTAATAAATTGTTGTTTTTAAGTTTGGAGGATGGTAGACAGTGGGTGTCCCCCAAAGGTCAGTGTTGGGACCATTGCGTTTTTGCGATGTCGAAATGAATTAGATATTGGAATACAGAGTAGAATCTCCAAATTTGCCTAAGACATCAACTTTGAGATTTCTGAGCCAGACCCGATGCTGATCACATGTCTTTGAGTGCACATTCTCTCTCTCCAGCTCTCTGTCACAATTCTTACCCAGACTTCGCAATAACCACAGGTATTTGACAGATTGTAATCTCTCCCTGTCTCCAAATCTCCTACACATTCCCAGTAATGATCGCTTAGCTGGGTTTGTCATTTCTCACAAACCAAGTAAACTAAGCCTGTGATCCAGATCTCTGTTATCCCTCTCCTGCACCACTGCAAGATCTTATCAACGGTCACAGATTAACCAAAAGGAGGGAGAAGGTTCACAAGCAGCAAATTCACTAATGACAGTTCAAATACAACACAAATTCAGATTAGAAACAGTAGACATACTAGAACATTACAGCGGAGTACAGGCCCTTCGGCCCTCGATGTTGCGCCGACCTGTGAAACCATCTGACCGACACTATTCCATTTTCATCCATATGTCTATCCAATGACCACTTAAATGCCCTTAAAGTTGGCGAGTCTACTACTGTTCCAGGCAGGGCGTTCCACGCCCCTACTACTCTCTGAGTAAAGAAACGACCTCTGACATCTGTCCTATATCTATCACCCCTCAACTTAAAGCTATGTCCCCTCGTGTTTGCCATCACCATCCGAGGAAAAAGACTCTCACTATCCACCCTATCTAACCCTCTGATTATCTTATATGTCTCTATTAAGTCACCTCTCCTCCTCCTTCTCTCCAACGAAAACAACCTCAAGTCCCTCAACGTTTCCTCGTAAGACCTTCCCTCCATACCAGGCAACAGCCTAGTAAATCTCCTCTGCACCCTTTCCATAGCGTCCACATCCTTCCTATAATGTGGTGACCAGAACTGCACGCAATACTCCAGGTGCGGTCTCACCAGAGTTTTGTAGAGCTGCAGCATGACCTCGTGGCTCCGAAACTCGATCCCCCTACTAATAAAAGCTAACACACCATATGCCTTCTTAACAGCCCTATTAACTGGGTAGCAACCTTCAGGGATTTATGCACCTGGACACCAAGATCTCTCTGTTCATCTACACTACCACGAATCTTCCCATTAGCCCAGTGCTCTGCATTCGTGTTACTCCTTCCAAAGTGGATCACCTCGCACTTTGCCACATTAAACTCCATTTGCCATCTCTCAGCCCAGCTCTGCAGCCTATCTATGTCCCTCTGTACCCGACAACATCCTTCGGCACTATCCACAACTCCACCGACCTTAGTGTCATCCGCAAATTTACTAACCAACCCTTCTACACCCTCTTCCAGGTCATTTATAAAAATGACAAACAGCAGTGGCCCCAAAACAGATCCTTGCTGTACACCACATATGACCTGTCACAGGTGAGAAAGGCTTTCTGGCTATGGATCAAACGTTACAACCTATTATAAAAGACGTTATAGCAGCGCACGTAGAGAAATTCAACGTGATCAGGCTAAGTCAACATAGTTTCGTGAAAGGGAAATCATGTTTAACCAATTTATTGGAACTCTTTGAAGAAATAACATGCGCTGTGGATAAAGGCGAACCAGTGGATTTACTGTTCTTAGGTTACCAGAAGGCATTTGATTATGTGCCACATCAAAGGTTATTATGAAATATAATAGCCGTGGTATAGGGGGTAACATATTGGCATGGAAAGAAGATCGGCTAGCTAAGAGGAAACAGAGAGTAGGTATGAATTGGTAATTGTCTGGTTGGGAAGATGTAATGATTGGTTGCCACAGGGATCCGTGCTGCGACATCAACCTTTTACAATTTATATAAATGACTTGGATGAAGGGTCCAAAGGTATGGTTGCTAAATTTGCTGATGACACAAAGATAGGTCGGAAGGTACGTTGTGCAGAGGACATAAGGAGGGTAAAAAGGGATGTAGATAGGTTAAGTGAGAGGGAAAAGATCTGACAAATGGAGTATAATACGGGGAAATGTGAAATGGCCCATATTGGCAGGAAGAATTTAAAAAATAAACATAATATATGAATGGTGAGAGAAAACAGAGCTCTGGGATGCAAAGGGATTTGGGTGTCCTATTTCATGAATGGCAAAAGTTAGCATGAAGGTTCAGCAAGTATTTAGGAAAGCTAATAGAATTGTTTTTTTAAGAGAGTAGTTGAATGCAAAGGTAGGGAGGTTATGTTGCAGTTGTACAGGCATTGATGAGACTGCATCTGACGTATTGTGTAAAATACTGGCCACCTTATGGAAGGAAGGATGTAAAGGCTTTGGACGCAGTTTAGAGAAGGTTTACTAGACTAATACCTGGAATGGGTGTGCTGTCTTATGAGGAAAGACTGCAGAGGCTAGGTTTACATCAGCTGGAGTTTAGAAGAGTAAAATGCGACTTATAGAAACATATCAGATCCTAAGAGGGTCAGAGCAAGTGAAGTCGACAGAGAGAGAAACAGAAAAAGGGAGAGAGTGAGGGGGAAAGAGTGGTCACATCAGCTCATCTGCTGCTGAAACCCTCATCCCTGCCTTTGTTACCTCGAGATTTGACTATTCTAACACACGCCTGGATGGTCTCCCACATTCTACTCTCTGTAACCTTGTGGTCATCCAAAACTCTGCTGCCATCTACTAATTTACACTAAATTCTGTTCACCCAGCATCCCAGTGCTCAGTGACCTACATTGGCTCTTGTTCCAGTAACACCTCAGTTTTAATATTCTCACACGTGTGATCAAATCCCTCCATGCCCACACCCTTCTGATTGTCCCAATCCCCTGTCCATTTCCAATATTCCTGAAGCTTGTTTATCTGAAAGTCTTTTGCTACTTTCCTTTTTATAGTCCATTTCTTTCCCTTAGTCTCTCTCCCTGTCCACACATTTCATCTCTCCAGTTCCACTGGTGATGTGGAAGTTTGGATCCATAAAATGGTGTGAGCTGCACTGCCGGTCATATCCAGCGCATTGTACAGGACACCCAGGCTGGCCGGGGTGCGAGCGTGGGTGTAACGGGTGTGTGTCTGTAGAGTGAGGAGGGGTCTGAATATGGTGCCAATCAGCCATTCCAGCCGCTGTGACGTACATCTTTGAAACTTGGTCTGTGCATGTCCACTGACCGCCTGTGTTAGTCACTCTCAGCTGAACATACGTTCAGCAGAACGAGGAACCCCCTCTAGTGTTATTTAAAATGACCAGGCATCCAACTTACAGGTGAGGGACTTCTGACATACTTCTGCTATTGTAAAGTTAGTGGAGGTGCTGTGGATGGTTTTCTGGAGATTGTGTTGTGAGCTGCTGCAGACGTTCAGGGAGGGCAGAGGATTTGGTGACCCAAATGTGAACGAGGTATGGGAACTGTAGTTACAGTGTCTCTGGGTCTGTTACATGACCAACAAATAGAGCAGAGGCTGCAGAGAGGGGAAGCTCTGTAAAGAGAGAGGAGGATGGGGCTCTGTCCTACCCACCCCGGATTTTCCAAGCGTACCTTTCCTACTTCCACCTCAGTTCATCGCCTCACTTCACACCTGTCTCAGCCCATCTGCTGCTGAAACCTCAATCATGCCTTCGTCACCTCTCGATGTGATTATTCCAACTCACTCCTGGCTGATCTCTCACATTCTACTCTCTGTAAGCTTGAGGTCATCCAAAACTCTGCGGCCCATGTCTTAGTTCACACCAAGTCCCGTTCATCTATCACTGACCGACATTGGCTCCAAGCCCAGCAATGTTTTGATGTTAAAATTCTGATCCTTGTTTTCAGATCATGTTCTCACCTCCATTTTCTCACCCCTCCCTATCTCTGTAACCTCTTCCAGTTGCACAACCCACCGAGATATCTGTGCTCCTCTAATTCTGGCCTCTTGTGCATCCCTGATTTTATTCACTGCACCACTGGTGGCCGTGCCTTCAGCTGCCGGGGCCCCACCTCTGTAATATCCTCCCTACACCTCTGCACCTTGCTTTCCTCCTTTAAGACACTCCTTAAAACCTACCACTTTGACCAAGCTGTTGGTCATCTGACCGAATATCTCCTGTTGTGTCTCAGTGTCATACTTTGTTTCATAATACTCATGTGAAGCACCTTGGGATGCTTTGTAACGTTAAAGGCACTATATAAATATAAATTGTTGTTGTTGTTGTTGAAGTTTGCCAGTCATCATTTGTCATTAGCATGTCCAAGTTGCTAACTAGTTACTACCCACTGTTTTTCTAAGCAACAAATAATTTTATCCTCGAAATTTCCCCAGTCATGACACGAGTCTGACTGATCAGTAATTACAGGGTTTACACCATCTCTCCTTTTTTAAACAGGGTGTAACATTTACAATCCTCCAGTCCTCTGTCATCACACCTACATCCAAGGAGGATTGGAAGATTCTGGCCAGTGCCTCTGCTATTTCTACCATCCCTGCTCTCAGAAACCCCCATCCTGACTGGGTAAATGTTCCAGTTTATTGCAACACAATAAGTGTTGGATTGAAAGGGGTTAACTGAACTTGTTTGTTCAGTGACTAATTAATGTCAGTCTCCATGGACCCTAATTGTGTCACGGGAGGGTTTACCTCTTCTATTAATAAGGGACTCCATTCAATGTGTTCTCCCATAGTGTCATTGGGAGCATCGTCTCCGGCACTAACGGGTATCAGCGGCGCCAGAGAGAGGGAGAGGATAGATCAGAATATGAGAACAATAGATTGAAATGTTACAACAATGGGCAGGTGTTTATCCTGGCATCTTTACATTCTTTCTACTTATTTTGGTCTGCTACCATGCGAATCTAGGATCTATCATGCACTGAGGATTATTCAATACATTTACTATCCCAGTCCTCGCTATTGTTGGTGTTCCTGATAAGTCTCTATATCCAACTCTTCATTCGATAAACCATGTTCAACTGCATTACTGTACATGTCATTTACTCTGACCTTGTTGCTTTTGGTATCCCTTATAAACATCTATCTCCAGCTATTACCTTTATCAACCATTGTTAACTGTATTAGGGTTTGTGTAAATTACTCTCTCATCTTTGCTTCTGTTGCTGCCCCGGTAAGACTCTAGCTCCAGCGATGAGATATGTAAACCCTGTTTCACGGAAATACTGATCTGGAATTTAATTTTTTTCGAAGACTGAAGCCAGTGACATTGGTCTCCATAAGAAACTCCATCCCCTATTTGTGAACCCGTACCCCTTACTGGCCAATGACTGGTGCTGCACCAGATGGTTTACAAACTCTGTAGTCTTTTAAACCTGAGCTGAGTTCATCTCCATATTCTCTCCATCACCACATCTGCCGACTACCACCTCTGTAATGTCACCCATCTCCACCTCTGCCTCAGCCCATTTGCTGCATAAACCATCATCCATGTCATTGTTAAATCCACACTTGACTATTCCAATTCTATCCTGGTCACCCTCCCAGTTATAAACCTCCATAAACCACAGACCATCCAGAATTCTGCTGCCTGTATTCTTACTCACACCACATCCCGATCACCCATCACCCTGATCTACATTGGCTCCTGGTCTGGAAGCACCTTAATTTTAATATTCTCATTCTTGTGTTTGAGTCCCTCCATGACCTTACCCCTCTAATTAGTCCCTTTCCCCTGACCATTCCCATATTCATTTTGGCCTTCTAGTCTTTTCTGTTACCTTTACTTGCCATCTGTCGGTTTATCTGGCCACAATTTTCAGCTCTATAAAGCCACTGGGCCCAAAGACATGGCCGATTGGATCCATAAAATGGTATGAGCTGAGCTGCTTGCCACTTCCAGTGCTCCAAGCTGGTCTGGGCTCTAGACCCAGTTCCCCAAGCAGGTGCTGGTAGTGTGAGGATGAGTTTGAAGTGACATCAATCAGCCATTCCAGCAGCTTTGATGGACGTCTTTGTAACTTGGTCTGTGCTTGTCCACTGACCACCTGTGTTAGTCACTCTCAGCTGAACATACATTCAGCAGCACGATGAACCCCCTCTAGCTTTATTTAAAAACATCAGGCATTTAACTTACAGGTGAGGGGCTTTTGACCTACTTCTGCTACTGTAAATTTAGTGGAGGTGTTGTGAATGTTTTTCTGGAGGTTGTGTTGTGAGCTGCTGCAGACATTCATGGAGGACAGAGGATGTGGTGATCCAACTCTGTACGAGGTATGGGGACTGTTGTTCCTATGTCTCTGGGTCTGTAACATGACCAACTAATGGAGTAGAGGCTGCAGAGATGGGAAGCTCTGGAAAGAGGGTGCTCTGTCCGACTCACCCGGGTTTTCCCAGATCACTTTCTTACCTACACCTAACCCAGGAGCAG
Organism: Heterodontus francisci; assembly: GCF_036365525.1. Classification (NCBI taxonomy): domain Eukaryota; kingdom Metazoa; phylum Chordata; class Chondrichthyes; order Heterodontiformes; family Heterodontidae; genus Heterodontus; species Heterodontus francisci. Next base: position 544,204 of record NW_027141403.1, on the reverse strand, counting down.
TGTGTGAGGTGACTCTGATTCAATAAGTAGGTGGTCACAGAGTTGTGTCACCTCCTGCAACACGACCTGGAGCCTCACAACAGAGTAAGGACAGAGCGGTCAGTGGCTGTTAATGTCACAGTTTCATTGAACTTCTATGTATCGGATCTTTCCAAGCAGGAGCGGGTGACATATCCAACGTAGAGTCATAAAGGGTGATGCAGTCACTTACGGCACTGAAGGAGGTTATTCTGTCCATCATGTCCATGCTGGCTCTCCATGGAGCAATCCAATAAGTCCCAGTGCCCCAATGTCCCAACACCTGTAGCAAATCAATTTCCTTCAAGTGCCCATCAGCTTTCTTATAAAATCACTGATTTTCTCCGCGTCCACCACACCTGTGGGCAGTGAGTTCCAGATCATTAACACATGCTGCATAAAAACATTTTTTCCACTTCCTCCCCTTGCATCTCTTGTCCAAAACCTTCAATCTGTGTCCCCTCGTCCTTCTTCCATCAGTGAATAGGAAACGTTTTTATCTTGTCTAAATCACCTAAACTTGTCATAATCTTGTAACCTAACCTTGTAACTAAAATCCTCCATCCCTGGAACCATTCTGCTAAAACCCCTCTGCATCATTTCAAGGACCTTCACAATCTTTCTGAAATGTGGTGACCAGAATTGGACACAATAGTCCAGCTGAGACCTAACCAGAGACTTTTAAACATTCATTGTAACTTCTCTCCGTTTGTACTCAATACCTCTATTTATGATATGTAAGATTATATGTGTTTTACTAACCACTCTCTCAATATGTCCTGTCACCTTTAAAGGTGGATACACATGCACCCACAGATCTCTCTGTTCCTGCACACTGTGTCCAACTGTGCTATTAAGTCTATATGATCTTCCTATCCCTTCTGTCAAAATACATCACCTCACACTTGTCTCCCAGAACACTTCCATCTGCCACTTGTCTGCTCATTCTACTCAGTATCTATGTCCTGTCACAGGTGGTTCTGAACATCCTCACTGTTTGCCACTGCTCCAACCTTGGTATCAGAGACAGATTTTGAAGTTCCACTGGGTACTCCAAGATCCAAGTCATTTATACACAGCAAAATAAAACAGTGGCCCTGGCACTGACCCTGGGGAAACACCCACTGTCCAACATCCTCCAGTATGAAAAGTAGCCATTTACTATGATACACTGTTTTCTGCACATTATCCATCTTTTTTATTCAATTGTACACTGACCCTCCCATTCCATGAGACTTGATGTTGGTAATTTACCTTTTATATGGTACTTTAGCAAACACATTCTTCAAACTAATATAGACAACATCCAGCGCATTCGCCAACTTTAAAGGCATTTAAGTGGTCATTGGATAGACATATGGATGAAAATGGAATAGTGTAGGTCAGATGGTTTCACAGGTCGGCGCAACATTGAGGGCCGAAGGGCCTGTACCTCGCTGTAATGTTCTAATTCTAATTCTAATTCCCTTCATCAACCTTCTCTGTTACATCATCAAAAATATCAATTAGATTTGGCAAGCATGACTTTCCTTTTGTAAATCTATGCTGGCTATCCTTAATTAACTCAAACCTCTCCAAAAGACTGCTGTTATCCCCGATTATTTCTAAAACCTTCCTCACCACAGATCTTAAATCAACTGACCAGTAGTTACTAGGCCTATGTGTTGTCCATTGATAATTCTGGGAGGTGAGGGTGAGCATCTATGTCATCATTTTCTTCCTCAGCAGGGAGAAGCAGGATGAGAGATCCCGTAGCTTTGTCAGGATAGCCACATTCCTGATGATGTAGGTTGCTCTGAAGGGCCCCCATGTCAACGGGGAGAGGTACATGAACTGAAAGAACTCTCGCTCCATTAATGTACAATTGGTGTGTGAGCATGCCCAGTACATCATGTTGGTGAATGTCCACTACTCTGGCAGCAGACACCATACCTTCATTCTGAAGCAGTCAGCCGGTCCCAACACTTCGGGGCTCCATGAAGAACCAGAATGTGGCTCCTTGGAGACAAAGGAAAGCCCCTTCTAGACACAGCCCATGTTTCTACAGCTACAAACCACCTCCCACCATCAACCGTAATTACGCAATTAACATGTGCATAATGTGAGCAATGGAGTCGCCAGGAACATGGTGGAGGAGACCAAAGGTGTGATGAAGCAATGCTTCCGAAGTCTGAACCGCTCGTGGGGGTGGGGGGGCGGGGGGCTTCAATACTCACTGGAGCAGGTGTCCAAGTTCATGGTGTTCTGCTGCACCCTTCATTTCATCACCAGCATGAGGACACAGACATTGGCACCAGGAATCCAGATGACACCTCAGGAGGAGGAGGCAGGGAGGATATTTCCACGATGCCTTCGACCCGGACAGGCTGTCGGAGAGTCTCTGCTAAGATTCCAGTTCCCATAGGACAACTTGCCTTTCCAACCATGAATTCCCCATTCTCCACCATTACACCCATCTGAGACGCCCCATCACAGCGTTCCCTTGGTCAGCATCCTGTAATAAAAACATCAGAGAATTACTACATCACAGAAGCACCGATTCAGCCTTTCGTATCTGGAGTGGCTCTCCGAATGAGCAATTCAGAATGCCGTTCCCTGCATTCTCCCTGTAACCCTGCACATTCTTCCTTCTCATATAACAGTCTAATCATCTTCAATTGAACGTGCCTCCACCACACTCTCAGGCAGTGCATTCCAGACTCTAACCACTCACAGTGTGAAAAAATATTTTCCTCAGGACGTCTATGCTTCTTTTACCCATGACTTTAAATCTGTGCCCTCTCGTTCTCGATCCTTTCACGAGTGGGAACAGTTTCTCTCTATCTACTCTGTCCAGACACCTCATTATTTTTGAAACCTCTAATAAATCACCTCTCAGCCTTCTCCGAGAAAAACAGTCCGAACTTCTCAAATCTATCTTCATAACTGAAATTCCCTATCCTGGGAATAATTATGGTGAATCCTTTCTGTACTCTCTCCAATGCCCTCACCTCTTACCTCAGGTGTGGCACCCAAAACTGGACGCAATACTCCAGCTGAGGCTGAAATAGCGTCTTATAAAAGTTCAACATAACTTGCTCTTGTACTCTATGCCCCTATTAATAAAGCCAGGATGCGGTATTCTTTATTAAACACTTTCTCAACCTGTCCTGCCGCCTTCAATGACTTATGCACATATACACACAGGTCCATCTGCTCCTGAACACCCTATGGAATTGTATATTGTCACCCCATGTTCTTCCTACCAACATGAATCACTTCACATTTCTCTGTATTGGACTTCATCTGCCACCTGTCTGCCCATTCCATCAACTTGTGCGTGTCCTTTTGAAGTTCTACACTATCCTCCTCACAGTTCACAACGCTTCCAACTTTCGTAACAGCTGCAAACTTTGAAATTGTGCCCTGTACACCCAGGTTTAGGTCCTTAATATATATCAGGAAAAGCAAGGATCCCAACATTGATCTCTGGGGAACACCACCACAAACCTTCCTCCAGCCTGTAAAACATCCATTAACCACTACTCTTTGTTTCCTGTCACTTAGCTAATTTCGTATCCATGTTGCTGATGTCCCTTTTATTCCATGAGCTACAAGTTTGCTCACAGGTCTGTTGTGTGGCATTGTATCAAAAGGTTTTTGCATGCAGGGAATAGTTAAATGTCTGGAATGCACTGCTTGAGAATGGTGGAGGCAGGTTCATTTGAAACTGAATAGACCGTTATATAAATATCAATGTACACCACATCAACAGAATTGACCTCATCAACTCTCTCTGATACCACCTCAAACATCTCCAGCAGATTAGTTAAACATGATGTTCTCTCAAGAAATCCATGCTGGCTTGTTTAATTAACTCGCATTTGTCCATGTGACTATTAGCTTTGTCCAAGATTATTTCTTTCTAGAAGTTTTCCCACCACCGAAGTTTAACTGACAGGCCTGTAGTTGCTGGCCTTATCTTTACACCCTTTTTTGAACAAGGGTGTAACGTTTGCAATTCTCCAGTCCTCTAGCATCGCCCCCAAGTCTAAGAAAGACTGAGAAATTATGTCCAGTGCCTCTGCGATTTCCACCCTTACTTCCCTCAGTATCCTTGGATGCATATCATCTGGTCCTGGTGCTTTATTCAATTTAAGTCCAGACAGCCTATCTAATACTTCCTCTTTATCAATTTTAAACCCCACTAGTGTCTGACTTACCTCCTCTTTCAACCTTGCCTGGGTTGCATCTTAGAATCATAGAAAGTTTATGGCACAGAGAGAGGCCACTTGGCCCATCGTGTCTATGCTGTCCAAAAAACGACCCATCCATTCTAATCCTACCTTCCAGCATTTGATCGATTACAGCACTTGAGGTGCATATCCAGACACCTTTTAAATGAGTTGTGGGTTTCTGCCTCAACTACCCTTTCGGACGGTGAGTTCCAGACTCCCACCACCCGCTGAGTGAAAAATAAAATCCGCAGCTCCCTTTTAATCTTTCTACCAATCACTTTAAGTCCATGCCCTCTCGTCACTGACCTCTTTGCTAAGGTGAATAGACCCTTCACCGCCACTCTACCCAGTCCCCTCTCGGTTTTGTACATTTCAATCAGATTTCCCCTCAGCCTTCACTATTCCAAGAAGAACAACCCTAGCCTGTCAAATCTTTCCTCATAGCTGCATTTTTCCAAACCTGGCCACATCCTCATAAATCTCCTGTGTACCCTCTCTAGTGCAATTACATCCTTTCTGTAATGAGGTGAGCAGAACTGCACACAGTACTCAAGTTGTGTCCTAACCAATGAGTTATATAATTCTAGCATAACCTCCCTGCTCGTATATTCTATACCTCGGCTAATAAAGGAAAGGATTCCATATCTTCTTCCTTGGTAAAGACCGGTGGAAATTATTCATTCAGAACCTCAGCTATACCCTCTGCCTCCATGTGCAAATCCTCTTTATGGTCCTGAGTCGGCCCCATTGTTCCTTTTTCTACCCTTTTACTATTTAGATGCCTATAGAAAACTTTGGGATTTCCTTCAATGCTCGCCTCTTTTCATGCTCACTCTTTGCTTCACTTATTTGCTTTTTCACTTCCCCACTGGACCTTCTACATTCAGCCTGCTTCTCAATATTATTTTCTACCTGATGTCTGTTAAATCAGACATAAACTTGTCAACTTTTCGTGCGGCATTCTAAGATCTGTCTGAATACACACCAATTCTATGTGTTCCTGTCTCCTCATTTAAACAATACCCATTTGTTTCTAAAAACAAGAAATGCTGGAACCACTTCGCAGGTCTGGCAGCATCTGTGAAAAGCGAAGCAGAGTTAAAGTTTCGGGTCAGTGGCCCGAAGAAGGGTCACTGACCCGAAACGTTAACTCTGCTTCTCTTTTCACAGATGCTGCCAGACCTGCTGAGTGGTTCCAGCATTTCTTGATTTTATTTCAGATTTCCATCATCCGCAGTATTTTGCTTTTATTATACCCATTTGTTTCTGTTGTCTTCCCTTACACTTCCTACCCAAATGTCTCACTTCACACTTCACTGTGTTAAATTATATTTGCCATGTTCCTGCCCATTTCACCAGTCAGTCTCTGTCCTCCTGAAGTCTGTTATTATCCTTCTCACTGTTTATTAACATTTGTGAGTTTCCTGCCATCTGACTACTTTGACATTATCCCCTCTGTACACAAGCCCATTGCATTAACATACAGCAACAGTGATCCCAACAGTGAGCCTGGGGAACCCCACTGTGTACTTCCCTCCAGACTGAACAACAACCATTCTCCGCTGCTCTCTGCTTTCTGTCACTGCGCTAATTTTCCGCATGCTGACATTGAAAATAAAAGAACATACTTCCATTTATGAAACGATTTTCATGACCACTGCTTGTCCCAAAGCGATTTACAACCAATGAATAATTCTGAAAGCGAAGTCACTCTTGTAATGTAGGAAACAGGCAGACAATTTCTGCACAGCAAGCTCCCACAAGCAGCAATGTGATAATGATCAGATCTGTTTTTTTGATGTTGATTGAAGGATAAATATTGACCAGGACACCGGGAATAATTCCCCTGCTCTGCTTCTACATAGTGCGATGGGATCTTTAACATCCACCTGAGACGGCAGATGGAGCCTTGGTTTAAAGTTTTATTGGATAGACTGCCCCTCTGACAGTGCAACACTCCCTCAGTGCTGCACTGAAATGTCAGCCTTGATTCTTGTGATCAAGTCCTGCAGTGACACTTGATCCTGGAAGCTTGTGACTGAAAGGGGAGGGAGCTACAAACTGAGCCACGGCTGACATTGGTCCTTTGATCCCATGTGTTTCTAATTTGGAAACACGGTTGTGTGGTACTTTCTCAAACGCCTGTGGAACGGATAGGGATATTGTGAATGTACAGGCAGGAGCAATGATGGAATAGCACAAACTGAATGAGGTCATTCGGCCCATCAAATCTGTGCTGGCCCTTTCAAAGGGCAATCCAGTTAGTCCCACTCCCTGGCTCTTTCACTATATCCTTGCATTTTTTCTCCTTCATATATTTATCCAATTCCCTTTTGCGATCTACTATTGAATCTGTATCCATCAGTCTATCAGACAGTGCATTCCAAATCCAAACCACTCAGAAACAAAAATCCTCATGTCTGCTTCTTTTACCAATCGCCTTAAATTTGTGTCTCTTGGACATTGGAAATAGTTTCTCTTCATTTAATTTATCTAAATCCTTCTAATTTGAAACACCTCAATCAAATCTCCTCTGAAAGTTCTCTGCTCGAAGCAGAACAACCCCAGCTACAGAACTGTAATCCCTCATGCCTGGACAAATTCGAGTAAAACAGTTCTGTCCCCTCTCCGAAGGCTTCATGTCCTTCCTAATGTGTGGTTTCCAGTATTCGACAAAAGACTCCAGTTGCAGCTGGAGTATATATGTTTATATGTTTCACATAATGTCTGTGCTTTTGCTCTTTTTGCCTTTATTTATAAAACCTAGGATCCCATATATTTATTAACTGTTTAGTTAACCTTTCCTGCCACCTTCAAAGATTTGTGTATAAACACCCCAGGTGTCTCTGTTATTTCACCACCTTTATAGTTTTACCAGTTAACTTGTATTGTCTCTCCTCATTCATCCTTCCAAAATGTATTACCTCACACATCTACAATGCCAATTGAATATTGTGAATGTTGAAGCCATTGTTCTCTGTCTCTGCTCCAAACATTTCCTCGTTACACACTCCATCCCTCTCCTTTGTAAATGTTTGAGACTAAGCCAAACTGTTCACAATCTGGGTTACATAGCTAACCTTGAGATGCCTTGAGATGAGCTTCTGACCAAATATTCACGCCAGTAGTAAAACGGCCTACCTCCACCCTCGGTGGAGTTGCATTGCTGGCTAAAGAGGAAATTAACGCAATAGTGAGGAAGGATGTTAGCTCTGACGATGTGGAATCTGTAAGGGTAGAGCTGAGAAACACTAAGGGGCAGAAAACGTTAGTGGTGGTTGTAGCTCGACACCCAAACTGTGGTGTTGATGTTGGGAATGGCATTAAATGGGAAATTAGAGACGCATGCGATAAAGGAACATCTGTAATTATGGGTGACTTTAATCTGCATATAGATTGGGCAAATCAAATTGGTCACAATACAGTAGAGGAGGAATTACTGGAGTGTATACGGGATGCTTTTCTGGACCAATACGTTGAGGAACCAACTAGAGAACAGGCCATCCTAGACTGGTTATTGTGCAATGAGAGAGGAATAATTGACAATCTAGTTGTGCGAGATCCCTTGGGGTGAGCGACCCTGATATGATGGAATTCTTCATCACGATGGAGAGTGTCCTGGTTGATTCTGAGACGAGGGTCATTAATCTTAATAAAGTGAACAACGAAGGTATGAGGCATGAGCTGAAGATGATACATTGGGAAACGTTACTTAAAGAGATGACGGTGTAAAGGCAATGGCAAATATTCAAAGAGTGCATGGATGAACTGCAACAATTGTTTACTCCTGTCTGGCGCAAAGGTAAAACGGGAAAGGTAGCCAAACCATGGCTTACAAGAAAAATTAGAGTTAGTATTAGATCCAAGTAAGAGGCATTGAAATGCGCCAGAAATAACAGCAGACCTGAGGATTGGGAGAAGTTTAGAATTCAGCAAAGGAGCATCAAGGGATTGATTAAGAAGGGGAAAATAGAGTATGAGAATAAGCTTGCGGGGAACATAAAAAGTGATGGTAACAGTTTTTATAGGTATGTGGAGAGAGAAAGATTGGTGAAGACAAATGTAGAAACGGGGGAATTTAGAATTAGAATTAGAACATTACAATTAGAACATTACAGCGCAGTACAGGTCCTTCGGCCCTCGATGTTGCGCCGACCTCTGAAACCATCTGACCTACACTATTCCATTTTCATCCATATGTCTATCCAATGACCACTTAAATGCCCTTAAAGTTGGCGAGTCTACTACTGTTGCAGGCAGGGCGTTCCACGCCCCGACTACTCTCTGCGTAAAGAAACTACCTCTGACATCTGTCCTATATCTTTCACCTCTCAACTTAAAGCTATGTCCCCTCGTGTTTGCCATCATCATCCGAGGAAAAAGACTCTCACTATCCACCCCATCTAACCCTCTGATTATCTTGTATGGCTCTATTAAGTCACCTCTCCTCCTCCTTCTCTCTAACGAAAACAACCCCAAGTCCCTCAGCCTTTCCTCGTAAGACCTTCCCTCCATACCAGGCAACATCCTAGTAAATCTCCTCTGCACCCTTTCCATAGCTTCCACGTCCTTCCTATACTGCGGTGACCAGAACTGCACGCAATACTCCAGGTGCGGCCTCACCAGAGTTTTGTCCAGCTGCATCATGACCTCGTGGCTCCGAAACTCGATCCCCCTACTAATAAAAGCTAACACACCATATGCCTTCTTAACAGCCCTATTAACCTGGGTAGCAACTTTCAGGGATTTATGTACCTGGACACCAAGATCTCTCTGCTCATCTACACTACCAAGAATCTTCCCATTAGCCCAGTACTCTGCATTGCTGTTACTTCTTCCAAAGTGAATCACCTCACATTTCTCCGCATTAAACTCCATTTGCCATCTCTCAGCCCAGCTCTGCAGCCTATCTATGTCCGTCTGTACCCTACAACACCCTTCGACACTATCCACAATTCCACCGACCTTCGTGTCATCCGCAAATTTACTAACACACCCTTCTACACCCTCTTCCAGGTCATTTATAAAAATGACAAACAGCAGTGGCCCCAAAACAGAACTTTGCGGTACACCGCTAGTAACTAAACTCCAGGATGAACATTTGCCATCAACCACCACCCTCTGTCTTCTTTCAGCTAGCCAATTTCTGATCCAAAGCTCTAAATCACCTTCAACCCCATACTTCCGTATTTTCTGCAATAGCCTACCGTGGGGAACCTTATCAAGTTTATTATGGGGAATAAAGAAATGGCTGACCAACTAAATGCATACTTTTGTTCTGTCTTCACAAAGGAGGACACAAATATCATACCAGAAATGGTGGGGAACACAGGGTTTACTGAGAGAGAGGAACTGAGGGAAATCAGTATTAGTAGAGAAATGGTGTTGGGGAAGTTGATGGGATTGAAGGCCGCTAAATCCCCAGGGCCTGGTAATCTACACTCAAGAATACTTCAGGAAATGGCCCTAGAAATAATGGATGCATTGGTGGTCATCTTCCAAGATTCTATGGACTCTGGAACACTTCTTATTGATTAAAGGGTAGCTAATGTAACCGCACTATTAAAAAGGGAGTTGGAGAGAAAGCAGGGAATTGTACACCAGTCAGCCTGGCATCGGTCATGGGAAAAATTCTGTAGTCCATTATCAAAGATTTTACAGCAGAGTACTTGGAGAACAATGGTAGAATCGGGCAAAGTCAGCATGGACTTAGGACAGGGAAATCATGCTTGATAAATCTACCAAAATTCTTCGAGTAAGGTTGCAGAGGGGAGCCAGTGGATGTGATTTATTTGGACTTTCCGATGTCTCTCGACAAAGTCTCACATGAGAGATTAGCGTGCAAAATTATAGCGCATAGGATTGGGGGTAGAGCATTGCGATGGATAGAAAATTGGTTGGCAGACAGGAAACAAAGCATAGGAATATACGGGTCTTTTTCTGAATGGCAGGCAGTGACCAGTGGGTTACCACAGGGATCGGTGCTAGGAGCCCAGCTATTCACAATATATACTAATGATTTAAAGGAGGGAACTGAATGTAATATCTCCAAATTTTCAGATGACACAAAACTGGGTGGGAGGGTAAGTTGTTAGGAGGATGCAGAGAGGCTTCAGGGTGATTTGGACAAGTTGGGTGAGTGGGCAAATGCATGGCAGAAGCAGTCCAATGTGGATAAATGTGAGGTTATTCACTTTGGTAGTAAAACAGGAAGGCAGATTATTATCTGCATAGCTATAAACTGAGAGAGGGGAATATTCAGTGAGACCTGGGTGTTCTCGAACACTATTCGCTGAAGGTAAGGATGCAGGTGCAACAGGTGGTAAAAAAGGTAAATGGTATGTTGGCCTTCATAGCGAGAGGATTCGAGTACAGGAGCAGGGATGTTCTTGCTACAATTATACAGGGCCTTGATGAGGCCACACCTGGAATATTGTGTGAAAGTTTGGACTCTTTATCTGAGGAAGGATGTTCTTGCTATAGAGGGAGTGCAGAAAAGGTTTACCAGACTGATTCCTGGGATGGTAGGACTGACATATGAGGAGAGACTGAGTCGGTTAGGATTATATTCACTAGAATTCAGAAGCGTGAGGAGGGATCTCATAGAAACCTATAAAAGTATAACAGGACTTGACAGGGTAGATGCAGGAAGGATGTTCCTGATGGTGGGGGAATCCTTAACCAGGTGTCATAGTGTAAGGATATGGGGTAAAACTTTCAGGACTGAGATGAGGAGAAGTTTCTTCACCCAGAGAGTGCTGAGCCTGTGGAAATCTGTCATCACTCCCATATCCAGTGGGAATTGTAAGATTCTGGCCAGTGCCTCTGCTATTTCCACCAGTCCTTCCATCAGCAACCCTCATACATCCCATCCAGACCAGGTAAATGTTCTTCTTTATTGTGCTGCAAAAATTATTGGATAGAAAAGGGTTAACTGAATCTGTTTGTTCAGTGGCTGTAATTAATGTCAGTCTCCATGGACCCTAATTGTGTCACTGAATGTTTTCCTCTTCTATTAATAAGGGGCTCCTTTCCATGTGTTATCGCATACTGTCAGCGGTAGCATCAGGCCCGGCACTAACAGGGATCAGCTGCTCCAGAGAGAGAGGGAGAGGATAGATCAGAATCTGAGAATAATAGATTGGAATGTTACAGCAATGGGTCAGCATCTGAGAACAATAGATTGGAATGTTACAACAATGGGTCAGCATCTGAGAACAATAGATTGGAATGTTACAACAATGGGTCAGCATCTGAGAACAATAGATTGGAATGTTACAACAATGGGTCAGCATCTGAGAACAATAGATTGGAATGTTACAACAATGGACAGGCGTTTATCCTCAGTTATTTACTCCCTTTGTACATATTATGATCGGTACTCATTAAACACTCGTATCTATCTCGCACTGAAGATTATTCAATATATTTACTATCCCATCCTGGCTGCTATTGGTGTCCCTGGTAAGTCTCTCATCTAACTATTAATTCTATAAGTCATGTTTAACTGCATTACTGCTCCTGTAATTTACTCTGCCCTTCTTGCTGCCGTTGTATGCCTGGTGAATATCTCCAGCTATTAGCTCAACAAACCATTCTCAACGGTATTACAGTTCTTGTCATTTACTCTCTAATCATTGCTGCTGTTGCTGTCTCTATTTCAGGATAGGAGATCTGTAAACCCTGTTTCAATGAAATACTGTTCTGTAATGTAAATTTTGGGAAGTCTGAAGCCTGTGTCATTGGTCTCCATCACAAACTCCATCACCTATCTGGGAAGCACATACTCCACCCTGCCCAATATCTGAGGCTCAACCAGACAGTTTACAACTTCTGTGTTATATTTAAACCTGAGCTGAGTTCATCTCCATATTCTTTCCATCACCAACCCTGCCTAATACCACCTCTGTGATATCACCCATCTCCACCTCTGCCTCAGCCCATCTGCTCCACAGACTCCCGACCTTTTGAGAGAAGTAATTTCTCTTCATCTCTGTTTTAAATCTGCTACCCCATATCCTAAATCTATGACCTCTCGTTCTAGATTGCCCCACCAGATGAAACAGCCTATCTACACCAACTTTAACTTTTACATCATCAAATTCAGTAAGATTAGTAAATCATGATCTGCCTTCTAGAAATCTGTGCTGACAATCCTTAATTAACTCAAAGCTCTCCAAGTGTGTGTTGGCCTTTTTCCCTGATTGTGGTTTTTAAAACCTTACTCACCACTGATGTTAAACTAACTGACCAGTAGTTGCTAGGCCTGTGTGTTGTCCATTGCAAATTCTCACTTAGCAGGAGAAGCAAGATGAGAGATCTCGTGGCGTTGTTAGGATAGTGGGATTTCTGATGGTGTAGGTGTCTCTGCGGGGCCCCCATGTCTACGGGGAGAGGTACAGGAACTGAAAGAACTCTCACTCCATTAATGTACAGTTGGTGTGTGAGCATGCCCAGTACATCATGTTGGTGAACGTCCACTATCCTGGCAGCAGCCGCCATACCTCCATTCTGAAGCAGTCCGCCGATCCCAACCCTTCGAGCCTCCACGTAGAACCAGAATGTGGCTCCTCGGAGGCAACGAAACCCCCCCTAGAGACAGCTCATGTTTCTACACCCCAAACCACCTCCCAGCGCCAAACAACCTCACGCAATTAACGTGTATAACGTGGCCAATAGAGTTACCAGGAACATAGTGGAACAGACCATCGGTGTGATGAAGCAATGCTTCCGATGTCTGAACCGCTCAGATGGAGTCCTCCAGTACACACTGGAGCAGGTGTCCAAGTTCATGGTGTTCTGCTGCACCCCTCATATCATCAACATCATGAGGACGCAGGCATTGGCACCAGGAATCCGGAGGCCACCTCAGGAGGAGCAGGCAGGCAGGATATTTTCTGGATGCCTTCCACCAGGACAGGCTGTCGGAGAGTCCCTGCTAAGATGCCGGTTCCCATAGGACAACTTCTCTTTCCCACCATGGATCCCCCATTCTCCACCATTACACCCATCTGAGACGCCCCATCACAGTGTCATTACATCACAAAATGAATTAATCAGCGCATCGTGTCTGCACTGGTTCTCCGAATGAGCAATTCACCTAATCCCATTCCCTGCCTTCTTCCCGTAGCCCTGCACATTCTTCCTTCTCATACACCAGTTTATTCAGCTTTAGCATGTTTATAGATGTGGTCACCCCTCTGCTTATGAATACGCTTGGAGAGAGGGAGTGCACTATCCCCAGACAGTCAAAAAGAATCAGGCAGGTAGTGCTGCAAACCCCTGAGGGCATCTCACTCTCCAACAGGTATTCTGTTCAGAATACGGAGGTAAGTGATGCTTCACCTGGGGAGTGCAGCCAGAGCTAAGTCCGTGTCAACACGAGTGGCTGAGCTGCAGAGCGGGGTAGAGGGATGACGGGAAGAGCCTTAGTGATCAATAGTCAGGGGAACAATCAGGCGTTTCTGTGGCCACAGACGTGAATCCAGGATGCTGTTCTGCTTCCAGCTGTCAGGGTCCACATCGGACCCAGCGACAAAGGTAGAAAGAGGAATGTCATCCTGCAGTCAGAATTTATGGAGCTAGGCTAGAAATTGGCCAGCAGAACCTCAAAGTAGTAACTTTTGGATTACTCCCAGTGCCACGCACAACTGAGTATAGAAATAAAAAACTGAGACAGATGAATGTGTGGCTGGGAAGATGGTGCAGGAGGGAGGGCTTCAGATTTCTGGGACACTGGGACTGGCTTTCGGGGAGATTGGACCTTCACAGTCCAGACAGGTTGCACCGGAACAGAGCCAGGACTGGGTTCCTTGTGGGAGGTTTTGCTAGTGCTGTTGGGGAGGGTTTAATCTAGTTTGGCAGGGGGATGGGAACCTGAGGGTAGACTCAGCTGGGACAAAATCATAAATGAAAATGGAAGGTGGAAAATTAATGAATGAGTCTGGAAGACAGAGGAAACGAGGGTTAGAAAATAAAAAAAAGAGTTTGGCAGTGCTCATATTTCAATGCAATGTGCACAGCAAATAAAGCAGATGAGCTGAGGGCACAGATAGACATGTGGCAGTATGATATCATAGTTATTACAGAAACATGGCTTAAGGAGGGACAGGAATGGCAGCTCAACGTTCCTGGTTACAGGGTTTTCAGACGTGATAGGGAGGGGGTTAAGAAAGGAGGGGGAGTGACAATTTTGGTCCAGGAATCTATTGCAGCTGTGAGGAGGGATGATATGTTGGATGTTCCATCAAATGAGGCCATATGGATTGAGCTAAGGAACTAAAAAGGGTCGCTCTCACTGCTGGGAGTGTTATCTCGACAGCCAAATAGTCAGGGGAGATAGAAGAGCAGATATGTAGGCACCTCTCTGAGAAGTGCAAGAACAATAGGGCAGTAATAGTAGGGGATTTTAATTACCCCAATATTAACTGGTATAGTTTTAATATGAAAAGTATTGAGGGAGCAGAATACTTGAGGTGCATTCAGGAGAACGTTTGTGCCCAGTATGTCGAAAGTCCAACAAGAGAGGGTGCAATTTTAGACATTGTTTCAGGGAATGAATGTGGGCACGTGGAAGGAGTGGCAGTGGGAGAGCATTTTGGTGGGCGTGATCATAATTCAGTCAGTTTTAACTTTTTTATGGAAACGTACAGACATTGAACAGGAGCTAGAATTCTCAATTGGGGAAAGGCCAATTTTACTAAACTGAAGAGCGAAGGTTGACTGGAAACAGCTGCTTGAAGGTAAATCTGTCTCAGAGCAGTGGGAGGCATTCAAAGGGGAGATACAAGCAGTTCAGGGTAAAATTGTTCCCACAAAGAAAACGGGTGAGGCGGACAAATCTCGAGCCCCATGGATGTCAAGGAGCCCACAGGGTAAGATAAGGCAGAAAAGGAAACTTATGTCCAACACTGAGAACTCAATACTGGATAAAGCCGAGAAGGGTATAGAAAGTGGAGGGGTCAAATAAAACGAAATTAGGAAAGCAAAGAGAGAGCATGAAAGATAATTGGTAAGCAAAATCAAGATGAACGCAACGATGCTTTCTCAATACATTAACAGTAAGAGGATAACTAAGGGGAGAGTAGGGCCCATAATACACCGAAAGGCAACCTATGTGTAGGGATAGAAGATATTGGTATGGTTCTTAATGAATACTTTGAGTGCTTTCAGAAAAGAGGGGGGAATGCAGATATTGTAGTTAAGGAAGAACAGTGTGAAGTATTGGATGTGACAAACAGAATCACAGAATCACAGAATAATACAGTGCAGAAGAGGCCCTTTTGCCTATCGAGTCTGCACCGATGCAAGAAGGACACTGGACCTGTCTACCTAATCCCATTTGCCAGCACTTGGCCCATAGCCTTGAATGTTATGACGTGCCATGTGCTCATCCAGGTACTTTTTAAAGGATTTGAGGCAGCCCGCCTCTACCACCCTCCCAGGCAGGGCATTCCAGACTGTCACCTCTGGGTAAAAATTTTCTTCCTCAAGTCCCCCTTAAACCTTCTGCCCCTCACCTTAAACTTGTGTCCCCTCGTAACTGACCCTTCAACAAAGGGGAACAGCTGCTCCCTATCCACCCTGACCATGTCCCTCATAATATTGTACACCTCGATCAGGTCATCCCGCAGTCTTCTCTGCTCCAACGAAATCAGCCCTAGTCCAGCCAGTCTCTCTTCATAGCTTAAATGTTCCATCCCAGGCAACATCCTGGTGAATCGCCTCTGCACCCTCTCCAATGCAATCACATCCTTCCTATAATGTGGCGACCAGAATTGCACACAGTACTCCAGCTGTGGCCTTCCCAAAGTTCTATTCAGCTCCAACATGACCACCCTGCTTTTGTAATCTGTGCCTCGATTGATAAAGGCAAGTGTCCCATATGCCTTTTCCTCCACCCTATTAACCTGCACTTCTACCTTCAGAGATCACGCCAAGGTCCCTTTGCTCCTCGGAACTTCCCAGTGTCAGGCCATTCATTGAATACTTCCACATCACATTACTCCTTCCAAAGTGTATCACCTCACACTTTTCAGGGTTAAATTCCATCTGCCACATTTCTGCCCATTTGACCACCCGTCTATATCTTCCTGTAACCTAAGACACTCAACCTCACTATTAACCACTCGACCAATCTTTGTGTCGTCTGTAAACTTACCGATCCTACCCCCCACTTTGTCATCTGTGTCGTTTATATAAATGACAAACAATAGGGGGCCCAGCACAGATCCCTGTGATACACCACTGGACACTGGCTTCCAGTCACTAAAACAGCCGTCTGTCATCACTCTCTGTCTCCTGCAGCTAAGCCAATCTTGAATCCACCTTATCAAGTTACCCTGTATCCCATGTGCATTTGTTTTCTAGATAAGTCTCCCTTGTGGGACCTTGTCAAAGGCTTTGCTGAAATCCATGTAAACTACATCAACTGCACTACCCTCATCTGCACACCTGGTCACATGCTCAAAAAATTCAATCAAATTGGTTAGACATGACCTCCCTTTGACAAAGCCATGCTGACTATTACTAATCCAACTTTGCCTCTTCAAGTGGAGATAGATTCTCTCCTTCAGAATTTTCTCCAATAGTTTCCCTACCACTGACGTGAGACTCACTGGTCTGTAGTTCCCTGGCTTATCTCTACAACATTTCTTAAATTGTGGGACCACATTAAATGTTCTCCAGTCCTCTGGCACCTCCATGGTGGCCAGACAGAAATTAAAAATTAAGGTCAGAGCCCCTGAAATCTCCACCCTCGCCTCCCACAGCATCCTGGGACACAAATCGTCCGCACCTAGGGATTTGTCCACTTTTAAGCCTGCCAATACCTCCAATACCTTGTCACTCCCTATCACAATTTGCTCAAGAACCTCACAGTCTCTCTGTCTGAGTTCCATATCTACATCCATATTCTCTTGGGTGAAGACACGTATGAAGTATTCGTTCAATACCCTACCAATGTCCTCTGGCGCCGCCCACAAATTTCCCCCTTGGTCCCTAATGGGCCCTACTCTTTCCCTGGTTATCCTCTTCCCATTGATGTATTTATAGAATATCTTGGGATTTTCCATACTTTTTTTGAAACATAGGGACAGAGGAAGTATTAATGGGATTAGTACCATTGAAAGTTTATAAATCACCAGAGCAGGATGAAATATACCCCAGGCTGTTCAAAGAAGCAAGAGAGGAAATAGCAGAGGGTCTGGCCATCATTTTCCAGTTCTCACTGGATACAGGTGTGGTACCAGAGGATTGGAGAACTGCTAACATTGTACCTCTGTTTAAAAAGGGAGCGAAGGATTGTCTGAATAATTACAGGCCACTCAGTCTAACCTCAGTAGTGGGCAAATTATTGGAATCTATTCTGCGAGACGGGGTAAACTGTCACATAGAGAGGCACAGGTTCATGTAGAATAGTCAGCAAGGATTTGTTCATGGAAGATCTTGTTCGAACAACTTAATCGAATTTTTTGAAGATGTACAAGGAATACAGATGAGGGTAGTGCAGTTAATGTGGTCGACGTGGCTTTTAGCAAGGCTTTTGACAAGGTCCCACCTGAAGGATTGGTTCCAGAAATAAAATCCCACGGGATACAGGGATATGCAGCAAGGTGGATGGAAAATTGGCTCAGTGGCAGGAAATAACGTGTAATTGTTGACGGGTGTTTTTGCGATTGGAGGGCTGTTTACAGTCACGTTCCACAGGGCTCAGTACTGGGTCCTCTGCTTTTTGTGGTGTTTATTACCGATTTGGACGTAAATGTAGGGGGCATGATCAAGGTGTTTGCGGAAGACGCAAAGATTGGCCATGTGGTAGATAGTGAGAAGGGTAGCTGTAGGCTGCAGGAAGATAGTGACGGTCTGGTCAGATGGGAAATTAAGTTGGTAAATGGAATTCCAGCTGGATAAGTGCGAGGTGATGCAATTGGGGAGCTCAAACAAGGCAAAGGAATACACTATTATTGGGAAAATACTGGGAAGTGTTGAGGAAGTAAGGGACATTGGAGTGAATGCGTACAGATCCCTGAAGATAGCAGTAAAGGTCAATAAGGTGGTTAAGAATGCATATGGAATCATTTCCCTTTTTAGCTGAGGTGTAGAATCTAAGAGCAGGGAGTTTATGCTGGAACTATATAAATCACTGGTTAGAACACAACTAGAATACTGTGTGCAGTTCTGGTTACCAAATTACAGAAAGGATGTAATTGCACTAGAGAGGGTACAGAGGAAATTTATGAGGATGTTGCCAGGACTGAAAAAATGCAGCTATGAGGAAAGATTGGATAGGCTGGGGTTGTTCTACTTGGAACAGAGAAGGCTGAGGGGAGATCTGATTGAAATGTACAACATTTTGAGGGGACTAGACAGAGTGGAGGTGAAGGGTCTATTCACCTTTGCAGTGAGGTCAGTGACTAGGGGGCATAGATTTAAAATGATTGGTAGAAATATCAGAGGGAAGATGAGGAAACACTTGTTCACCCAGGAATGCAAAATTGGCTCAGTGGCAGGAAACAAAGGGTAATTGTTGACGGGTATTTTAGTGACAGGAGGGCTGTTTCCAGTGGTGTTCTACAGGGCTCAAAACTGGGGCCCCTGCTTTTAGTGAGGGTCTGGAACTCACGGCTTGAAAGGATGGTTGAGGCAGAAACCCTCTATTCATTCAAAAGCAGTCTGAATGTGCACCTCAAGTGTCATTATCTGCAGGGCTATGGATCAAATGCTGGATGGTGGGATTAGAATAGGTGGATCATGATGGGCTAAGTGGCCTCTTTCTGTGTCATAAGCTTTCTACGAGTCTATGATTCGATAACATGAAGCATGCTATCCTCATTAACACTCACAGTTATATCAAC
This sequence comes from Heterodontus francisci, assembly GCF_036365525.1. Taxonomy (NCBI): domain Eukaryota; kingdom Metazoa; phylum Chordata; class Chondrichthyes; order Heterodontiformes; family Heterodontidae; genus Heterodontus; species Heterodontus francisci. The sequence continues at coordinate 525,114 of NW_027141403.1, read as the reverse complement.
AAACCCTATCAAGATTATCAGAAATGATTTTCCATTAACCTATCCGTGCTGCTTGTCCTTTATTATCCCATGATTTTACAAGCAAGATATATTTTTATGTCAGGCTGCTGCTTGACTAGTCTATGGGACAGCTCTCCCAACTTTGGCACAAGCCCCCAGATGTTAGTAAAGAGAACCTTGCAGGGTCGACAGAGCTGGGTGTGCCGGTGTCGTTTCTGGTGCCCAGGTCGATGCTGGGTAGTCCATCCGGATCATTCGTTTTTATTGACTTCATAGCAGTTAGATACAACTGAGTGGCTGGCTAGTCTATTTCAGAAGGCATGTAAAAGTCAACCACATAGCTGTGGATCTGGAGTCAGACCAGGCACGGACAGCAGGTTTCCTTCCCTAAAGAACATTAGTGAACCTTTTGTGTCACTGGAGAGTTTCCATCTTCTATCACTTTCATATCCAAGGATGACTGACAGATTCTGGCCAGTGCCTGTGCTGCTTCCACCATACCTTCCCTCAGCAGCCTTCATACATCCATTCCAGACCAGGTAAATGTTCAACTTTGTTATGATGCAATAAGTGTTAGATTGAAAGGGGTTAACTTAATCTGTTCAGTGACTGTAATTAATGTCAATCTCCATGGACCCGAATTGTGTCACTCGAGGGCTTCCAACTTCTATTAATAACGGGTTCCTTTCAATGTGTTATTCCATGGTATCAGCGGGAGCATCAACTCCGGCACGAACAGCGATCAGCGGCTTCAGGCAGAGGGAGAGGATAGATCAGAATCTGAGAATAATAGACTGGAATGTCACAACAATGGATCAGAATCTGAGAACAATAGATTGGAATGTTACAACAATGGATCAGACTCTGAGAACAATAGATTGGAATGTTACAACAATGGACAGCAGGAGTTTCTCCTCTTTGTTTGACCTGGTTACTGCTGATTATTATTGGATGACATTAGAATTGCGGATCTATTATGCTCTGAGGATGATTCAATTTATTTACTATCCCATACTCGCTATTATTGGTGTCGCTGGTAAGTCTCCATCTGCAACTATTGGATTCAGAAAACATATTTCACTGATTTAGTGTTGTTGTCATTTAAATCATGAGAAGACTGAAGATATTGTCTTCAGTTTTTGTCACATACTCTATTCGCTATCTACGGTCTGCATCCCCCTCACTGCCCGTTGTCTGAGGCTGAACCAGGAAGTTTACAATCTCTGTTACCTGTTTAATGCTGAGCTGAGTTCATCCCCATATTCTCGCGATCCCCAACCCTGCCTATTATTACGGCCTGGTGAGGATGGGTCACAGTCGCTCCTCTTATTTGACCACAACTCTGTTTGTTCTTTTTAACTAGTGGATGTGCTAACCCTCTCATTGAGTATTTGACCTTTTACCTTTGGAGTGATTGTGAAGGGCCTGATCGGGCAGGTTCTCTTGAGTTTAAACAGGAAAGAGGTGAGTTTATTATACTTAACAATATCAACCCGATCTAAATAAAGACATAAAAAATACACCACACATTTACGCACACACTCGCACGAAAATCACACAGAAATAGATTACAGAGTGAGAAGATTGGATTCCAGGATAAATATAAACATAAAATACTCATTCTGTGATGTTGGACGACTCGGTGGTCTTCCGGCTGCAGTTGTATTCTTGAAGGCTTTGGCTGGTCGAAGTGCCCTTTGTGGCTGGCCCACATGGCTCAGGGATTTCTTTGAGGCAGACTTGTAGGTGGCTTTCTATCCCTGGTGTCTCTTTGTGGAGTAATCTGTCGGCTTGGAGGGACCACAGTCGCACGTGGTATTCAAACTTGTGACGTTAGCTGGAGGGAGAGAGACGGGAGGGGGGTGGTGGGGGCTGCGGGGACACAGCCCTTCTGCTTCTGCACAGTTTGAATCACTGTCTTTGTCCAGGGGAAACTCCCTGCTTTCACATAGATGGACAGAAGGCCCCATGACTGTCTCAGTGTATTCGCTGGAACCTTATAATGAGATTCAAGGTTAGAAACTTCTGTCATCCCAGGGCTCAGGATGCCAGTATTTATAATTGGAGGAGTTTGCTCTTTCAAAGTCAATATGTCAGGATGTCCTTGTGTGCCGTGTTAATGAATGTAATCTTAGGTAATGCAGTCACTGGAGCAAGCCAGTGATTTAGGTCCAGGCACATCAGAAATGTCTCTCCCGTTGGAGGCCTTTGAATGTGAAAAGGTGTTTCAGATGCCAATTGAGGTGAGCATCTTAGCTGCCAGTTTTTTCAAGGTTAACTGTAGGATTTATTTGTTCATTAAAGGTTTACTGTAAGTTTCAAATCGGTGAATTAAAATTCGTCATTGAGCATATTGTGTTATCTTGACACCACCATAGCACACAGAAAGAAATGTGATAATAGGAACATTTCATTACAGAATTGTGGGAAGAAATAGAAGGAAACACACATTCATTCTCAATAAACACTTCTCAAATTGACACATTAATATTAGAATTACTGCAGCTGACATTGTCTGTTACTGTTGTGCTGATTTAATTGTGTTGGAGTTTTGTCTGGGATGGTTATGTGTCGGGTTCGACCCTGGACAATTCATCAGCGATTACATTGTTTTTTTTTTCTCTTGCAATGAAGCTTTAACCATTCAGGTTAGTGCGCCTTGATGATCTTTCTCCCTGTGAGAATTCTGAGATTTCCTGTGGACCTTTGTTCTTGCTGTGCTCGGCTTTGAAATTTATTTATTTATTTATACAGCACTGAAACAGGCCCATCGGCCCACCAAGTCTCTGCCGACTATCAACCACCCATTTATACTAATCCTACATGAATCCCATATTCCTACCACATCCCCACACCTGCCACCTACCTATACTAGGGGCAATTTATAATGACCAATTTACCAATCAACCTGCAAGTCCTTGAATGTGGCAGGAAACCGGAGCACCCAGCAAAAACCCACGTGGTCACAGGGAGAACTTGCAAACTCCACAGAGGCAGTACCGAGAATCGATCGTGGGTCGCAGGAGCTGTGAGGCTGGAGTGCTAATCACTGCACAACTTTGCCACCCCAAGTTGTAGGGCTTGATTAACTTTGGGTTTGGGATCTGATCAGTGGGTTCGTCAGTGGGTAGATCTACACTGACCTTACTTTTAGCTTTCTGCTGAGGTACGCAATTGCTGTTCACTTTAGGGCAATTTCCTTTCCCTTTTCTTTTTCCTATGAGGAGGATATTTTCCCTAATCTGCCCTATTTCCTCTGGAACAGTAGTGCTCGCGAGTGTCTGTCCAGCTTTCACTGCACTTTCCAGCGGCACTTTGACTAGTTAAGACATCTCCCTTACCATTGACATGCCTTTTTCGGAACATTCTTTGTCCCTCTACGTTTCTGTAAATGCTGTTAGCAGCCTTTTTAGGGTCCCTGTTTGACCTGCATTTAAGGAGGAGAGTGTGGTTTCAGGGTTGGCTAATCGGAGGGTAGGGGGTTCCAGTTGGGAATTCTCCTGGCCCTCCTCTAACCTGTCCACACTGTCCCTTTCAATCCTTCCCTCCTGACTGTCTGACAGGTCTGCACTTGTCTGTCCCCTCCACAGCCTTTATTTTTTGCCTTTGCTCTGGGGTGTCAATTAAATAATTTACCCGCTATTCTTTTTGTCACTCGACATGGACCACTGAATCAAGATTTCAGTGGTTGACCCTGCATTGGGAGTAATAACAATACATGGTCTCTGGACTGAAATGTTCTCGCCTTGGCATTTTTTCTGCTTAGATTTTCATAGCTGCCTGGAAGGTTTTTAGGTGTTACTGAGCCATTGCACAGGCTCCCTTGAGCCACTCCCACAGCATGGAAATGTATTCTAACATGGAAGACTCATCCCTGTGTCCGAACAATGTCATGAATCGTTTAAGCCGAGCTCTCACCTCGTGTCCATAAATTAATTCAAAGAGACTAAAGCCAGTGGAAGCATTGGATAAGTCCCTGGTAACCAACAGGTGAAATCCGAGCCCTTTGTCCCAGTCATGGGGTTACTAATAGCAGTATAGCCTGATCATTGTCTTCAGGGTCTGGTGGTGCCGCTCCAAAGCTCCTTGTGACTGTGGATGGTCGGCTGAGGACTTCAGTTGGGTTATGTCCAGATTACCCATGACCTTTTCAAAAATACTGGACATAAAATGTGTGCCCTGATCCGAGTGGATCTCAGCATGCAGCCCATTATCGGGTAAAGAATTGGGTTCGCCCCTCCACCACTGCCTTGGCAGAGGTAGTTCCTCGGGGGAATGGCCTCTGGGAATCGGGTCACCACATCCATAATGGTGAGAAGATACTGGTAATCCCGTTTAGTTTGGAGATTTTAATTTTCCCAACATTGACTGGGATTCACTGAGTGTTAGAGGTCTAGATGGAGCAGAATTTGTAAGGAGCATCCAGGAGGGTTTTCTGGAGCATTATGTAAATAGTCCAATTCGGGAAGGGGCCATACTGGACCTGGTGTTGGGGAATGAGCCCGGCCAGGTGGTTGAAGTTTCAGTAGGGGACTACTTTGGGAATAGTGATCACAATTCCGTAAGTTTTAGAATACTCATGGACAAAGACGAGAGTGGTCCCAAAGGAAGAGTGCTAAATTGGGGGAAGGCCAACTTTACCAAAATTCGGCAGGAGCTGGGGAATGTAGATTGGGAGCAGCTGTTTGAAGGTAAATCCACATGTGATACGTGGGATGCTTTTAAAGAGAGGTTGATTAGCGTGCAGGAGAGACACGTTCCTGTGAAAATGAGGGATAGAAATGGCAAGAGTAGGGAACCATGTATGACAGGTGAAATTGTGAGACTAGCTAAGACGAAAAAGGAAGCATACATAAGGTCCAGGAGGCTGAAGAACGACGAAGCTTTAGAAGAATATCGGGAATGTAGGACCAGTCTGAAACGAGGAATTAAGAGGGCTGAAAGGGGTCATGAAATATTTTTAGCAAGCAGAGTTAAGGAAAATCCCAAAGCCTTTCATTCATATATAAGGAGCAAGAGGGTAACTAGAGAAAGGTGTGGCCCACAAAAGGACAAAGGAGGAAAGTTATGCGTGAGTCAGAGAAAATGGGTGAGATTCTAAACGAGCACTTTGCATCGGTATTCACCGAGGAGAGGGACATGACGGATGCTAAGCTTAGGGAGAGATGTTTGATTACTCTCGGGCAAGTCGGCATCAGGAGGGAGGAAGTGTTGGGTATTCTAAAAGGCATTAAAGTGGACAAGTCTCCAGGTCCGGATGGGATCTATCCCAGTTTACTGAGGGAAGCGATAGAGGAAATAGCTGGGGCCTTAACAGATATCTTTGCAGCATCCTTAAACACGGGTGAGGTCCCAGAGGACTGGAGAATTGCTAATGTTGTCCCCTTGTTTAAGAAGGGTAGCAGGGAAAATCCAGGTAATTATAGACCGGGGAGCCTGACGTCAGTGTTAGGGAAGCTGCTGGAGAAGATACTGAGGGATAGGATCTATTCCCATTTGGAAGGAAAAGGGCTTATCAGTGATAGGCAACATGGTTTTGTGCAGGGAAGGTCATGTCTTACCAACTTAATAGAATTCTTTGAGGAAGTAACAAAGTTGATTGATGAGGGAAGGGCTGTAAATGTCATATACATGGAATTCAGTAAGGCGTTTGATAAGGTTCCCCATGGTAGGCTGATGGAGAAAGTGAAGTCGCATGGGGTCCAGGGTGTACTAGCTAGATGGATAAAGAACTGGCTGTGCAACAGGAGACAGAGAGTAGCAGTGGAAGGGAGTTTCTCAAAATGGAGACGTGTGACCAGTGGTGTTCCACAGGGATCCGTGCTGGGACAACTGTTGTTTGTGATATACATAAATGATTTGGAGGAACGTATTGGTGGTCTGATTAGCAAGTTTGCTGACGACACTAAGATTGGTGGAGTAGCAGATAGTGAAGGGGACTGTCAGAGAACACAGCAGAATATAGATAGATTGGAGAGTTGGGCAGAGAAATGGCAGATGGAGTTCAATCAGGGCTAATGCGCGGTGATGCATTTTGGAAGATCCAAAACAAGAGTGAACTATACAGTAAATGGAAAGGTCCTGGGGAAAATTGATGTACAGAGAGATTTGGGTGTTCAGGTACATTGTTCCCTGAAGGTGGAAACGCAGATTAATAGAGTAGTCAAGAAGGCATATGACATGCTTTCCTTCATCGGACGGGGTATTGAGTACAAGAGTTGGAAGGTTATGTTACAGTTGTATAAGACTTTGGTTCGGCCACATTTGGAATACTGCGTGCAGTTCTGGTCGCCACATTACCTTAAGGATGTAGATGCTTTGGAGAGGGTGCAGAGGAGGTTCACCAGGATGTTGCCTGGTATGGAGGGCGCTAGCTATGAAGAGAGGTTGAGTAGATTAGGATTATTTTCATTAAAAAGACGGAGGTTGAGGGGGGACCTGATTGAGGTGTCCAAAATCATGAGAGGTATGGACAGGGTGGATTGCAAGAAGAGGTATCTAGACAGATACATGAATGGGCAGGAAGCAAAGAGATACATACCCTTAGAAAATAGGCGACATGTTTAGATGGAGGATCTGGATCGGCGCATGCTTGGCGGGCCGAAGGTCCTGTTCCTGTGCTGTACTTTTCTTTGTGCTTTGTTCTGTGTTCAGCAAGTGTCCCGCACAATCCACCAGCACTCTGCTGAAGGGTTACCCAAATGTTGCTATGGCAATTCATGGTGCAGGTTTTATTGCAGGTTGGGGCTTCCCCACAACCTGGCAGGTGTTACCAGTTTTACAGAACTCCACCACATCTTTGTGGAGCTGTGGCAAGTCAAAATTCTATCTTATGCGGGCTTCAAATTTTCATACACTGACATGTCCTGTCATTGGAAGTTCGTGGGCCATTCTTAATATTTATTTAAGGTACCTCAGTGGCACCACTATCAGGTGAACCACTGTCCACTCTTCATCCGCAGGTCTGTGAGGAGGTCTCCACTTCCTCATCAGCACCTCATTCTTTAAATAGTAAACACTCTGCAACTCCCTCTGCTTCAGTTTTGGTTTGGACAGTCTGTGCTATTTTTTAACACTGGGTTTGGTTGTTGAGCCTCAACTAAGGAAGATCCGTTTAGCAAATCCTTTGTGTCCTCTAACTTCCCAAAGAAGGTTACAGACAGCCAATCAGTCGGGTCATCCATCTGCAGTGTCAGTTCAGGGGATTGTTTGGCGATGGACCGAGTCACCACAAAATCAGGGAGAAGGTCAGGGACCTTCTCCTGGAACCTCTCTCTCTCCTGGCCCTATTTTAGTCTCTCGACAACTACCGGGGAAGCTGTCACCTTTTCCCCTGCCAGATCATTACCCAGGAGTTGGTCGCCCATCAACAGGTAAACTAGAGACAATCCCCATGGTTACCGGTGCTCAAATTGCATCACACTCCAAGTGTACCCGATATAAAGGTGTGGACATATATTGTCTTCCGATACCATTCACTAACTTTTTAGCATTCACTGCACTCTCGGAGAAAGGTCATGCCTTTTCCCAGCAGAAGGGATTGGGTGGCCCCTGTATCCCTCAGTCTGACTATGGGCTTGCTTGCCTCACTCAAGATGGATGGGGTCACTTTTCCTTGGGATACAAATTCCTGGTAACTCTCAGGGATTTTGTTAAGTTTTCCTGCACTCTCAGTGGTAGGCTTACTGGGTCTGACTGCCACATTTAAAGGCACAGCCTGATCTGCTGTGCTTTCCATCAGGGCCCGTTTTCCTGCACTGATCTGCTGGACTTTCATTAATCCTACAGGTTTTCCCCGTCACTTCCACCAGTCAGCTTAACGGTGATCTGCCTTATTACAGTGGAAACACAAAGGGCCTCGGCTGTTACTTCTGCTCTCACTACCGTCCGATTTGGCCTGAGGATGGGCTCCCGTGTGTCCAGCTTTTCCTCTTTGTCCATGGCTGTTCAGCATCCGATCAGCCTCCCACCTTTTATTCTCGGGTCTTTGGGGTGACTAGGGAAGGGTTTCCCTTTGGGGTTAAAGGCCTTGTATACAAGGAAAAATTCAACAGCCAGAATTGCAACCTGCCTGGCTTTTTGAACCTTCGGTTCCTCTTTGTGGGTTTTAATGGGAGGGGGAGCAAGTTTTTGAACTCTTCAAGATGGATTACTGCTATGCGATTCATATATGTGGGCTGTATCTTGAAAGTCTGCATCCACTGATCAAAAGTAAACACTAAAACAGACGGTAAATCTTCTATTGGTACATAAAATTGTAAAAGTTTAGCTTAGACAAATGTGGATCCTTTACAGGCAGAGTCAGGAGAATTTATAATGGGGAATTGAGAAATGACAGAGAAGTTAAATGATTATTTTGTGTCTGCCTTCACTGAGAAAGATACAAGACATCTCCCAGAATTAGAGATCCAAGGGATTGGGAGAATGAGGAATTGAAGTAAATTAGTATTGGTAAGAAGTTTGTATTGGAGACATTAATGGGGCTGATGTTTGACAATTACCCAAGATCTGATATTCTACATTTCAGAGTGTTGAAGGAAGTAGCAATGGAGATTCTTCATGCATTGGTGATCATCTTTCAAAATTCTATCAATTCTGGAACGCTTCCTGCAGATTGGAAGGTAGCAAATGTCATCCCACTATTTAAGAAGGGAGGGAAAGAGAAAATTGGGAACTGCAGACCTGTAATTTAAAAAAAAATTATTACTTAGAGATACAGCACTGAAACAGGCCCTTCGGCCCACCGAGTCTGTGCCGACCAACAACCACCGATTTATACTAACACTACAGTAATCCCATATTCCCGACCACCGACCAACACGAGGGGTAATTTACAATGGCCAATTTATCTATCACCTGCAAGTCTTTGGCTGTGGGAGAAAACCGGAACACCTGGCGAAAACCCACGCGGTTAGCATTTCATCAGTACTCGGGAACATGTTCGAATCTATTCTAAATTGTGTGATAAATTGATCTGATTGGGCAGAATCAACATGGATTTAGATTAGATTAGATTCGAGATACAGCACTGAAACAGGCCCTTCAGCCCACCGAGTCTGTGCCGACCATCAACCACACATTTATACTAATCCTACACTAATCCCATATTCATACCAAACATCCCCACCTGTCCCTATATTTCCCTACCACCTACCTATACTAGTGACAATTTATAATGGCCAATTTACCTACCAACCTGCAAGTCTTTTGGCTTGTGGGAGGAAACTGGAGCACCCGGAGAAAACCCACGCAGACACAGGGAGAACTTGCAAACTCCACACAGGCAGTACCCGGAATCGAACCCGGGTCCCAGGAGCTGTGAGGCTGCAGTGCTTGCCACTGCGCCACTGTGCTGCCCTTTATGAATGGGAAATCATGCTTGATGAACCTGTTGGGTTTTTGTTTTGGATGTCACTAAGAAAATAGAGAAGGGGAGTCGGTGGATTTTCAGAAAGCTATTGATAAAGTGCCCCACTGTATGTTGGTTAGCAAAGTTAAAGAACATGGGATCGGAGGTAATATACTGACTAGCAGTAAGGATTGGTTAACAGGCAGGAAACAGAGAGCAGGAATAAATGGGCCATTCTTGCTTTGGCAGGCTGTGACTAGTGGAGTACCACAGGGATCAGTGCTTGGGCCTCAGCTGTTCACAATATCTATCAATGATTTGGATATTGGGACCAAAGTAATATTTTCAAGTTCGCAGATGACACAAAAGTAGGTGGAAATGTGCGTTGTGAGAAGATGCAAAGTGGCTTCAAGGAAATTTGGACAGACTTAGTGTTTTGGCAAGAACATGGCAGATGGAATATAATGTTGAAAAATGTGAGGTCGGCCACTTGGGCAGGATGAATAGATGTGCAGAGTATTCTAATTGGTAAGAGATTAGGAAGTGTAGATGTACAAGGGTACCTGGGTATCCTCATCAATAAGTCGTTGAAAGCTAACATGCAGCTGCAGCAAGCAATTAGGAAGGCAAATGGTATGTTAGCATTTATCAGAAGTTGATTTGAGTAGAAAAGTCTTGCTGCAATTGTATAGAAACTTTGTTAGACCGCAGATGGAGTGCTGTGCGGAGTTCTGGTCCCCTTACCTGTGGAAGGATATTATGACCACAGAGGGAGTGCAAAGAAGGTTCATCAGACTTGTTCCCGGGATGGTGGGACTGTCCTATGAAGAGAGATTGGGGAAACTGGGCCTGTATTCTCCAGTGTTTCGAAGAATGAGAGGTGATCTCATTGAAACCTACAAAATACTTAAAGGGATAGACAGGGTAGATGCAGCTAAGATGTTTCCCCTGGTTGGGGAGTCTAGAACTAGCAGACATAATTTCAAAATAAGAGAGAAGTCACTTAGGACAGAGATGAGGAGAAATTTCTTTACTCAGAGGGTGCTGAATCTTAGAAATTCTCTACCCCAGAGAGCTGTGGAAGCTCAGTCATTGAGTATGTTCAAAGTAGAGATTGACAGTTTTCTAAATACCACTGACAAAAAGGGATATGAGGATAGTGTGGGGGAAAAGGCATTGAATTGGATAATCAGGCATGGTCATATTGGATGGCAGAGCAGGCTCGATGGGCTGAATGATTACTTCAGCTCCTATGTTCCTACATTCCTAAGCTGCTTAACTCTTTCAAACTCGAGGTCAGTTTAGTCAGGCTGCTTTCCGAGGGTTCAGAATGTTTTACAGTGCACTTCCAATACTATCTCATATTCACCCAGGATAGCATTTTTAGCCATCTCATGATGTGATGAACTTTCATCTGGCAACAGTGAATAAACCTCATTGACTTTTCCTGTTATTCTACTTTGTAAAAACAGTGTCCAGCTCTCTGTCAGTCATTTCAGCTGCTTTGCAAGCTTTTCAAAACTGATGAAAAATTCTGCCACATCCTCCTCATTGAACTTTGGAACAAACTGGGAGAAGTTTAAGAGCTCAGCACATGGCCCTGAACTATGGGTAGCTCCTTCACTAGCTGTGCCTTCACTGGGTGTACTGGGACTTCCTCTAGTTGTTTTAGCCACCTTAACTCCCTTTCCTCCTTCTCCTTCTGGAACACTCTTACTTTTTCCCTTTCTTGACACTCACTCTGCTCCTTCTCGCTCTCTCTGGAATTCTAATTCTATTCTCTTCTGTTCCAGTTTTACCTTAGCTAACATTACTCAATCTGTTAGTGATTCTAACCCTGTTTGAATTGTCAGCTTCAAATAAAAGATGATTGGCCACAAGTCTTAGGATTTTGGGGTTTCCAATCTTTTGGATGGAGAATAATCCCTAACTGTCCAGCTGCATTACACAACTTTTCAAGAGAGAGGGGTTTTAACCTGTACCAAGTTACTTCACTCTGTATGTAACTCCTTTATTTAAAAAAGGGAGAGAGTCAGAAAGCACGAAAGATTATGAGGGGCATAGACAGGGTTGATAGGAAAAAACGTTTTCCTTAGCGGAGGTATCAATAACCAGGGGGTATTGATTTAAATTATGGGGCAGGAGGTTGAGAGGGGATTTGAGAGGATGAAAAATCACCCATAGGGTAGTTTGAATCCGGAACACACTGCCTGAAGTGGCTGCAGAGGCAGGAACCCTCACAACATTTACGAATTATTTAGATGAGCACTTGAAACGCCATAGATTACAAGGTTACGGGCCAGGTGCTGGAAAATGGGATTAGAATGGATAGGCTTGTTGGCCGGCACAGACACAGTGGGCCGAAGGGCCTGTTTCTTTGCTGCATAACTCTGTGACTCTATGACACTTCCAATTTCTCGTTTGTCATTGTGTTACAATCACTAGAACCTCCATATTTCTGATACAGCCAGGTGAGGAGAGGTCCCAGGCTCCCCTCTTGACCTATCTTTTATTTGATCAAAATAGGATTTATTCCTGTTTAGCAGTGGACATGCTGACCACCTCAGTGAGTATTTTACCTTTTACCTTTATTGGGATCGTGAAAGAACCAATCAGACAGGTTTTCATAAGTTTAAACAAAAAGTGAGTTTATTGGACATTAAAATCTAAAATTAATCTAAATAAAATAATAAAAATATACGGTACTCATACATGCACAAACTCACAGGCAAATCACACAAATAAATTATACAGTGAGAAATAAATTTGTATTTGGATTGGAGTCCAAAATAAAGTAAAAATAAGCAAAGTCTGTGAGGTTGGATAATTCTGTGGTCTGCGCCTTTGCCACCCTTATTTATGAGTTGCATGTCATCTGCAGGCGTTGAAATTATGTTGTTTTACATATAAGTCTCTATTACTTGTATATCTATCTACATGTCAGGAAGAGCACTGATGCTAATACTGACCCCTGCGAAACAGCACTGTATACAAAGAACAAAGAACAAAGAAAATTACAGCACAGGAACAGGCCCTTCGGCCCTCCAAGTCAGCGCCGATCCAGATCCTCTATCTAAAGATGTCGCCTATTTTCTAAGGGTCTGTATCTCTTTGCTTCCTGCCCATTCATGTATCTGCCTAGATACATCTTAAAAGACGCTATCGTGCCCGAGTCTACCACCTCCGCTGGTAATGCGTTTCCAGGCGCCCACCACCCTCTACGTGAAGAACTTTCCACGCATATCCCCCCTAAACCTTTCCCCTCTCACTTTGAACTCGTGACCCCTAGTATTTGAATCCCCCACTCTGGGAAAAAGCCTCTTGCTATCCACCCTGTCCATACCTCTCATGATTTTGTACACCTCAATCAGGTCCCCCCTCAACCTCCGTCTTTCTAATGAAAATAATCCTAATCTACTCAACCTCTCTTCATAGCTAGCGCCCTCCATACCAGGCAACATCCTGGTGAACCTCCTCTGCACCCTCTCCAAAGCATCCACATCCTTTTGGTAATGTGGCGGCCAGAACTGCACGCAATATTCCAAATGTGGCCGAACCAAAGTCTTATACAACTGTAACATGACCTGCCAACCCTTGTACTCAATACCCCGTCCGATGAAGGAAAGCATGCCGTATGCCTTCTTGATCATTCTATTTACCTGCGTTGCCACCTTAAGGGAACAATGGACCTGAACACCCAAATCTCTCTGTACATCAATTTTCCCCAGGACCTTTCCATTTACTGTAAAGTTCACTCTTGAATTGGATCCTCAAAAATGCATCACCTCGCATTTGCCCTGATTGAACTCCATCTGCCATTTCTCTGCCCAACTCTCCAATCTCTCTATATTCTGCTGTATTCTCTGACAGTCCCCTTCACTATCTGCTACTCCACCAATCTTAGTGTCATCTGCAAACTTGCTAATCAGACCACCTATACTTTCCTCCAAATCATTTCTGTATACCACAAACAACAGTGGTCCCAGCACGGATCCTTGTGGAACACCACTGGTAACACGTCTCCATTTTGAGAAACTCCCTTCCACTGCTACTCTCTGTCTCCTGTTGCCCAGCCCAGTTCTTTATGCATCTTGCTTGTACACCCTGGATCCCATGCGACTTCACTTTATCCATCAGCCTACCATGGGGAACTTCATCAAACGCCTTACTGAAGTCCATGTATACCGCATCTACAGCCCTTCCCTTATCAATCACTCCCCCTCCCCCGGTCTGAACAAAGTCTGTTCACCACTTCTCTCTGCTTTCTGTCCCTGAGTCAGTGTCATATCCACACTATCACTGTCAAATTATTCCATGTGTTCCATTTTTCATAACAAGTCTATGGAATGTCATTTGATCACAGGCCTTTTGAAAGTCCGTATACATAACATGAAACACACTATCCTCAACAACACTCACAGTTATGTCATCAATTAACTAGATCAAGATTATCGGACGTGATTGGTCATTCATCTACCTGTGCTGTTTGTCATTTATTCTCCAATGTTTTTCCAAGAAAGATATATTTTGTACAGGATTATGACCTCCAGAAATTTCCAACCACCGACATGAGACTGACTGGTCAGTAGCTACAGGATTTATCTAATGTCTCATTTTATAAGCAGGGTGTAACATTTACAACCCTGCAGTCCCCTGTCATCACTCCCAGATCCAAGGAGGATTGAAAGCTTCCAGCCAGTGCCTCTGCTTTTTCCACCATTCCTTCCCTCAACAAACCTCGTATCTCCCATCTAGACTGAGGAACACTTCTACATTATTGTGGTACAAAAAGTATTGGATTGAAAGAGGTTAACTGAACTTGTTTGTTCATTGACTGCAATTAATGTCAGTCACTACGGACCCTAATTCTGTCACTGGAGGGTTTCCCGCTTCTATTAATAAGGGGCTCCTTTCAATGTGTTAACTCATAGTGTCAGTGGGAGCATCAACCCCGGCATTAACAGGGATCCGTGGCTGCAGAGAGAGAGAGAGAGAGAGAGAGAGGATCGATCAAAATCTGAGAGCAATAGATTGGAATGTTACAACAATGGATCAGAATCTGAGGACAATAGATTGGAATGTTCCAACAATGGGTCAGAATCTGGGAACAATAGATTGGAATGTTACAACAATGGGTCAGAATCTGAGGACAATAGATTGGAATGTTCCAACAATGGGTCAGAATCTGAGAACAATAGATTGGAATGTTACAACAATGGGATCAGAATCTGAGGATAATAGATTGGAATGTTCCAACAATGGGTCAGAATCTGGGAACAGTATATTGGAATGTTACAACAATGGACAGCAGGAGTTTCTCCTATTGGTTTGGCCTGGTTACTGCTGAGTATTTTTGGATGACATTAAAATTGCGGATCGATTATGCTCTGAAGATGATTCAAACGGTTTACTAACCCATCCTCGCTATTATTGGTGGCCCTGGTAAGTCTCTGTATCCAACTATTACATCCATAAACCATATTTCCCTGATATGGTGTTTCTGTGAATTAAATTTGGGAAGAATTAAGCCACTGTCTTCAGTCTCTGTCACAAATTCCACTCTACATCCACTATTTGCATTCACCTCCCTACCCAATGTCTGAGGCTGAAACAGACTGTTTGGAACCTCTGTGTTATATTTATACTTGAGCTGAGTTCATTGCCATATTTCCCTCAACACCAGCTATACCTACTACCACCTCTGTTACATCATCCGTCATCACATCTGCCTCAGCCCATCTGCTGCATAAACCCTCATCTGTGCCTTTGTTTAATCCACACTTGACTATTCCAATTCTTTCCTGGTCATCCTCCCAATTATAAATCTCCATAAACCAAAGCCCATCCAGAACTCTGCTGCCCGTATCTTAACTCACACCAATCCCGATCACCCATCACCCCTGTGTTCTCTGATCTACATTGGCTACCGGTCTGGCAGCACCTTAATTTCAATATTCTCATTCTTGTGTTAGAATCCCTCCATGGACTCACCCCTCCAATTGGTCCTTTTCCCCTGTACATTCCACATATTATTGAAAATCTTATGCCTTCAAGTCTTTGTCCAATTCCCGTTGTGAAATGAGTTGCTTTCACTGGATATCTTCCCCTGCTATGATTTTCACTCTATGTCGGCACTGGTGCCAACGCTATGGAAACCTGGATCCATAACATGATGTGAACGGCACAGCCGGCCACTTCTAGTGTGGCCAGCACTGTGTCCCGTGCTGGGCAGGGATTTATTCTGGGTATACCATGCCTATGCTGTTAGTGTGAGGAAGGGTTTGAATTGACGTCAATAAGTCATTCCGACAGCTTTGATGTACTTCCTTGACACTTTATCTCTGCATGTCCATTGACCACCTGTGTAGTCACTCTCAGCTGCACACACATTCAGCAGCACGAGGAACCCCCTCTAATGTTATTCAAAAGGACCAGACATCCAACTTACAGGTGAGGGGCTTTTGACTTACTTCTGTTATTTTGAAAAAGTGGAGGTGCTGTGGATGGTTTTCTGGAGGTTGTGTTGTGAGTGCTGTAGACATTCAGGGGGAACAGAGGATTTGGTGACCCAACTCTGGACGAGATATGGGGACTGCATTTGCAGTATCTCTGGGTCTCTAACATGACCAACAAATGGAGCAGAGGCTGCAGAGAGGGGAAGCTCTTTAAAGAGGGAGGAGGAAGGGGCCCTCCCCTACTTACCCCGGGTTTTCCAAGAGCACTTTTCCTACCTACACCTAACCCTGGAGCAGTGTGTGAGGTGACTCTGATTCAATAAGGAGGTGGTCACAGAGCTGTGTCACCGTCTGTAACACGACCTGGAGCTTCACACCAGGGTGAGGACGGAGCTGCCAGTGGCTGTTAACGTCGCAGTTTCATTGAACTTCGATGTATCTCGACCTTTCCATGCAGAAGCAGCTGACACACCCATCATTGATTAATGGAATCACTTATGGCACAGAGGGAGTCCATTCTGCCTATTGAGATGGCGCCCGTTCTCTGTTGAGTAATTCACTCAGTCCTGCTCCCACACTTGATCCCCATAGCCCTGCATGTTCTCTTCCTTCAAGTACCCATCCAGTTTCCTTTTGAAATTGGAATGAAGGGTCAAATTGGGAGGAAGTAAAGCTGGTAACAGGAGGTAGAAAAGTAGAAAGTGACATTAGAAGCAGGCAACACAAAAGTGAGCATCAACTTGTCTTAGAATGCTGAATGTCAAGATGACAAGGTTAAGGGCGCTCTACCTGAATGGACGCAGTATTCCCAACAGGATTGATGATTTAAAGGCCGAAATGGAGGTAATTATGTCTGATCCAATTGTCATGACGGAAATGTGGCTACAGGGTGACCAAGCCTGAGAACTGAATATACAAGTATGTTCGACATATATGAAGGATAGGCAAAAAGCAAAAGGCAGTGGTGTTGCACTGATAATATGGGATGGGATCAGTACATTAGTAAGGGAGGATTTCAGGGCTCAGGAACACAATGTGGAATCTGTTTGGGTGGAGCTAAGAAACAGCAAGGGGCAGCAAACGTTGTTAAGAGTTTTTTTATGGACCACCAAACTGTTGTGGTAGTGTGGGGGATGGCATTAATCAGGAGCTTAGAGTATCATGTAGCATGGGTAATACAGTATACACGGGTGACTTCAATCTTCATACAGATTGGGTAAACCTAATGAGAACTTCTGCTCGGGATGACACGTTTCTGGAGTGTGTTAGGGATGATTTTCTAGAGCATAAGTTGAGGAACCGATTAGAAAACAGTCTGTTTTAGATCTAGTATAATGTAATGTGACAGGGTTAACTAATGTTATTGTAAAATAACATTTCGGGATGAATGACCATAAGAGCATTTTACATGATGTTTGAACGTGCAGTAGTTCAATCTTAAGCCAGGGTGTTAAATTTGAACAAAGTAAATTATGAAGGTATGAGGAGCAAATTGGCCGAGGTGGAATGTAAACATGCATTGAAAGGTATGACAGTACATAGGTAATGGATAGTCTTTAAAGAAATATTGCATACTTTACAGAAGCTATACATTCTTTCAAGGCACATGGACCCCAAAAGTAAAGGCAGTCAACAGTGGATAACAAAGGAAGTTAAGGATTGCAAAGGATTAAAAGAAAATGCCTATAAAGTTGCCATAAATAGTAGAAAACCTGAGGATTGGGAGGATTTCAGAATATAGCAAAGGAGGATGAAGAAACTGATAAAGAAATGGAGAATAGAATATGAATGTTAGCTGGCAAAAATATAAAAGTGGACTGTAAAAACGTCTGCAGTTATGTAGAAAGGAAACGTTTGACGAAGATAAATGTGGGTCCATTACAGGCAGAGTCAGGAGAATTTATAATGGAATAGAGAAATGGCAGAGAAGCTAAATGATTATTTTGTGCCTGTCTCCACTGAGGAATATGTAAGAAATCTCTCAGAATTAGAGATCCAAGATGTTGGGGGAAAGAGGAATTGAAGGAAATTAATATTAGTCATGATCTTGTGTTTGTGAAATTAATGGAGCTGAAGGTTGATAAGTCCTCAGGACCTGATATCCTGCATCCCAGAGTGTTGAAAGAGCTAGCAATGCAGATAGTGGATGCATTGGTGATCATCTTACAAAATTCTATAGATTCGGGTTCCTGGAGATTGGAAGGTAGCAAATGTCACCCCACTATTTAAGAAGGGAGGGAGAGAGAAAAAAGGGAATTACAGATCTTTTAACATTACGTTAATCGTTGGGAAAATGCTAGAATCTATTCTAAAGGATGTGATCAATGGGCATTTGGATAATAATGACCTGATTGGCATAGTCAACATGGATGTATGAATAGGAAATCATGTTTAAGAACCTGTTGGTGCGGGAAGTGAGTGAATGGGAATGGCCTGGAACTTACTGCATACGCGGGTGGTGGAAGCAGAGATGGTGAATGATTTCAAAAAGATATTGGATGGATACTTGAGGGAAATAAACTTGCAGGAATGTGGAGACAGCTGGGGAATGAGACTGTCTAGATTTATCTACAAAGAGCAGGCATGGACTCGATGGGACAGATGGCCTCATTCTGTGCTGAAATGACGATGACTCGACGACTCTCTGACAGGGGAATACTATTACTACTGATTTCCTATACTGGGAAAGTTTCTAATGGACTGGACAGTATCACCCTGTTGAACCCCGTGATGTAAGTGAAATGTTTGATGCCCCAGAACATGGTTAACAAATGTCCTTCACAAACGGAGTAAACCAGTTCAGACCCATTCACAATTCTGGAGTCATTCACAATGGGAAGTAGTTTCTCCTGGTTTTCACTACATAGGACAGCAGCCAGGCTTTTCACTGTGTCCCCCATCGCCATGTTGAAAGTCTTGTCAGAGTTAAGTGAGATAAGACACGTTGCCTGGGCGAAAGCTGTCTTCATTCGTGTTATTTCTTCAATCCAACATGGTTAAACCTGGTCATCATCACCATTAGGTAGTTCATAAAGAGGAGTCACAGTCTCTGTAAATCGAGGGATGAGGGTCTACTGATACCCCACCAGCCTGAGGATAGGACACAAGGCAGTCTTTGAGGTGGACAACGATAAACACTGGATGAGGGTCCATTGATAGCCCACCAGCCTGAGGATAGGAGACAGGGCAGTCTTTGGGGTGGACAGGGTGGACACTGGATGAGCGTCCACTGATACCCCACCAGCCTAAGGATAGAACACAGGGCAGTCTTTGAGGTGGGCAGGGGTAGACACTGGATGAGGGACTAATGATACCCCGACCCTGAGGATAGGACACAGGGCAGTCTTTGAGGTGGACAGTGGCAGACTGGATGAGGGTTCACTACACCCCACCAGCCTGAGGATAGGACACAGGGCAGTCTTTAAGGTGGACAGAGGTGGACACTGGATGAGGGTCCACTGATGACCCACCAGCCTGAGGATAGGGCACAGGGCAGTCTTTAAGGTGGACAGGGGTGGACACTGGATGAGGGTCCACTGATGCCCCACCAGCCTGAGGATAGGGCACAGGGCAGTCTTTAAGGAGAACAGGGATAAACACTGGATGAAGAACCATTGATAGCACACCAGCCTGAGGATAGGACACAGGGCAGTCTTTGAGGTGGACAGGGGTGGACACTGGATGAGCGTCCACTGATACCCCATCAGCCTGAGGATAGGACACAGGGCAGTCTTTAAGGTGGACAGGGGTGGACACTGGATGAGGGTCCACTGATGCCCCACCAGCCTGAGGATAGGGCACAGGGCAGTCTTTAAGGAGAACAGGGATAAACACTGGATGAAGAACCATTGATAGCACACCAGCCTGAGGATAGGACACAGGGCAGTCTTTGAGGTGGACAGGGGTAGACACTGGATGGTCTCCACCTGATGCTCGTCTGGGCTGGTGCAGGATGATCCAACCTGGACACTTGGAAATTTGACACGATCTTGCACAGCTGGGCCTGACGTCGATGGTCTTTAAGTCCAGCTCCCAAAGTTATTGCAGCAGTTCCTGTAAAAGGGTTAAATGTGTGGACACGGTCTGTGGTGATGAGGAGGAGACCATCGACACATTGCAGCAAGCAGGAAGACTGTGAAAAGCTCATAAGGGCCCGGCCGTACGTTAGTGGGAAATAGTGGAGTTATCATGGATACCCTTGTGACAGACATGTCCAGGTGTACCTCTGGTCCTCAGAAGTGAATGTGAATTTAAATTGGTCCTCGAGCTTTACTGGGATACTCCAATAACGATTAGAGATATCCAGGGTGGTGAAGACAGCCCTGCCACTGGGAATCCGGGAGAGTAGGATAGGTGTCTTTCAGACATCCTGGTTGACACAGGGATGACTGAGTTGAGTTTGTGATGGTCAACAGTCAGTCACCAGCTGCCATACGGTTTTCTAACCGGCCAAATGGGGCAGTTAGTAATGAATGTGTCTTTGTGAACTACACCCTGGTATAACAATGACATGATCGTGTCTGGAATATATGATATAATCTCAGCTCGGTAAGAATACTGCTTCATGGAGCATGCAATGGTCAGTCAATTTCTTCAGGTCTGCTCATGTTTCCACAGTCATCTTTATGGGTTGTGATTACACTCAGCACCGACTCGAGAATCGCCTGCAGCTCAGGGGGAATAGAGGTGTCTGGTACCCACTCCTCTGATATTTTAATCATGAATATTGAAGGTGCACTGGAAACCAGAGTAGGGTATGGTTTAATGTTCTACAGTATACAAATATAGGGATAATCAATTACTGCTGATAACCTTTGAGCACATTACTGCCCAGTGGTCCCTGTCCATTATGCAGGATCATATAAAAGGGAGGTAGGACTTTGACATGAACTCTGTTGCCACTCCTACACGACTGTAAGATCTGATCTCGGGTCACAGATTAACCGAAAGGAGGTCGAAGGGTCGCAAGCAATTTATTGCAGAGAAACCATGGGAAAAAAATCGGAGGGACCGGATTAATCTCCACGTGGAGAGGCAGGGATTAATCAGGGATAGTCAGTATAGCTTAGTCAAGGGGAGTTCGTGTCCAACTAAATTGACTGATTATTTTCGAGGCCGTGACTAGGGATGTAAATAAGGGTAAAGCAGTAGTCTACATGGACTTCAGTAAGGCTTTAGATAGGGTCCCGCATGGGAGATTTGTTAAGAAGGTAAAAGCCCATGCGATCCAGGGCAATTTGGCAAATTGGATCCAAAATTGTCTTAGCGGCAGGAGGCAGAGGGTGATGGTCAAGGGCTGTTTTTGCAAGTGGAAGCCTGTGACCAGTGGTTTACTGCAGGGATCGGTGTTGGGACCCTTGCTGTTTGTAGTGTACATTAATAATTTAGACGTGAATATAGGAGGTCAGATCAGTAAGTTCGCAGCTGACACGAAAATTGATTTTTTTGTTAATAGTGAGGAGGAAAGCCTTAGATTACAGGACCTTGTTGTACTTGTCCATTGATCACTGAAGGCAGCAGCACAGGTAGACAATGCGGTTAGGAAGACATATGGGACACCTGCCTTTATTAGCCGAGGCGTAGAATATAAGAGCAGGGAGGTTCTGATGGAATAGTATTGAACTCCAGTTCGGCCACAACTGGAGTACTGTGTATAGTTCTGGTTGCCACACTATAGGAAGGATGTGATGGCAATGGAGAGGGTGCAGAATAGATTCACCAGGATGTTGCCTGGGCTGGAGCATTTCAGCTATGAAGAGCGACAGGAAAGGCTAGGGTTGTTTTCCTCAGAGCAGAGAAGGATGAGGGGGTGTCATGATTGTGGGATACCAAATTGTGAGGGGCATTGATAGGTTAGATATGAATAATCTATTTTCCCTTAGCGGAGGGGTCAATAACCAGGGGGAATTGATTTAAGGTAAGGGGCAGGAGATTTACAAGGGATTTGAGGAAAATAAATTTCTCCCAGAGGGTGGTTGGAATCTGGAAGGCACTGCCTTAAGAGAGGGTCGGGTCAGGAACACTCACAACATTTCAGAAGTATTTAGATGAGTAGTTGAAACGCCATAGCATACAAGGCTATTGGCCAAGAGCTGGGAACTGAGATTAGAATAGTTCAGTGCTTGATGGCTGGCACAGACAGAATGGGCTGAAGGTCCTGTTTCTGTGCTGTATATCTCTATAATTCTGTGACTCTTTGAGGAGTAACAGTTCAATCAGAGCATAACATCAGAAGAGACATAGTGTACATACAACCTGTGGCAGGTGAGAATGGCTTTCAGCTATGGATCAGATGTTAGAAGCTATTATTAAAGACGTTATAGCAGGGCACGTAGAAAAAAATCAAGGTGATCAGGGAGAGACAACATGGTTTTGTGAAAGGGAAATCATGTTCAACCAATATATTGGAGTTCTTTGAAGAAGTAACATGTACTGTGGATAAAGGGGAACTGGTGGATCTACAGTACTTAGATTTCCAGAAGGCATTTGATAAAGTGCCACATCAAACGTCATTGTGGAAAATAAAAGCTCACCATTTAGGGGGTAACATAATTGGCATGGATAGAGGATTGGCTAGCTAACAGGAAACAGAGTCGGCAAAAATGGGTTATTTTCTGGTTGGCAAGCTGCGACGATTGGTGTGCTACTGCGATCAGTGCTGGGGCCTCAACTTTTACAATTGATATAAATGATTTTGATGAATGAACCGAAGGTATGCTTGCTAAATTTGCTATTGACTCCAAGATTGGTAAGAAGGTAAGTGCTGAAGAGGACATAAGGAGGCTACAAAGGGATATAGATAAGCTAAATGAGTGGTCAAAGAACTGGCAAATGGAGTATAATGTGGGAAAAGGTCAAACTGTCCATTTTGGCTGGAAGACTTCACTGTTACCTCGAGACTTGGTCTGTGCATGTCCACTGACTGCCTGTGTTATACCCTCTCAGCTGAACATACATTCAGCAGCACCAGGAAGCCCCGCTAGCGTCATTTAAAAGGACCGGGCATCCAACTTACAGGTGAAGGGCTTTCGACTTGCTTCTGCTATTGTAAAGTTAGTGGAGGTGCTGTGGATGGTTTTCTGGAGGTTGTGTTGTCAGCTGCTGCAGGCATTCTCGGAGGACAGAGGATTTGGTGACCCAGCTCTGGACGATGTATGTGGACTGTAGTTGCAGTGTTTCTGGGTCCGTAACATGACCAACAAATGGAGCAGAGGCTGAATAGAGGGGAAGCTCTGCAAAGAACAGGGGGAGGGGTCTCTGCCATACCCATCCTGTGTTTTCCAAGAGCAAAAAGAGCAATGGTCCTAATACCGAGCCCTGGGGAACACCACTGTATACTCCCATCGAGTCTGAACAACAACCTTTCACCACTTCTCTCTGTTTACTGTTCATTAGCCAATGTTAAATCCACACTGTCACTGTCCCTTTAATCCATGGGGTTCAGCTTTTCTAACCTGTTTGTTGAATGTCACTTGATCAAACACCTTTTGAAAGGTCATATATATAACTTCACGAAAGAACTCCACCAAGTTTACCTCAGCACCACCTCTCTCCACTCCTCCACTGTTGTTAAATTATCAGACTGCTTATCCGACATCCAGTTCTGGATGAGCAGAAATTTCCTCCAATTAAATATTGGGAAGACTGAAGCCATAGTTTTCACGCCCCACTCCAACTCTGTTCCCTTGCTATTCTGCTGTGTTCCCATCCCTCTCCCTGTACCAGTCGAAGATTCAGACAATTTGTTTTGCAGCCTTGGTGCCACATTTGATCACAAAATGAGCTTTAACCTCATTTTCAGGATATCAATACAACCGCCTATTTCCACCTCAGTTAGAGCGACCGACTTCACCCCTGTCTCAGCCTATCTGCTGCTGAAACTCATTCATGCTTTCCTTACCCCGAGACATGACTACTCCAACACACTCCTCTCTGATTTCCCGCCTGCTGCTCTCTGTTAACTTAATGTCCTCCAGAACTCTGTTGCCAGCTCCTAAATCGTGCCAAGTCCGGTGCACATGGCACTGACCGACTTTGACTCCTGATCAAGTATTGTCTTTATTTAAATTCTCAACTTATTTTTCCTCCATGACCTCGCCACCGTCCTGTATCTGTAAGATCCGTCCCCACAACCCTTCAATATATCTGTGCTCCTCTAATTCCAGCCTCTTGTGCATCCCTGATATTAACTGTTCCACCATTGGTGACCACACCTTCAGTTGCCTAGGCTCCAAGCTCTCGAATACCCTCCTTACACCTCTCTGCCTCTCCATCCCGCCACCTCTCCACCACCCTTTCCTCTTTTAAGACACCCACTAAAACCTATCTCTTTGACCACGCTTTTGGTCCTCTGACCTAATAATTTCTTATATCTCTCGGTATCATGTTTTGTTTTATAATGAAGCATCTTGGGATGTTTTATTACATTAAAGGCACTATATAAAATACGTCGTTGTTGTTGTCGTTTGCCAGATATGATTTGGAATTCGCATTTGCATGCTGCTTCTCAGTTATTATCCCTTTTTGAGCAGGGCATACTTATCTCCTGGTTGTGACCTTTAGAAATTTCCAAACAACGACATTAGATTGACTGGTCAGTAAGTACAGGTTTTACCCCATCTCTCCTTTTTTAAACATGGTACAACATGTACAACCCTCCAGTCCTCTGTTATCTCTCCCATATCCAAGGAGGATTGGAAGACTCTGTCCAGGGCCTATGCTACTTCCACATTTCCTTTCCTCAGTAACCCTCATACATCCCATACAGATCGAGTAAATGTTCTACTTTTTTGAGGTACAAAATGTGTTGGATGGGAAGTGGTTAACAGAACCTGTTTGTTCAGTGACTGTCGTTAATGACAGTCTCCATGGACCCTAATTGTGTCACTAGAGGTTTTCCATCTTCTATTAATAAGGGATTCCTTTCAAGGTTTAATACCATTGTGCCAGTGGATTATCAGCTTCACCACTTACAGGCATCAGCAGCACCAGAGAGAGGGAGAGGATAGATCGGAACCTGAGAACAATAGATTGGAATGTTACAACAATGGGTCAGAATCTGAGAACAGTGGAATGGAATGTTACAAAAGTGGGCAGAGGATTATCATGGTCTCTTTGCATACTTTCTACGTATGATTCGCTGTCTTTAACATCCCAGATCTATTACACACTGTTGATTATACAACACATTTACTATCCCAACCTTGCTATTGTTGGTGTCCCTGGTAAGTTTGTCAATTTTACAAACCATTTTTAACTGCGTTACTGTTACTGGAATTTACTCTGCCCTCCTTACTGCTGCTGTTATTCCTGGTGAATCTCTGTCTCCAGCTATTAGCTCGACAATCATTGCTCATGATATTATAGTTCCCGGAATATATTCTCATCTTTCCTAAAATAAAAGCAAAATACTGCGGATGCTGGAAATCTGAAACCAAAACAAGAAATGCTGGATTCACTCAGCAGGTCTGGCAGCATCTGTGGAAAGAGAAGCAGAGTTAACGTTTCGGGTCAGTGACCCTTCTTCGGAAGGGTTCCGAAGAAGGGTCACTGACCCGAAACGTTAACTCTGCTTCTCTTTCCACAGATGCTGCCAGACCTGCTGAGTGAATCCAGCATTTCTTGTTTTTGTTTCTCATCTTTCCTGTTGTACTGCCCTGGGAAGTCTTTATTTCCACATATAAGATCTGTAAACCCTAATTCACTGAAATACTGTTCAAGTAATTCTGTTTTTTTTCTCTGAAGCACGAAGCCAATGTTATCGGTCTCCATAAGACATTGTGTCCCATATCTGTGAACGACATACTACAAGTCCAATGTTTGAGGCTGATCCCGACTGTTTGCAACCTCTGTGTTCTATCTAAACCTGAGCTGTGTTCATCTCCATATTCTCCCCATCACAACCCCTGCCTACTCCACCTCTGTAATATCA
Organism: Heterodontus francisci; assembly: GCF_036365525.1. Classification (NCBI taxonomy): domain Eukaryota; kingdom Metazoa; phylum Chordata; class Chondrichthyes; order Heterodontiformes; family Heterodontidae; genus Heterodontus; species Heterodontus francisci. Next base: position 499,379 of record NW_027141403.1, on the reverse strand, counting down.
CCCATCTTCACCTCTGCCTCAGCCCATCTGCTGCATAAACCCTCATCTGTGCCTTTGTTAAATCCACACTTGACTATTGCATTTCTATCCTGGTCATCCTCCCAGTTATGAACCCCCCATAAATCACAGCCCATCCATAACTCTGCTGCCTGTTTCCTAACTCTCACCAAATCCCGATCACCCATCACCCCTGTGCTCACTGATCTACAACGGCTCCCAGTCTGGCAGCACCTTCACTTTAATATTCCCATTCTTCTGTTAGAATCCCTCCAGAGCCTCACCCCTCTAATTAGTCCAATTCCCCTCTTCATACCTATATTACAAAAAAAACCTTTGCCTTCAAATCCATTTCCAGGTCCCCCTTTAAAGTGAATTTCATTCCCTCTCTATCTCTCCCTGGTGTTGATTTTCGGCTCTGTAGCACCACTGTTGCCCACACAATGGAAGTCTGGATCCACAAAAGGGTGTGAGATGAGCTAAAGGCACTTCTGGTGTGGCCTGCACACTGCTTCGTGCTGTGCCCGGGTGTACATTGTGTGTACGAGTAGCATGAGGAGTTGTGGAATGTCACATCAAACTTCTATTCCAGCAGCTTTGATGTACATCTTTGAAACGTGGACTGTGCATGTTAACTGACCGCCTGTGTTGGTCACTTTCAGCTAAACATACATTCAGCAGCACGAGGAACTTCATCTAATGCCATTGAAAATTTCTAGGCAGTTAACCGACAGGCTTTTGACTTCCTTCAGCTATTGTAAAGTTAGTGGAGGTGCTGTGGATGGTTTTCTGGAGGTTGTGTTGTGAGCTCTGCAGACATTCAGGGACGACAGAGGATTTGATAACCCAACACTGGTCGAGGTATGGGGACTATAGTTACAGTGTCTCTGTGTCTGTAACATGATCAACAAATGGAGCTGAGGCTGCAGAGAGGGGAAGCTCTGGAAAGTGGGAGGAGGTGGGGGCTCTGCCCTACATACCTCTTGTTTTCCAGGAGCAAAAACAGCAGTGGTCCTAATGCCAAGCCCTGGGGAACACCACTGCATACTCCCATCGAGTCCGAACAACAACCTTTCACCACTTCTCTCTGTTTACTGTTCCATAGTCAATGTTATATTCACATTGTCACTGTCCCTTTAATGCATAGGGTTCAGTTTTCCTAACCTGTCTATTGAATGTCACTTGATCAAACACCTTTTGAAAGTCCATATATATAACTTCAATCACACCACCCTCATCAACCCTCTCCATTGTTTTATCAAAGAACGCCATCATGTTTACCTCACCACCACCTCTCTCCACTCCTCCACTGTTGTTAAATTATCAGACTGATTATCCGAAATCCAGTTCTGGATGAGCAGAAATTTCCTCCAATTAAATATTGGGAAGACAGAAGTCATTGTTTTTACTCCCCACTCCAACTCTGTTCCTTGCTATTGATTCCATCCCTCTCCTTGGTAACTCTCTGAGATTGAGGCAGTCTGTTTCAAACCTCGGTGTCACATTTGGGACAACATTAATAGGCACACGCACAAATGTGGGATAATTATGGAAGACCAGCACGGATTTGTTAAGGGAAAATGGAGTTTCTGAAGAGGTGAAATGGAAGATTGATGACGGTAATGCTGTTGATCTGGTGTAAATGGAATTCCAAAAGGCATTTGATAAAGTGACACACAACAGACTTGTGAGCAAAGTTGTCGCTCATTGAATAAAAAGGATAGTCCCAATATGAAACTAAATTGGTTGAGTGACAGGAAACAGAGTGTAGTGATTAATGGATGTTTTTCGGGCTGGAGAAAGGTTTGTAGTAGAATCAAACAAAATACTGCAGATGCTGGAAATGTGAAATTAAAACAGAAAGTGATGGAAATACTCAGCACGTCTGGCAGCATCTGTGGAGAGAGAAGAAGTGTTAATGTTCCAGGTGTGAGATCTTTCATCAGACGTGGCAAAGGTTAGAAATGTAATAGGTTTTAAGCAAATAAAGTGGAGGTATTGGGGAAAACACAAGGACAGAAATGTGAAAAGTAGAACGGGAGTGGCGGGTGGAGGGTATTGAAATAACAAGCGACTGGAAGCTCGGTGTCATGCTTTTGGACTGAATGGAGGTGCTCCACAATGTGGACACCCAATCTGCCATTTACCTGCGGCGGTGTTCCAGTGAACATCAACGTCAGCTCGAGGAACAGCACGTCATTGTCCGATTAGGCACTCTACAGACTTCCAGACTGAACATTGAGTTCAATAATTTCTGATCAAGACTGGTTCTTTTAATTATTTTGCTTTATCATTTGTTTTACCATTTCCTGGCCTTAAACTGGATTTTTTTTATGTTGCTGCTTTTGGCGAGGGCTGTTCATTATTTTGTCATTTACACCCTCTCTGCCCTAACGTTTTGTCTTTCACCACACCACAAGCACACTCTCTTTGCCTTTGCACCATGACCTCCTTGTCAGTTAATCTCTCTGACCCTCTGTCTTATCAACACCTCTTTTTTTCTCGTTTGCCCCACCCTTGCTTTATTTCCTTAAAACCTGACCTTTCTAACCTTTGCCAATTCTGATGAAAGGTCACAGGCCTGAAGCGTTAACTCTGCTTCACTCTCCACAGATGCTTCCAGACCTGCTGAGTCTTTCCAGCACTTCTTGTTTTCATTTAAGACTTGTAGTGGAGTTCCCCAGGGATCAATGTTGGGATCGTTTCTCTTCCTGACAAATATTAATGACATTGACCTTGGTGTGCAGGGCACAATTTCAAAGTTTGCAGATAATGCAAAACTTGGAAGCATTGTGAACTGTGAGGAGGATAGTGTAGAGATTCAAATGGACATAGACAAGTTGGTGGAATGGACAGACAGGTGGCAGATGAAATTCAATGTGGAGAAATGTGATGTGATTCATTTCGGTAGGAAGAACATGGAGAGGCAATATAGAATAAATGGTACAACTCAGAGAAGGCTGAGAGGAGATTTGAAAAAAAGGTATTCACAATTTTGATGTGTCTGGACAGACTGGATCGGGAAAAACTGTTCCCACTCCTGAAAGTTTCTGAAACGAGAGGGCAAAGAATTAAAGTAATTGGTAAAAGAAGCAGATGTTGACATGAGGAAAACTTTTTCACACAGCGAGTGCTTAAGATCTGGAATGTGCTGCCTGAGAGAATGGTGGAGGTAGATTCAATCGAGGCAAACAGGAGGATGTTGGATACCTTTCTGAAATGGAAGTTTGTACAGGGTTACAGGGAGAAGGCAGGGGAGTGACACTAGATGAATTGCTCTTTTGGACAGCCAGTGCAGACACGATGGACTGAATCGTCGCCTGTAACAATTCTGTGATTCTGTGACAGTTGACCACAAAATGAGCTTCCACCGTTATATTCGTGCTATCACTATCACCACCTATTTCCACTTCAATAACATCGCCTGATTTCACCCCTGTCTCAACTCATCCGCTGCTGAAGCTCTCAGTCATGCTTTCATGACCTGTAGACTGGACTATTCGAACTCATTCTCCCACATTCTACTGTCTGTAAACTTGAGGTCATCTAAAACTCTGCTGCCTGTGCCTTAACTCACAGAAAGTCTAATTCCCCGATCACTGACCTACATCAGCTCACAGTTAAGCAATGTCTTGATTTTAAAATTCCCATTCTTGTTTTCCAATCCCTCCATTGCCTCACCCCTCACTATCTCTGTAATCTCCTCCAGCCCCACAAACCTCTGAGATAGCTCTGCTCCTCTAATTCTGGCCTCTTGTGCATCCCTGATTTTAATTACTCCACCATTGTTGGCCACACCTTCAGTTGCCTCGGCCAAAGCTCCGGAATACGCTCCCTACACAGCTCCATCTCTCCACCTCTCCACCTCGCTTTTATCCTTTAAGACACTCATTTAAAATTTGCCTCTTTGACCAAGCATTGGTTCAGTGTTATACTTTGTTTCATAATGCTGCTGTGAAGTACCTTGGGATAAGTTCTTGCTGAACTTTGCCAGACATGAATTGGCATTAGCATATCCATGCGGCTTGAAATTTATTATGCTATGCTTTTCCAAGCAACGAATATTTCTGTCCTGGGTTGTGAAATTTCACCACCACTGACGTCCATTTGTTTGGACAGTACAGGGTTTACCACATCTCTCCTTTTTGTAAACTAGGTGTATAATTTGCAGCCCTCAAGTGCTCTGTCATCACTCCTATATCCAGAGAGAATTGGCAGATTCTGTGCAGTGCTTCTTCCATTTGCACCATTCCTTCTCTCACCAACCCTCAGAATTCCCATCCAGACCGGGTAAATGTTCTAGTTTATTGTGATACAAAAAGTGTTGGATTGAAAGGGGTTAACTGAACCTGTTTGTTCAGTGACTGCAATTAATGTCACTCTCCATGGACCCTAATTGTGTTACTGGAAGATTTCCCTCTTCCATTAATAAGGGGCTGCATTCAATGTGTTATCACATAGTGTCAGTGGAAGTTTCACATCACTCCCGGCACTAACAGGGATCAGCGGCTCTGGAGAGAGGGAGAGGAAAGATCAGAATCAGAGTACAATAGATTGGAATGTTACAACAATGGGCAGGAGTTTCATCTGGGAGTTTAACTTTCTTTCTGCAGATTATGATCAGTTCTCATTAAACAGTCGGATCGACTACACACTGAGGAATATTCAATACATTCACTACCCCTTCCTGGCTATTATTGGTGTCCCTAGTAAGTCTCTGTATCTAGCTATTTGTTCTATAAACCATGTTTAACTGCATTCCCATTCTTGTCATTTCCTCTGCCCTCCTTGTGCTGTTATGCCTCGCAAATATCTGTCTCCGGATATTAGCTCTATAATCCATTGCTATGTGCATTAGAGTGCCTGTGATTTACTCTCGCATCTTTGCTGCTGTTGCTGTCCCTGCTAAGTCTCTATTGCCCGCTATGAGATCTGTAAAATTTGTTTCACTGAAATAATGTTCTTGCTATTTAAATTTTGGGAATTTTGTCATTGGTCTCCATAAGAAATTCCATCCACTATCCATGAACCACGATCTCCTCATTGCCAAATATCTGAAGCTGAACCAGACACTTTGCAACCTCTGTGTTCTATTTAAATCTGAGCTGACATCATCTCTATATTCTCACCAACCCTGCCTCCTCCCACCTCTGTACTAAAACACGTCTGCACCTCTGCCTCAGCCTATCTGCTGCATAAACACTCATCTGGGCCTTTGTTAAATACACACTTTACTATTTCAATTCTATCCTGGTTAGCCTCCCAGTTATAAACCTCCACAAAACACAGCCCATCCAGAACTCTGCTGCCTGTATTCTAACTCACACCAAATCCCGATCACCCATCACCCCTGTGCTCACTGATCGACATTGGCTCCCGGTCTGGCAGCACCCTAATTTTAATATTCTCATTCTTGTGTTTGAATCTCTCCATGGCCTCACGCCTCCAATTAATCCCATTCCCCTCTCCATTCCCATATTACTGCAACTCTTTTGTCTGAAAGTCTTTTCTTCAATTCCCTTTTCAAAGTAACTGCTTGAGAAGTCTCTGTTTGAAAATTAGGGGTCGCCCTTTTAGGACAGAGATGAGGAGACTTTTTTTTTCCTCAGATGGTTGTGTGATTTTGGAAACATCTGCCTTAGAATGTGGTGGCGGGGGAGTCATTGTATATTTTTAACGCTGAGGTATTTTATTTTATTTGTTTAGAGATACAGCACTGAAACAGGTCATTCGGCCCACCGAATCCATGCCGACCAACAACCACCCATTTATACTCACCCGACAGTAATCCCATATTCACTACCACCTACCTACACTGGGCGGAATTTACAATGGCCAATTTACCTATCACTTGCAAGTCTTTGGCTGTGGGATGAAACCAGAGCACCCGTCGAAAACTCACGCGGTCACAGGGAGAGCATGCCAACTCCACACAAGCAGTACCCAGAATCGAACCCGAGTCCCTGGAGCTGTGAGGCTGCGATGCAAACTACTGCGCCATTGCCGCCCCACAGATAGATTTTTGTTAGGCAAGTGAATCCAAATTTATCGGGGGTAGATGGGGGTGTGGAATTCGAAACACAAACAGATCATCCATGATCTTACTAAATGCTGGAGCAGGCTTGACGGACTTCTGCTCCTAATTCATATGATCGGATGGTCGTTCTCTCTGTTTATCTACTCTGGCAATGATTTTCGGCTCTACAGCGTCACTGGACCCAACACCATGTAAGTTTGGATCCATAAAATAATACGAGCTGAGCTGCCGGTCACTTCAAGTGTTCAATGCTGGACAGGGCTCTAGCCCCCGTTCACCAAGCATGTACTGGTAGCGTAGAGGAGGGGTCTGAATATGGCGTCTATCAGCCATTCCAGCAGCTTTGATGAACGTCGTTGAAACTTGGACTGTCCACGGAACGACTGTGCTAGTCATTCTCAGCTGGACATATATTCAGCAGCACGAGGAAGCCCCTCTAGTGTTATTTAAAAGGACCAGGCATCTTACTTACAGGTGAGGGGTTTTTGACTTACTTCTGCTTTTGTCAAGTTAGTGGAGGCGGTGTGGATGATTTTCTGGAGGTTGTGTTGTGAGCTGCTGCAGACATTCAGGGAGGACAGAGGATTTGGTGACCCAACTTTGGACAAGGTATGGGGACTGCAGTTACAGTGTCACTGGGTCTGTAAAATGACCAACAAATGGAGAAGAGGCTGCAGAGAGGGGAAGCTCTGGAAAGAGGGAGGAGGAGGGGGCTCTGCCCTACCCATCCCGGATTTCCCAAGAACACTTTTGCTACCGACACCTAACCCAGGAGCAGTGTGTGAGGTGACTCTGATTCAATAAGGAGGTGGTCACAGAGTTGTGTCACCTCCTGCAACACGACCTGGAGCCTCACACCAGGGTGAGGACGGAGCTGTCAGTGGCTGTTAAGGTCACAGTTTCATTGAACTTCTTTGTATCTGGATCTTTCCAGACAAGAGCAGGAGACGTATCTAACATCGAGTCACAGAGACTGATAGCGTCATTTACGAAATAGAATGAGGCCATTCATCCCATCATGTCCATGCTGTCTCTCCATGGAGCAATCCTGTCAATCCCACTCCCCCGCTCAATCCCTGGAGCAAATTCATTTCCTTCAGGTCCCCACCAGCTTTCATTTGAAACACTGATTATTTCTGCTTCCAACACACTTGTGGGCAGTGAGTTCCAGATCATTAACACCCGCTGCATAAAGAAAAATGTTCTTACTCACATTCCCCCTGCATCTTTTGTCCAAAACATTCAATCCGTGCCCCGAGCCTTTCTTCCATCAGTTAATGGGAACACTTTTTCATTGTCTAAATTATCCAAAACTGTCATAATCTTGTAACCTAACCTTGGAACTAAAATCCTCCATCCCTGGAACCATCCTGTTAAATCTCTTCAGCACCATTTCAAGGACCTTCACAATCTTTCTGAAGTGTAGTGACCAGAATTGGACAAAGTAGTCCGGCTGAGACCTAACCAGAGATTTTTAAATGCTCATCGCAACTTCTCTGCTTTTGAACTCAATACCTCTCTTTATGAAATATAAGATTATATGTGTTTTCCTATCCAATCTCTCAATATGTCCAACCACCTTTAAAGATGGATACACATGCACCCACAGGTCTCTCTGTTCCTGCACACTGTTTAGAACTGTGTTATTAAGTCTATATTGCCATCTTATCCTCTCTGTCAAAATGCCTCACCTCACACTTGTCTCACACTTTCATCTGCCACTCGTCTGCTCATTCTACTCATTATCTATGTCCTGTCGCAGGTGGTTCTGAACATACTCACTGTTTGTCACAGCTCCAAGTTTGGTATCAGAGGCGAATTTTGAAATTCTACTCTGTATTCCAAGATCCAAGTCATTTATACACAGCAAAATTAAACAGTGGCCCGAGCACTGACCCAGGGGGAACACTCACTGTCCAACATCTTCCAGTCTGAAAAACAGCCCTTTACTATGACACACTGTTTTCTCTATGTAAACCTTTGTTTTTATCCAATTGGACACTGACCCTCCCATTCTATTTGACTCAATGTTGGTTATTAACCTTTTTTGTGGTACTTTATCAAACACATTCTTCAAACTAATATAGACAACATCCATCACATTCACCTCATCAACCTTCTCTGTTACATCATCAAAAGTGCAATTAGATTAGTCAAGCATGACTTTGCTTTTGTAAATCTATGCTGGCTATCCTGAATTAACTCAAACCTCTCCAAATGCCTGCTGTTTTATCCACTAATTATTGTTCTAAAATTTTTCCACCACTGATGGTGGACTCACTGGCGTGTAGTTGTGAGGACTGTGTGTTGTCCATTGATATATCCGCTAGGTGAGAGAGGCCATCTATGTCAGGTGAAGTTAATACATAATTTTCTCCCTCAGCGGGGAGAAGCACGATAAGGGTATCCCTGGCTTTGTCAGGATAGCCGCATTCCTGATGGTCGATGTGTCTCTATGGTGCCCCTATCTCAACGGGTTAATGTACAGGAACTGAAAGAACTCTCACTCCATGAATGTACAGTTGGTGTGTGAGCATGCCCAGTACATCATGTTGGTGAATGTCCACATCCTGTCAGCAGCCACCATACCTTAATTCTGAAGCTGTCAGCCGGTCCCAACACATCGGGCCCCCATGCAGAACCAGAATTTGGCTCCTCAGAGACAAATGTAACTCCACACCCCCACCCCCGCTCCAGACACAGCTCATGTTTCTACATCCCCAAACCTTCTCCCACCGCCAACCAACTTCACACAATTAATATGTGTATCACGTGAACAATGGAGTCACCAGAAACATGGTGGAACAGACCATCGGTGTGATGAAGCAATGCTTCCACTGTCCGAACCGCCCGAGAGGAGCCCTCCAGTACACACTGGAGCAGGTGTCCAAGTTCATGGTGTACTGCTGCACCCTTCATATCATCACCATCATGAGGACACAGGCATTGGCACCAGGAATCCAGAGGACACCTCAGGAGGAAGAGGAGGAGGAGGCAGGGAAGATATTTGCTGGATGCCTTCGACCCAGAAACACCATCGGAGAGTCCCTGCTAATATTTTGTTTCCCATAGGCCAACTTCCCTTTCCCACCATGGATCCCCCATTCTCCACCATTACACCCATCTGAGACGCCCCATCACAGTGTCCCCTTGGTCACCATCCTGCAATGAAAAACACCAACAAAAACCTTTTCATTAACATCTTTATCCAACAACACATCCAATTACACAAACAAAACTGAACTATTCACCCTTGTGTATTCCCTCAGTGCCTGTATTGTGGGTTCCCTTGACTTGCCTAGTGCTCCTACACAGTGTTTCCCCAGAGACTGCAGCATGGCTTATGGAAAGCTGCTGACTTTCACTGGGGGAGACTGCAGATGGCCTTGCAGGACATCCTCGAGCAGCTCTGGGACTTGAGGGCTTGGATTCGGACTGCACTACCTCGACATGGGTAGCAGCAGCCTGGGCTGGCTGATGGATAACAGCAAGGACACTGGTAGAGTGACAGTGAAGGGAGAAAAAACACTGTCCTCCTGAGAGAGGACAACAGGTTCCTGCCACACAGAGACACTGTCACTGCCTCGGGGCGACATCTCAGTAATCCTCGTAATCTACTGGATCACAGATTGCTGGACTGCTGTGAGAGCCTGCACACCCCTTTGAACACTGAGATCCACAGCCATGATGATAGCAGTCTGATCCTGCATGGCAGCAAACATGGATCTCATGTCCTCAGTCTGAGCTTCCACTGCAGCACTGAGACGTCATATAATTCTGGTCTCTTGAACATCCCGAGTTTAATTACTCTACCATTGGCGGCCGTACCTTCAGCTGCCGAGGCCCTAAGATCTACAAGAGAAGAGCAGAACTTCTTCAAGGTTGGCATTCCAAGAAGAGAAGTGACAGTGATTTAAATACTAAAATAAAAGCAAAATACTGCGGTTGCTGGAACTCTGAAATGAGAACAGAAAGTGCCAGAAATCCTCAGCAGGTCTGTTGCATCTGTGTAGAGAGAAACATAGTTAATGTTTCAGATCTGTGACCCTTCATCAGAACTGGAAAACGTTAGAAATGTAACAGTCTGTCATTTAATCTCTACCCTCTCCGTCCCACCACTGTCCTTCCGTCTTGTTCTTCTTCACCCTCCCCTCTTTCACTTGCTCAAAGACTCAAAGAGAGAGAGAGAGAGAGAGAGAGATCAACGCATCTGCTGCTAAAGCCCTCATCCATGCATTTCTCATCTCGAAACTGGAGTATTCTCGCACACTCCTGGCTGGTCTCCCACATTCGACTATCTGTAACCTTCTCATCATCCAAAACTCTGCTGCCATCTTCTAATTTACATTAAATTTTGTTCACCCAACATCCCTGTGCTCACTGAGCTACATTGGCTCTTGGTCCAGCAACACCTCAATTTTAATGTTCTCACTCATGTGATCAAATCCCTCCATGTCCTCACCCCTCTGATTATCCCAATCCCAGCTTGAACCTCATTTTCAGGATATCATTACAACCGCCTATTTCCACCTCAATAACATCGCCCGACGTCACCCCTGTATCAGTCCATTTACTGCTGAAACCTCATTGATGCCTTCGTCACCTCTAGATGTGATTATTCCAGCTCACTCCTGGCTGATCTCCCACATTCTACTCTTTGTAAACTTGAGGTGATCGAAAACTCTGCTGCCCCTGGCTTAGCTCACACCAAGTCCCGTTCATATCTCACTGACCGACATTGGCTCCCAGTCAAGCAATGTCTTGATTTTAAAATTCTCATCCTCGTTTTCAGATACCTCCATGGCCTCTCCCCCCCCCCGCCCCATATATCTGTAATCTCCTCCACCTCCACAACCCACTGCGATATATGTGCTCCTCTAATTTCAGCCTCTTGTGCAGCCCTGATTTTAATCACTGCACCACTGGCGTCCGGGCTTTCAGCTGCCTAGGCCGAAAGTTCTGGAATATCCTCACTGCACCGTTTTCTTTTTTCATTCGTTCATGGGATGTGGGTGTCACTGACAAGGCCAGCATTTGTTGCCCATCCCTAATTTCCATTGATAACTGAGTGATTTGCTAGGACATATCAGAAGTCAGTTTAGAATCAACCACATTCTTGTGGGTCTTGAGTCACATGGAGGCCAGACCATATAAGGATGGCAGATTTCCATTGCTGAAGAACATCAAGAAGCCAGGCTGTTTTTTTTTTATGACGATCAATGATAGCATCATGGCACCATTGCTGAAAATAGCTTTCAAATGCAGATTTGTATTAATTAATTGAATTTTATAACTTATTGAATTTTAAATTGCAACAGCTGCCATGGTGGCTTTTGAACCCATGTCCTCAGAGAATCAGCCTGAGCCTCGGCATTACAATTTTGTTGATATTACCACTACGCTACGTTCACCGCCTTTCCGTCTCGCTTTCCTCCTTTTAGGTACTCCTTGAAACCTATCTCTTTGTTCAAGCTGTTCGCCATCTGACCTAATATCTCCTGTTATGTCTCAGTGTCATACTTTGCTTCATAATGATCCTGTGAAGTACCTTGGGATTTTTTATAACATTAAAAGCACTATATAAATATAAGTTGTTGTTGAGGTTTGCCAGACATGCTTTGTCATTATCATATCCCTACTGCTGTCGATTTATTATTCCATGTTTTTCAAAGCAATGAGTATATTTGTCCTGGGTTATGAAATTTCCCCATCAGTGACATTAAACTGTCTGGTCAGTAAATACAGTGTCTACTCCATCTCTCCTTTTTTTTCAAATAGGGTGTAACATTTACAACCCTCCAGACCTCTGTCACGACTCCCATATCCAAGAAGGATTGAAAGATTCTGTCCAATGCCTCCGCTATTCCCACCTTTCCTTCCCTCAGCATCTCTCATACATTCCATCCAGACCGAATAAATGTTCTACTTTATTGTGGTACAAAAAGTGCTGGACTGAAAGGGGTTAACTGAACCTGTTTGTTCAGTGACTGAAATTAATGTCAGTCTCCACGGACCCTAATTATTTCACTGGAGGGTTTCCATTGTCTATTAATAAGGGACTCCTTTCAATGTATTATAACATAGTGTCAGTGGGAGTATCACATCACTCCCGGCAGTAACAGGCACCAACAGCTCCAGGCAGAGGGAGAGGAGAGATCAGAATCTGAGAACAATAGATTGGAATGTTACAAAAATGGACAAGAGTTTAATCTGACAATTTGACGATCTTTCCGCATATTATGACTGATACTCATTAGACAATCGTATCTATTTTGCTCTTCAGATTATTCAATAAATTTACTATCCCATCCTCGCTTTTGTTGGTGTTCCTGGTAAGACTCTTTATCCAGCTATTAATTCTATGAACCGTATTTAACTGCCTTACTGCTGTTGTCATTTTCCCATCCAGCTTTGCTGTTGTTACTCCTGGTGAGTCTTTCATGCAGGCTGTAAACTCTATGAAGCATTGCTAATTTTGTTGCGGGTCATTTAATTATTTTCTCTCTTGCCGTTGCTTCTTTTGATGTTCCTGGTAAGTCCCTGTATAGAGCTATCAGATCGTTGTTGTGCCTAATCTGCACTTACTCTTAAAGAATTCTGAGAAGCGGACTGGTGGAAGGTATATCAATGTTAATTCACACATGAAATCATCAGGTACAAGCACTCACCCCTTGCACGTTATACTACCCGTCAAGACACGAGGTGATCAGTCCCGTAATGGCAGCTGCCCTTCTATTCTCTGAGTCCTTGACTCAGGGAACTTTCTTGAGTGTTCTTCCCTGGGGTTCTCGTGCCATCACCAGTTTCAGCCATTGTCTACTGTGAGTCTAATCATACCTCATGTCCATAGGAATTCCTTTATCTGGTTTGTGCAAAGATACTGTCCGGTAGAATCTCCCTTTTGTTTCAGCCTGTTTTTCTGGACTGTCCACAATTTCTTGGCCATCTGTTTGCTGTGCTCCTTTCTACCCAGCACCCCCATGTTTCAAACTGTTGTGTATTGTTGTGTGACGAGCCCCTTTGTTTTAACTAAGTTCTTATGTGTTTTTACTGAGTCTACAGTCACCCGCACCACCCCCCCCCCCCTCTTTGATCCTGCAGGGCTGCACCCAAGGGATCACACTCTCACATCTCTTAGATAGTACACTTGTGCAATTACAGTTTCATTGTTAACGCAATATCATAAGCAGTGTAGTGTAAAAGAAAGCACAATTTAAGCATCATTGTTACATAATGAATCACTTGTGTGATCATAATACAGTCGCAATTGAATTTGTAGAATAAAGTTGTCATTCATTAATTCATTTTAAGTATGTACCAATAGTTATGCAACTACCCTCGTGTTACATTATTAATTGTCTATATTTTAATGGAGCAACTTCGAATACTGATTGCCTTTAAGGTAGCTGTCCAACCTGTGTTCATACATCCTCTCACATTCCTTAATCAATTTCTTAAGTTTCCAAATTAAGTATGTCACATATATCACCATGACACCCGAAACAACTATCAGGACATAGGGGATAATTGTAATCCAGGGGATTGATCCCAGTTCCATAAGTCCTCCCACCAGGTAGAATCGTTTCTCTCGTCAATCTCATCCTGTATCATCTTCCACTGTTGTTCCAGATTGTAGTGCGCTACACCAATGGTTTCCAGTTGCTGCCTCTCTTTACCAAACGTGTGGGCAATGGCTGAATAGTATATTCATGTTCCCGAAGGTAATTTATCAAGTCGTCCTTAACACTGTCTGTCACAGTTATCGTTTCTGTCTTTCTTTTATGTATGTCGACCAACTCCATCTTCTCTATTCCAGTTAGTATTTGTGGGTTGAAAAGAAAGGTTCTGTTGCTCACCAGACAAATCCGGTTATGTCCATACTGGTACTCCTTCATTGTGGTGGTTAAGCAATATCCCCCCTTTCCCTTATAGGCCACATGGGTTAACCCTGGCAATACCTTCCTAGTTTCCTACAGTGGTATTAAATCCACGTTTTTATTCTGCTGTTTTATATGTATGTGTATATATATATATATATCTATAAACATACATATAAAAGAGCAGAATATATATATATATAGATATATATATATATATATATATATATATATATATATATATATATATATATATATATATATATATATATATATGTGGTAAGGACATATGACCACCTGGTTTTCCAGACTACACTTAGACAAAGTTGTCCCAATTATCTCCTCTCCAATTTTCACAACATAGGTCAATATATCATAGTATTTTCTGTAATCTTTTCCCTTTTCTTCGCTACATCTACTATTCTCTGCAGTAATAGGACAGATGGAAAAGGTTTGCCATCTGCTGACACAAAACCTCTCGCTTCCCACAGAGGTAGGTACTCGGTCAAACAGTTACACACGTACATACTGTCAGAATTTATGTCAATCAGTGGCGGAAACATGTGTGGTTTTGTCAGCACAAAGTGACTGCAGCTAGTTCGGCATGCTGCACACTTAAACTCGCCAGTAACTGTAAGGCAATGTCTTTAATAGGTTTTCCATTATGATCCTATACATGTAATCCGCACTTTGCCTGCCTAATCCCATCCTCCACTGCAGAGGAACCGTCAACAAAAATGTTGAGTGCTGGTTTGATTTCTGTTTTCTTCCTTTGTACACCCCCGCCCCGCACTGATTTTGACACAAAATGTCCCTTGAGGGCCTTTTCTGTCAAAACCTGACACTCATGGGGTGCAGCCTGGTCGATTAAATTGTCTGCCAAGCATGTCAAAGTATTTTCCTTTTTTGCTGAAATGTCTCTACCTTGCAAGAACAAAATCCACCGAGCAATACGATTCTCACTAACATTACCGCCCTTCAGTCGTCCATCGACTAACAACTGGAAGGGTGTGTGTTCAGTTAGGATAGTAACAGGGCTGAGGCTGACAATATAACATTACCGTCCTTCAGTCATCCATCCAGTAACAACTGGAAGGGCGTGTGTTCAGTTAGGATAGTAACGGGGCTGAGGCTGACAATATAACATTACCGTCCTTCAGCCGTCCAGCCAGTAACAACTGGAAGGGTGTGTGTTCAGTTAGGATAGTAACGGGGCTGAGGCTGACAATATAACATGACCGTCCTTCAGTCATCCATCCAGTAACAACTGGAAGGGTGTGTGTTCAGTTAGGAAAGCAACGGGGCTGAGGCTGACAATATAACATTACTTTCCTTGAACCGTCCATCCAGTAACAACTGGAAGGGTGTGTGTTCAGTTAGGATAGTAACAAGGCTGAGGCTGACAATATAACATTACCGTCCTTCAGTCATCCATCCAGTAACAACTGGAAGGGTGTGTGTTCAGTTAGGATAGTAACGGGGCTGAGGCTGACAATATAACATTACCGTCCTTCAACCGTCCACCCAGTAACAACTGGAAGGTTGTGTGTTCAGTTAGGATAGTAACAACGCTGAGGCTGACAATATAACATTACCGTCCTTCAACCGTCCATCCAGTAACAACTGGAAGGGTGTGTGTTCAGTTAGGATAGTAACAGGGCTGAGGCTGACAATATAACATTACCGTCCTTCAGTCATCCATCCAGTAACAACTGGAAGTGTGTGTGTTCAGTTCGGATAGCAACGGGGCTGAGGCTGACAATATGACATTACTGTCCTTCAACCGTCCATCCAGTAACAATTGGAAGGGTGTGTGTTCAGTTAGGATAGCAACAAGGCTGAGGCTGACAATATAACATTACCGTCCTTCAACCGTCCATCCATGCAGTAACAACTGGAAGGGCGTGTGTTCAGTTAGGATAGTAACGGGGCTGAGGCTGACAATATAACATTACCGTCCTTCAGTCATCCATCCAGTAACAACTGGAAGGGTGTGTGTTCAGTTTGGATAGTAACGGGACTGAGGCTGACAATATAAGTAACATTTTGAATCACCCAGATGACGGCCAGCAAATCTTTTTCACACATTGTCCAGACCCTTTCTACTGACGTTAACAAGTGAGATGCGTATTCTACTCGGCAGAATCGGCCATGTTTCTTCTGAAGGAATACCGCTGATAAGGTGTTATCTGTGTTAGCGACATCGAGGGCAAATGGTAGGGGTGGGTCCGGCACCTGTAACACCGGATCTATGGCCAACCACTGGTGGAATGTTGACGGACTATCATGTTAGCCCTGGGGGAGACACATCCAGGTGTACAGTTGTCCGAGAATGTATACACAAATTTAGATTGTCACTCTCGTGCCAGCGAGAGTCTGGATAAAACTCCATCTGCCATTTCTCCGCCCAAGTCTGCAACCGATCCATATCCTGCTGTATCCTCTGACAATCCTCATCATTATCCGCAACTCCACCAAGCTTTGTGTTGTCCACAAACTTACTAATCAGACCAGCTACATTTTCCTCCAAATCATTTATATCTACTACAAACAGCAAAGGTCCCAGCACTGATCCCTGCGGAACACCACTAGTCACAGCCCTCCATTCAGAAAAGCGCCCTTCCACTGATACCCTCTGTCTTCCATGACCGAGCCAGTTCTGTATCCATCTTGCCAGCTCACCTCTGATCCCGTGTGACTTCACCTTTTGTACCAGTCTGCCATGAGGGACCTTGTCAAAGGCTTTACTGAAGTCCATATGGACAACATCCACTGCCCTTCTTTTATCAATCATCTTCGTCACTTCCTCAAAAAACTCAATCAAGTTAGTGAGACACGACTTCCCGTTCACAAAACCATGCTGCCTCTCGCTGCTAATAAGTTCATTTGTTTCCAAATGGATGTAAATCCTGCCCCGAAGAATCCTCTCTAATAATTTTCCTACCACTGACCAGAGGCTCACCGGCCTGTAATCTCCTGGATTATCCTTGCTATCCATCTTAAACAAAGGAACAACATTTGCTATTCTCCAGTCCTCTGGGACATCACCTAGAGCCAATGAGGATGCAAAGATTTCTATCAAGGCCCCAACAATTTCTTCCCTTGCCTCCCTCAGTATTCTGCGTTAGTTCCCATCAGGCCCTGAGGACTTATTTACCTTAGCTTTGCAAGACGCCCGACACCTCCTCCTCTGTTCCCATGAACTTCAGAACTCTGTGGAGAACCAGAATGTAGCTCCTCGGAGAGAATCACTACCCTGTCTTTACATGGCTCATGATTCACCCCCAAGGAATTCAAACCCCACCATCCATCGCCAACCAACCAGGATATTTCCAGAATATTTCCTGGATGCCTTCCACCCGGACAGGCTGCCGGCGATTGCCTGCTAAGATCCCGGTTGCCACAGGACAAGTTCACTTTCCCACCACGGATTCCCCATTCTCCACCATTGCCCCAATCTGAGATGCCCCATCACAGCATCCGCTTGGTCACCATCCTGCAATAAAAACCTGTTCATTAACATCTTTATCCAACAACACATCCAATTATGCAAACACAACGCAACTATTCACCCTCGTGGATTCCCTTAGTGACTGTCTTGTGGGTTCCCTCGACTTTGCTAGGGATCCGACACAGTGTTTCCCCAGTGTCTGCAGCATGGCTGATGGAAGGCTGCTGACTTTCACTGGGGAGACTGCATATGGCCTTGCAGGACGTCCTCGAGCAGCTCTGGGCTTTGAAGGCTCGGATTCGGACTGCACCACCTCTACATGAGCAGCAGCAGCCTTGGCTGGCTGATGGGTAACAGCAAGGACACTGGTGGAGTGACAGTGAAGGGAGAACAAATACTGTCATCCTGAGAGAGGACAGCAGGTTCATGCTCCACAGAGACACTGTCACTCCCACGGGGCGACACCTCAGGAATCCTAGTAATCTACTGGATCACAGATCGTTGGACTGTTGTGAGAGCCTGCAAAATCCTTTGAACACTGAGATCCACAGCCATGATGGCAGCAGTCTGATCCTGCATGGCAGCAAGCAATCTGAGTCTGAGTTTCCACTGCAGCACTGAGACGTTGGGTGTCTGCCATCTGTGCTGCAGTGGAAGCTGAGACAATGGTCACCAACAATTGTATCACAGCTGGGTCCGCTAGTGCTGTCATGGAGTTAGTGACCACTTCCACAGGGGAAAGAATGGGCTTCAAACTCTGTGCAATGTCCTGTGCCATGTTGGAGCCGGACTCCTCCATGTTCCTTGACAGCGACAACAGACTGTCTGACAGGCCTGTCAATGGACATAGTAACTCACTGTACATGTCGATCAGCATTCTCCTGTCTGCTGTTCCAGCAATGTTCACATCTGTGTCCTGTGTATCATAACTCGTTTGTGACCTCGCCCTCCGGTGAGCTGACACATGAACTATCCTTTTCCCCTGGCCTGGCTGCGGCTCACTCATGCTCGGTGACTCACCACGTGCAGATTCCGACTCAATACCAACCTCTAAGGTACACAAAGCGAAAGTATTTGATCTGGTGACTGTGAGTTTCAGACCAAGTGATGGAGCTTCACCGTCAGTGTTGTGCTGATGATCTCTCTCTGTCACCTGGAGCTGCTGTGACTGGGAAGCTGGCAGTTTTGGGTTATCATTGGAAAGTATAAAATCAGAAGGGGAGGGTTGTGGTGAGGGATTGGGAATGGGATGGAAAGAAGGAGGTCCATGGTCCCACCGTCTGCAGCTTGTATATCTTCCCAGACAGTAGGAAGAGGGGGAGGTGGGAGTTAAGAAGGAACATAAGGCAGCAACATAACATCATCCTGAATGCTCGCGGTGATGCCGGATGCCACGGGCTCTGTCACAGCCGGCCCCATGATGTGGAGAATCATCTCCTCCCTCAGGCTCAGGGGATGAAGGTATGCCTGGTCCCCACCGGATCACTGCTGCTCCCTGTGTTTATGAGCCACCTTGTCATGTAAGAGAGAGGGAAAAATGTCACTGATTGTGTTGCACTGTGTTTGGGTGATGTGCCTGCCATAGCTGAATAGCTGGAGGCATGTGGAGGCAGGGAGAGGTGGATGTGAGGCTGGTATCAGTGGAAGGTGTGTGAGGGTGAGGTGGAGTATGTGAATGGTAGGTGTGGGTCCTGAGTATTAGGGACAGCTGATGGGTGAGTGATGGGGGTGTGGTTCATTGAGCAGTGTGAGAGGTTACTGGTCTTGAGGGCAGGAGATGTCATGTGGAGATGAATTTACTGACATTGACCACCCGTGTGAGTTAATTTAACTTCTTCTGGCTCTTCTGCCAGGTCCTTGGGGCCAGACGTCTTGCACTGACCTCCCTGGCCACCTGCTCCTATTCACTTCGAAGTGCATTTCTTGAGGGTCTGCACCCCACCCCATGGGAACATGGCCTGTCTGCTCCTGTCACCCTCCATGACAAAGGCCTCCAGCACCACATCCGTGAACCGCAGAACCCTCCTGGTACTCCATTTACCTTGTCGCTAATTGCAGCATTTCACAATCAGCAGCAGCCTCCTGTTATTCAGTGCAACTTCCCTTTAAGAGGAACAGACTGTCTTTAAGAGCTGAATCCTGGATGAAACACGAGCCAGCCTCACACAACCTTAGGCCTCAGCAGACAGACAGCACCGCATGTCACCCTAGGCGGTACATAGAATTCGTGGAAATGAGAAGGCAGCAGGAAGTTTGTGTGTCACGTGCCTCAACATGAATAGGCAAGGGAAGATCATGAATTACAATCCCTGCACCCGAAAAGCGAAGCAAACCAGATTTTCTCGCTATATCTATCTTCCTTTCCCACTTACGCATGTCCTCACTCGCTCTCTACACTCTCTGTCTGTTTCTCATAGAATCCGAGACTGATGCAGTACAAAAGGAGGTTATTCGGCCCATTGTTTCAGTGCTGTCTCTTGGAATGAGCTACTTAATGAATTCCACCACCAACACCCACCCCAACTTTCCGCAGTCTCCTTTTTTTCCCATTCAAGTATTTGCTAAATTCCCTTTTGAAAGATATTATTGAATCTGCTTCCACCATGTTTTCAGGCAGTGAATCCCACATCCCAACAACTCGCCGTGTAAGAAAATTCTCCTCATTTCACCTCTGGTTCTTTGTCGATTACCTTCAATCTGTGTCTTCTTAATCCTGAACTTCCTGACACTGGAAACAGTTTCACATTAATTACCCTATCAAAACCCTTAATGATTTTGAGTTATATATTAAATCACCCCTTACCCTTCATTGCTCCAAGGAGAACAATCCCAGCTTTTCCAATCTCTCCACGTAACTGAATTCCCAGATCCCTGGTACCATTCTAGTAAATCACCTCAGTATCTTCACTAAGTCCTTGACATCCTTATCAAAGTGTGGTGACCAGCATTGGACATAATTCTCCAGCTGGGACCTAACCAATGATGTACAAACATCAGCATTTCCTCATGAGTTTTACTACTCTGTGCCTCTCTCTCTGACACCAAGGACACTACATGTTACCATCAAAGATCTGTGTGTGTACGCCGCAGGTCTCTCTAATCGTGCACCCGCTTTATAATGGTACCATTTATTTTATATTGTTTCTCCTCATACTGCCTACCCATGTCTCACTTCACACTTCACTGTGTTAAATTACATCTGCCATGTTCCTGTCCATTTCACCAGTCAGTCTCTTTCCTCCTGAAGTTTGTTACTATCCTTCTCACTGTTTATTAACATTTCTGAGTTTCCACCCATCACAAAACCTTGACATTATCCCCTCTGTACACAAGCCCATTGTATTAACTTATTGCAACAGTGATCCCGACAGTGACCCTCGGGATAATAAAGCAAAATACTGAGGACGATGGAAATCTGAAATAAGTACAAGGAATGCTGGAAATACACAGCAGGTCTCGGAGCATCTGTGGAGAGACAAGTAGAGTTAGTATTTCAGGTCAGTGACCCTTCTTCAGAACAGGGGAAGTCCACTGTGTACTTCCCTCCAGACTGAACAATAAATATTCTCCACTACTCTCTGCTTTCTGCTTCGTATCTCGATCAGATCTGCTTTTACATTTCCCTGCTCTAAGTTGAACCATCCCAGCTACATAACTGTAATCCCTCATCCCTGGAAAAATTCCAGTAAAACTCTTTTATCCCCTCTCCAATGGGCTCATGTCCTTCCTAAAATGTGGTTCCCTGTATTGGACACAATGCTCCAGGCGGAGCCGATCTAGTCTTTTCTATAGGTGTAACATAACATCCTGACTATTCGACTCTGTGTCTCTATTAATAAAATCTAGGAATCTATTTTCTTTGTTAACTGTTTGTTAACCTGTCCAGCTCACTTCAAAGATTGCACACAAACACCCAGGTCTCTCTGTTATTCTCACCACCTTTAAAGTTGTGTTATCTCTCCTCATTCATCCACCTGCAGTTCGCTATCACCTTCTCAAAGGCTATTAGGGGTGGGTGATAACTGCTGGCCCAGCCAGCGACACCCACAACCCATGAATAAATAATATTATAAAATCTTTCCACAATGTATCACTTCACACATCTGCCAGGCCAATTAAATATAAGGAAAACTAAAGCCAGTGTTTTCAAACCCCACATCAAACATTTCTGAGCTACAGACTCCATCCCTTCCTTGGCATCTGTCTGAGACTAAAGCAAAGTGTTTACAACCTGGTGTCATAGTTGCTCCTGCGATGAGCTTCCTACCAAATATTCACTCTATCAATAAAACTGCCTATTTCCACCCCCTTAACATAGGACGACTTCATCCCTGTCTCAGCTCCTCTGCTGATGAAACACTCCCCCTTGCCTGTGTTACCTGTAGACTTGAGTATTCCAACACAATCCTGGCTGGCCTCCCACATTCTACCCGCCATAAACTTGAGGTGATGAAAAACACTGCTGCCCATGTCCTAACTCACACCAAGTCCTGTTCAACCATCACCCCCTGAACTCACTGACCGACATTGGATCCTGGTCAGCAACACATCAATTTAAAAACTCACAGCCTTCTTTTCAAATGCTTCAATAGAGTTGCTTGCTGGGCCTTTACAGAGGGCAGTTAAGAGTCAATAACATTGCTGTGAGTTTAGAGTCATATGTGGGCTAGACCAGGAAAGGACGGCAGATTCCTTTCCCTGAAGGACATTAGTGAATCAGATGGTGATTAACAAAAAACGATGATGGTTTCATGGCTCCATGACTGAGACTAGCTTTCTGTTCCAGATTTTAACACACTCCTGGCTTGTTTCACACATTCTACTCTCTGTAAACTTGAGGTCATCCAAACTCTGCTGCTCTTGTGTAAACTCGCCGATCACTGACATACATCGGCTGCCAATTAAGCAATGTCTTGATTTTAAAATTCTCAACCGTGTTTGCAACTCCCTCGATGTCCTCACCCCTCCTTATCTATGTAATATTCACCAGCCCCACAACCCTCCAAGACATCTGCACTCCTCCAATCCTGGTCTCTTGTGTATGCTTGATTTTCATCATTGCTCCACTGCCAGCCAGGTCTTAAGCTGCCTGGACCCAAAGCTCTGGAATTCCCTAACTACACCTCTTTTATTTTATTCGTGTGTGGGATATGTGCATCGCTGGCAAGGCCAGCATTTGTTCCCATCCCTAATTGCCCTTGACAAATGAGTGACTTGCTCGGACATTTCACAAGGCAGTTAAGATTTAACCACATTGTTGAGGGTCTGGAGTCACATGGAGGCCAGATCACGTAAGGACAGCAGATTTCCTTCCCGAAAGGACATTAGTAAATCAGATCGGTTTTTACAACAATCGATGATAGATTCATGGCACCATGACTGAGACTAA
The DNA here is from genome assembly GCF_036365525.1 of Heterodontus francisci. NCBI lineage: Eukaryota > Metazoa > Chordata > Chondrichthyes > Heterodontiformes > Heterodontidae > Heterodontus > Heterodontus francisci. The sequence continues at coordinate 476,628 of NW_027141403.1, read as the reverse complement.
ATTTCATTTCCAGACTTTTATTAATGAATTGAAATTATTAATTGATTGAATTTTAATTCCCACCAACTGCCATGTTGGAATTGAACCCATGGCATTAGCCTGAACCTCTGGTTTTCTAGTTCAGTGACATTACCGCTATACCACTGTCACTGCCTCTATGCCTCACTTTCCTCCCTTAAGACACTACTTAATACCTCCTGCTTTGACCAAGAAATGTAAGTTGTTGTTGTTGGGCTTTGCCAGATATGATTTGCCATTACCATATCCCTGCTGCCGTCCATTTATTGTCCCGTGTTTTTTTCCAAGCAACGAATGTTTTTGTCCTGGGCTGTGAAGTCTAGAAATTTCTCACCAGCGACTTTAGACTGACTGGTCAGTAATTAAACCGTTGGCTCCTTCTCTCCTTTTTTAAACCGAGTGTAACATTTACAACCCTCCCATCTCTGGCATCAAGCCCATATCCAAGGAGGATTGGAGCATTCTGACACTGCCTCTGCTATTTTCAACATTCCTTCCCTCAGCATCCCCCGCACATCCCATTCAGACAGGGTAAATGGTCTACTTTATTGTGGCACAAGAAGAGTTGGATTGAAAGGGGTTAACTGAACCTGTTTGTTCAGTGATTGTAATTAATGTCAGTCATCATGGGCCCTAATTGTGTCGCTGGAGGGTTTCCCTCTTCTATTAATACAGGACTCCTTTCAGTGTGTTATCCCATAGTGTCAACAACAGCATCATTCCGGCGCTATCAAGGATCAGCAGCCCCAGCGAGAGAGAGGATAGACCAGAATCTGAGTACAATAGATTGGAATGTTACAACAATGGGTCAGAACATGAGAAAAATAGCTTGGGATGTTACTACAATGGGAAGGAGGAGTTTCTCCTATTGGTTTGGCCCAGTTACTGCAGATTATTTTTGGCTAACATTAGATGATCGGATCTATTATGCACTGAAGATGATTCAAAAGATTTATTATCCCATCCTCGCTATTGTTGGTGTCCCTGGTGAGTCTCTGTATCCAACGTTTAGAATTATAAACATATTTTACAGATTTAATGTTCTTGTCATGTCAATCTTGGGATGTCTGAAGCCATTGTCTTCAGTCACTGCCACAAACTCCATTCCCTATCCACTGTCTGCATTCCCCTCGCTGCCCAATGTCTGGGGCTGAAACAGACTGTTTGCGACCTCTGCATCCAGTTGACACTGAGCTGAGTTCATCTCCATATTCTCTCCATCACCAACCCTGCCTATCACCACCTCTGTAATATGTCCCGTCTCCACCTCTGCCTCAGCCCATCTACAGCATAAACCCTCATCTGTGCCTTTGTTAAATCCACACTTGACTATTACAATTCTATCCTGGTCACCTTCCAATTCTATCCTGGTCACCCTCCCAGTTATTAACCTCCATAAACCACAGCCCATCCAGAAATCTGCTGCCTGTGTTCTAACTCACACCAAATCCCGATCGCCCATCACCCCTGTGCTCACTGATCTACATTGTCTTCCGGTCTGGCAACACCTTCATTTTAATATTCTCATTCTTGTCTTTGAATCTCACCATGGCCTCACCACTCCAATTAGCCCTGTACCCCTCTCGATTTCACATATTCTTGTAAATCTTATGCCTTTGAAACTTTTTTAAATTCCCTTTTGAAAGTGAGTTTCTTTCCCCTCCCGAGCACCTCCGGCTGTCATTTTTACACTAAGGTGCCACTGGTGCCAATGTAACAAAATCCTGGATCTATAAAAACGATGTGAATGGAACCGCCAACCACTTCTAGTGTGGCCAGCACCGTCCCCCATTCTGTGTAGGTATCTAGCCTGGGTGTACTGTGCATTTGCTGTTAGTCGGAGGAGCGGTTTGGAGTATCGTCAATGTTCCTTTCTAGCAGCTAATATGTACGTCTTTGAAACTGGGTCCGTGCGTGTCCACTGATCACGTGTGTTAGTCACTCACAACTTTGCATACATTCAGCAGCACCAGGAATCCCCTCTCGTATTTTTAAAAGGACCAGGCTTCCTGGTCCTGAATATTGAGGGATATTTGACATTCAAGAAGAATAGGAAGCTAGGTAAATGTGGAGGGGTGGCACTGTTAATCAAGGACGGTGTTGGGGCATTAGTTCGAGATGACCTTGGATCAGGAGATCAAAATGTAGAATCGATTTGGGTGGAGGTGAGAAATACCAGGAGAAAGAAGTCCCTCGCAGGTGTGGTCGACAGACCTCCTAACAGTAATCACAATGTAGGACATCGTATACAAGAAGAAATATTGTTTACTTGTGATAGACGTACGGCAATAATCATGGGTGATTTTAATCTACATATAAACTGCAAAAATCAGATTGGGAACAGTAGCCCGGATGAAGAGTTCATAGAATGCTTTCGAGGTAGTTTCTTGGAGCAGCACATTCTGGAAACAACCAGAGATAAGGTTATATTAGACTTCGTATAATGTAATGTGACAGGAATAATTAATGACCTCAGAGAAAACGCACCTCTAGGTAGCAGCGACCACATTATGACTGAATTTTACATCCAGTTTGAAAGAGAGAAGAGTGAATCTAAGATCAGTATTTTAAACGTGAATAAGGGCAACTATTTGGGCATGAAAGTTGAGCTCGCTGAAGTGAACTGGGTTACTTGTCTTGGAGATAGAACAATAGAGAAGTAGTGGCAGACATTTAAGGGGATATTTCAGGAATACTCCATAATAAGTATATCCCTTCTATAAGGTGGAGGACCCACCAGCGGTTTAGTAAGAAATTACGGAAAACATCACTCTTAAGGAAAAGGCAGATAATTGTGCAAAAATGAGTGGCAGTTCAGCTAATTGGTCAGAATATAAAGAACAGCAGACAATGGCTAACGGGTTAATCAGGAGAAAGACATTCGAGTATGATAGGAAGCTAGCTAGAAATGTAAAAATGGATTGCAAGAGTTTCTCCGCGTATTTAAAAAGGAGAAGAGTAAGTAAACAGAGCGTTGGTCCTCTGGACAGTGAGAATGTGGAGTTAATAGTGGATAAAAAGGGAACAGCGGATGCAATGAACAAATATTTTGTTTCTGTCTTCACTACAGAGGATACAAGAAACATTCCAGTCGTAGCTGTAAATCAGGAGGTGGAAGGAAGAGAGTAACTTGGTTAAAATACAATTGCCAGGGAAGCTTTACTGAGCAAACTTATGGAGTTGCGAGCTGAAAAGTCCCCGGGTCCTGATGGGCTTCATCCTCGAGTCTTAAAAGAGGTGGCTAATGAGGTAGTAGTCGTGTTGTTGTTAATTTTTCAAAGTTCACTAATTTTGGAAAGGTTCCATCAGACTGGAAAGTAATAAATATAACCCCTCTATTCAAGAAGAGGGGGATGCAGAAAGTAGGTAACTATAGGCCAGTTAGCTTGACATCTGTCGTGGGGAAGATGTTTGAATCGATCATTAAGGAGGCTTTCGCGAGGCACTTAGAAAAACTCAAGGTAATCGCGAATAGACAGCATTGTTTTGTGAAAGGGAAGTCATCTTTAACCAATTTATTGGAGTTCTTTGAAGGAGTAACATGCGATATGGGAAAAGGGGAGCCCTTTGAAATACTGCGCTTGGATTTCCAGAATGCATTAGACAAGGTGCCACATAAAAGGTTATTGTGCAAAGTAGGAGCTCATGGTGTAGTGGGTAACATATTAGCTTGGATCAAAGTTTTATTGGCCGGTTGCCGAAAAGAGGGAGTATGCATGAATGGGTCCTTTTCAGATTGGCAGGATGTGACAAGTTGAGTCCATCATGGGTCTGTGCTGGGGCCTCAACATTCTACAATTTATATGAAAGACTTAGATGAGGGAAGCGATGGCATGTTAACTAAATTTGCAGATGACTCAAAGATAGGTAGGAAAGTATGTTGTGAAGAGTACATAAGGAGGTTGTAGTCCAATATAGATAGGTTGAGTGAGTGGGGAAAAAAATCTGACAGATGGAGTATAATGTGGGAAAATGTGAAGTTTTTCTCTTTGGCAGGAGGACTGCAAAATTCCGAGGTGCTGAGGGATCTTGGTTCTGTAGTGCATGAGTCACAAACAGTTAGTAGGTAGGTACAGCAAGTAACAAAGAAGGCTAATGGAATGCTCTCCTTTATTACAAGAGGAATTGAAAATAAAAGTCAGCATGTGATGCTTCAGTTATACAGGGCATTGGAGAGACCACATCTCGAATACTGTCTGTAGTTTTGGTCTCCTTATTTAATGGAGGATGTGAATGCTTTGGAGGCGGTTCAGATGTGGTTTACTAGATTGATACTAGGAATGAGCAGGTTGTGTTCTGAGTAAAGGTTGGACGGACGGTCTTGTTTTCACTGGAATACAGAATAGTGAGGGGAGATTTGACTGAAGTTTATAAGAACCTGAAAGGCCTTGACATGGTGAATGAGGAAAGGATGTTTCCTCTTGTGGGTGAGTCCAGTACTAGGGGGCACTGTTTCGAAATTAGGGGTCGCCGCTTTAGGACAGAGAGGAGGAGAACATTTTTCTCTAGAGGGTTGTGTGACTTTGGAATTCTCTGCCACAGAAGGTGGTGGAGACGGGGTCATTGAATATTTTTAAGGTGGAGATAGATAGATTCTTATCAGGCCAGGGAATGAAAGGTTATCAAGGTTAGATGGGAGTGTGGAATTCGAAAAAACAAACCGATCAGCTATGATCTGATTGAATGGCGGTGCAGACTCGAGGGGCCGAATGCCCTACGTCTGCTCCTAGTTCATATGCGTGTATTTTTTACTCAGCTTACATGTGAGGTGCTTTTGACTTACTTCTGTTATTGTAAAGTTTGTGGATGTGCTGTGGATGGTTTTCTGCAGGTTGCGTTGTGAGCTTCTGCAGACATTCATGGAGGACAGAGGATTTGCTAACCGAACTTTGGACGAGTTATGGGGACTGCAGTTACATGACCTACACATGGAGCAGAGGCTAGAGAGGGGAAACTCTGTAAATTGGGAGGAGGAGGGGGCTCTGCCCTACCCACCCCCAGTTCTCCAAGAGCAAACAGAGCAGTGGTCCTAATATCGAGCCCTGGGGAACACCACTGTCTACTCACCTGGAGTCTGACCAACAACCTTTCACCATTTCTCTCTGTTTACTTTTCATTAGCCAATGTTATATCCACAATATCACTGTCCCTTTAATCCATAGGGTTCAGTTTTCCTAACCTGTCTATTGAATGTCAGTTGATCAACCACCTTTTGAAAGTCCATATATATAACTTCAATCACACCACCCTCATCAGCCCTCTCCATTGTTTTATCAAAGAACTCCATCAAGTTTACCTCACCACCACCTCTCTCCACTCCTCTACTGTTGTTAAATTATGAGACTGCTTATGAAACATCCAGTACTGGATGAGCAGAAATTTCCTCCAATAAAATATTGGGAAGACTGAAACCATTGGGCTGGACTCTATTGGGCTCCTGATGTAGGTCTCCATGGAGCCACACATCGGGATTGCTGGGCCTGATCTTTCCAGCTGTGCAGAGGCTCGTGGCTCCCCGCCCCCTCCCCCCAACCGCTCGGCAGCGGTACCCTACTTAAATATTTCAATAAACTTAATGTATACATTTCAGTCCAATTCCCTGTGATCTTACTGACAGCCCGGGATCTTCCATGCAGCGACTGACACTCACACACCTTCATAATAAAAGCAAAATACTGCAGATGCTGGAAATCTGAAATACAATCCAGAAATGCTGGAACCACTCAGCAAGTCTGGCAGCATCTGTGGAAAGAGAGGCAGAGTTAACGTTTCGGGTCAGTGACCCTTCTTCTCACACACCGTCGCTTTCCCGTCCAGGGAAAGCCAACGCCACAGAGGTGGGGAAGGGGGGAAAGTAGGATTCTTAGAGTACTGATGGGGTGGGGGGTGGTGGCTGGTGCTTGTGGCGGGCGTGGTCAACTCTGCATTAATAGTGTAGGGGAAGAAGGGGCAAACTCTACACTTTGGACAGTTGTTGGGTTGCGAGTGTACTCGGCAGTTTAAGTCTTTGGAGGGGCTGGTGGGAAGGCAACTATACAATGTAAGTTTTTTGGGGGAAATGGGCAACATTTTATTTGCAGTGCACTGGCGGGGGTGTGTGTACGGGGTTAAACTTTGCACTTTTTGCGGCAGGTCTGGTTGCCCTTTAAAAATGGCACCAGTGTCTGTGCAGAGACAGCTGACAGCACTACTGTTGTCGCTGAGGCCGTCCCTGTTACGTGATTGGGGGTGGAGTGGGCGGCCCGTTCACTGTATTAAAATGAGCCGTCGCCTGCTACATCACAGTGGCACAGCAGACACAGACTACACATATGGGCCACCAATGTTTCGCACTCCGCTGGGGAGAATAAAATTCAGCCCCTTGTTTTTGCTTCCCGCTCCAATCTCCCTTCCCCAGCTAGCAATTCCTTCCTTCTTCCTAGTAACTGTCTGGGATTACTATAGTCTGTTCACAACCTTGGTGTCACATTGGACCACAAAATAGGCTTCTATCCTCATACTGGTGCCATCACCACAATCGCCTATTTCCATCTCTGTAACATCACCTGACTAAATCCCTGCCTCACGTCATCTGCTGCTGAAACCCTCATTCAAGAAAAGAGGCGCTGCTGGATCTGGTACTTGGGAATGAGGTGGGCCAAGTGGATCAAATACCAGTAGGGAAGCACTTAAAGGACAGTGGTCATTACATCATAAGGTTCAGGCTGACTACATAAAAGGACAAAGGGTAAGAATAATTAACTGAGGGAAGGCCAACTTCAGCGGGGTAAGAATGCAGCTGGGGAAAATAAATTGGAGTCAACGATTGGCAGGAAAACAATAGCTGAACAATGGGCTACCTTCAAAGAAGAGATAGTTTGGGCTCAGTCAAGGTATATTCCTTCGAAGGGGAAAGGTAGTGTTAACAAATCCAGAGCTCCCTGAATTACAAAAGAGGTGAGTGACGCAGAGATTAAGATGAAGAAGAAAAAGTGTGCTTATGACAGACGTCAGTTAGACAATCCTACTCAGAACCAGGCAGAGCGGAAGCATAAAAGCAAGTAAGAGAAGTAAAATAGAATATGAGAAGAGTCTGGCGGCTAGCATTAAATGGAGTTCCTACGTTTTCTATAGACGTATAAACAGGTAGCAAAAGGAGGAGTTGCACCAATTGGGGGCGACACAGAGGATTTGCACATGCATGCAGAGGTCATAGTTGAGGTATTAAATGAATAAGTTGCATCTGTCTTGACCAAGTGTAACAAAAGTGATTCTTTTTTGGTAAAAAAAAATATTTCTAAAGGCATTTATGGTTCAGCTGAATAAATGTTAGACCGTTTTTTTATTAAAAATTGAACCACCAAGAGGTCACTGAGAGGGAGCTGGAATGGCAACAGAGTTACTGGTTATCACAAGGCTCGGGTTGGAGATGAAGTCGAAACCCTGGTAGCGGGCAGAAAAGTGATAAGTTCTCCTTTGATTAGACAAGCCCCGTTGGCGCAGAGAACACCTGGGATGGACAGAAAAACTGACAAGCTTTCTGGTTGTCGGTCAGTGTGTGTGTTTTACCTTCCGGAAGGAGACAACGTCAAGTCTGAAGAAAAAGTCAAGAAAGCAGAGAGGACCACAACCCAGCTCATTTTCCAGAAATTCCAGAACAGACCTTGTGAAGTCCACGGAGTTGAGTCATCTTGTTTCCTGTTTGAAGAAAGCCTGCTAAAAATAATTCTCAATGCCGCCTGAAGAGAACTGTTGTCTGGTAACCTGGATGTGCGTGCTCAGAAGTTAGACTGCATGCTGGTTTGGAACAACATAACTCATCTGCTGTTTCTTTCAAAATGGGCAACTAGTTAACCCAAATGCTTTTTGTTTGTAACAGAGCTCTGATCGAAAAATCTTTTTTTTTAGATCTTGTTTTCGGTTAACCAGTGTATATGTCTGTGTTTGAGTTTTAAGGGACTAAGGTAAAAAAAAAGTAACTTTAAAATTTTGTTCTGGTTAAAAGGGACTTTGAAGTTTGGTTAAGGTGGGAAGGGGAAGTTAAAAATTAATTGTTGGATTTTTAGAAATTTGATCTGTGTGATATTGTTTTACTTCATTTCTAGTTGAGACTTTTTTATTCGATCCTGGGATGTAGGCATCACTGGCTCGGCCAGCATTTATTACCCATCTCTCCATAACCCTTGAGAAGGTGGTAGTGAACTGCCTTCTTGAATCGCTGCAGTCCATGGGAGGTAGGTTCACTCACAATTGTGTTAGGAATAGACTTCCAGGATTTTGACCCAGCGACAGTGAAGGAATGGCGATATAGTTCCAAGTCAGAATGGAGTATGACTTGGAGGGGAACTTGCAGGTGGTGATGTTCCCATGCATTTGCTCCCCTTGTCCTAGATGGTAGAGGTCGAGGGTTTGGAAGGTGCTGTCTAAGGTGCCTTGGTGCATTGCTGCAGTGCATCTTGTAGACGGTACACACTGCTGCCACTGTGCGTCGGTGGTGGAGGGAGTCAATGTTTGTGGATGGTGTGCCAATCAAATAGGCTGCTTTGTCCTGGATGATGTCGAGCTTCTTGAGTGTTGTTGGAGCTGCAGCCATCCAGGCGAGTGCAGAGTATTCCATCACACTCTTGACTTGTGCCTTATACATGGTTGATCGGCTTTGGGGAGTCAGGAGGTGAGTTACTCGCTGCAGGATTCCTGGCCTTACACCTGCTTCATTTATGATAAACTGTTAATTGTTTAGTTCAGTAAAGTGTGTTCTATTGTGATGAGAATAGTGTATCTGATGGACTGTTTCAGCAAGTGGGAAAATGAGAAAAAAATGTTGTGACCAGTGGAGAAGCAGGACTGAATTAACAGTGCACACCTCTCGCCTCGGGTCATAACACAAGGAAGAAGGTACAACACAGGCAATGGTGAAAGAGCAGGTAATTAAGAAACAAGAAGTGTTTAAAATTGATAAAGTGGACATATTAGATAGGCTGTCCAGAGGTAAAGTGAATAAAGCACCAGGGCCAATGAGGTGCATCCAAGGATTATGAGGGAAGTGAGAGTGGAAATCGCAGATGCACTGGCCATAAATTCTCAATCTTCCTTAGACTAGGGGTGATGCTGGAGGACTGGAGAATTGCAAATATTACATCCTTGTTCAAAAATGGGTGTAAAGATAATCCCAAGAACTCCAGGCCAGTCAATTTAACTGCAGTGGTGGGGAAACTTCTAGTAATAATAATTCGGGACAAATTAATAGTCGCATGGAAAAATTCGGGTTAAGTAAGGAAAACAGCATGGATTCCTGAAGGGCAAATACTATTTAACTAACAGCCTGGAGATTTTGAGAAGGTAACAGAGAGGGTTGATGAGGGCAATGCTATTGATGTGGTGTATTGTATTTACAAAAGGCATTTGATACTGTGCCACATAACAGACTTGTGAGAAAACTTATAGTTCATGAAGGAAAAGGGACGGTAACAACATGGATACGGCTTTGGCTGAGTGGCAGGAAAGAAATAATTGTAGTTTGTGGATGTTCTTTGGGGGCTGGAGGAAAGGATGGAGGTCCCCAGGGGTCAGTGTTGGCACCCTTGATTTTCCTGATATATATTACAAGAGCGACGTCTCAATTCATTCCATCTTCGCTGCCTCCAGAGAATTCTTGGCATCAGGTGGCAGGACCATATCTCCAACGTGGAAGTCCTCGAGGCGCCCAATATCCCCAGCATATACACCCGACTGAGTCAGCAGCGCTTGAAATGTCTTGGCCATGTGAGCCACATGGAAGATGGTAGGATCCCCAATGACGCATTGTACAGCGAGCTTGTCACTGGTATCAGACCCACCGGCCGTCCGTGTCGCTGCTTTAAAGACATCTGCAAACGCGAAATGAAGTCCTGTGACATTGATCACAAGTTGTGGGAGTCAATTGCCAGTGATCTCTCGTGCTAGCAGATAGCCATAAAGGCGGGTCTGAAGAATGGCGAGTCGAAGAGACTAAACAGTTGGCAGGAAAAAAGACAGAAGCACAAGGAGAGAGCCAACCATGAAATAGCCTCGACAACCAATTTTATCTGCAGCGCCTGTGGAAGAGCCAATTCACTCTCGAATTGGCCTTTATAGCCACTCCAGGTGCGGCTCCACAAACCACTGACCACCTCCAGGTGCTTACACATTTTCTCTCGAGACAAGGAGGCCAAAGAAGGTAACTGACCAAGACCATGGTGTTCAGGGCACAAATTCAGAGTTTGCAGATGATACGAAACGTGGAAGCATTGTGAACTGTGAGGAGGATGGTGTTGAATTTCAAAAGTACTTAGACAACTTGGTGGAAAGGGCAGGCAGGTGGCAGATGAATTGCAATGCAGAGAAATATGAAATGATTCATTTTGGTAGGAAGAATATTGAGATAATGTAAAATAAAGGGCACCATTCCAAAGGATCAGAGAGACAGAGGTGTATATGTGCATAAGTCATTGATGTTGGCAGAAGAGGTTGAGAGAGCATTTAATAAAGCATACAGTATCCTGGGCTTTATTAACAGGGACATTCAGTACAAGAGCAAGGAAGTTATGTTGAACTTATATAAAACACTGATTCAGCCTCAGCTGAAGTATTCTGTCCAATTCTGGGCACCACACTTTAGGAAGATTGTGAGGGCATTGGAGAGAGTGCAGAAAAGATCCATGAGAATGCTTCCAGGCATAAGGAATTTCAGTTATGAAGGTAGACAGGAGAAGTTAGGATCATTTTCCTTGGAGAAGAGAAGGCTGAGAAGTGAGTTGATTTGATAGAGTTGTTCAATACCATGAGGGGTCTGGACAGAGGAGATAGAGAGAAACTGTATCCACTCGTGAAAAGAATCGAGAACGAGAGGGCACAGATTCAAATTAATGGGGAAGAGAGGCAGAAGTGACATGAGGCAATACTTTTTCACGCAAGGAATGGCAAAGGACTGGAATGTACTGCCTGAGAATGTGATAGAGACAGGTTCAATTGAAGGATTCAAAATGCAATGAGACTGTTATCTGAAAAGGAAGAATGTGCAGGGTTATGGGGAGAAGGCGGCGAATGGCACGAGGTTTATTGCTCTTTCGGAGAGCCGATGTGCACATGATAGACTGAATAGCCTCCTTCTGTGCTGTAACAGTTATGTGATTCCCTGATTCATGCCTTTGTTACCTCTGTGCATAGCGATTCCAACTCACTCCTGGCTGATCTCCCACATTCCACTCTCTGTAAACTTGAGGTCATCCAAAACACTGCTGCCCATGTCCTAGCTCACACCAAGTTTTCTTCCTCTATCACTGACCGACATGGCTCCCAGTAAAGCAATGTCTTGATTTTAAAATTCTCATCCTCGTTTTCAATACCTCCATAGAACAAAGAACAAAGATAATTACAGCACAGGAACAGGCCCTACGGCCCTCCAAGCCTGCGCAGATCCAGATCCTCTATCTAAACATGTCGCCTATTTTCTAAGGGTCTGTATCTCTTTACTTCCTGCCCATTCATGTATCTGTCTAGATACATCTTAAAAGACGCTATCGTGCCCGAGTCTACCACCTCCGCTGGCAACGCATTCCAGGCACCCACCACCCTCTGCGTAAAGAACGTTCCATGCATATCCCCCCTAAACATTTCCCCTCTCACTGTGAACTCGTGACCCCTAGTAATTGAATCCCCCACTCTGGGAAAAAGCTTCTTGCTATCCACCCTGTCTATACCTCTCATGCTTTTGTACACCTCAATCAGGTCCCCCCTAAACCTCCGTCTTTCTAATGAAAATAATCCTAATCTACTCAACCTCTCTTCATAGCTAGCGCCCTCCATACCAAGCAACATCCTGGTGAACCTCCTCTGCACCCTCTCCAAAGCATCTACATCCTTTGGTAATGTGGCGACCAGAACTGCACGCAGTATTCCAAATGTGGCCGAACCAAAGTCTTATACAACTGTAACATGACCTGCCAACCCTTGTACTCAATACCCCGTCCGATGAAGGAAAGCATGCCATATGCCTTCTTGACCACTCTATTGACCTGCGTTGCCACCTTCAGGGAACAATGGACCTGAACACCCAAATCTCGCTGTACATCCATTTTCCCCAGGACTTTTCCATTTACTGTATAGTTCACTCTTGAATTGGATCTTCCAAAATGCATCACCTCGCATTAGCCCTGATTGAACTCCATCTGCCATTTCTCTGCCCAACTCTCCAATCTATCTATTTTCTGCTGTATTCTCTGACAGTCCCCTTCACTATCTGCTACTCCTCCAATCTTAGTGTCGTCTGCTGATCAGACCACCTATACTTTCCTCCAAATCATTTATGCATATCACAAACAACAGTGGTCCCAGCACGGATCCCTGTGGAACACCACTGGTCACACGTCTGCATTTTCAGAGACTCCCTTCCACTGCTACTCACTGTCTCCTGTTTCCCAGCCAGTTCTTTATCCATCTAGCTCGTACACCCTGGACCCCATGCGCCTTCACTTGCTCCATCAGCCTACCATGGGGAACCTTATCAAACGCCTTACTGAAGTCCATGTATATGATATCTACAGCCCTTCCCTCATCAATCAACTTTGTCACTTCCTCAAAGAATTCTATTAAGTTGGCAAGACATGACCTTCCCTGCACAAAACCATGTTGCTTATCACTGATAAGCCAATTTTCTTCCAAATGGGAATAGATCCTTTCCATCAGTATCTTCTCCAGCAACTTCCCTACCACTGACGTCAGGCTCACCGGTCTATAATTACCTGGATTATCCCTGCTACCCTTCTTAAACAAGGGGACAACATTAGCAATTCTCCAGTCCTCCGGGACCTCACCCGTGTTTAAGGATGCTGCAAAGATATCTGTTAAGGCCCCAGCTATTTCCTCTCTCGCTTCCCTCAGTAACCTGGGATAGATCCCATCCGGACCTGGGGACTTGTCCACCTTAATGCCTTTTAGAATACCCAACACTTCCTCCCTCCTTATGCCGACTTGACCTAGAGTAATCAAACATCTGTCCCTGACCTGAACATCCGTCATGTCCCTCTCCTCGGTGAATACCGATGCAAAGTACTCGTTTAAAATCTCACCCATTTTCTCTGACTCCACGCATAACTTTCCTTCTTTGTCCTTGAGTGGGCCAATCCTTTCTCTAGTTACCCTCTTGCTCCTTATATGTGCTCCCTTTCTCTGTAATATCCTCCAGCTCCACAATCCGCCAAGATATCTGTGCATCTCTAATTCTGGCCTCTTGTGCATCCCTGATTTTCATCATTCCACCACTATTATCTGCACCTTCAGCTAATGAGGCTCCAAGTTCTAGAATACCCTCCCTTCACCTCTCTGCTTCTCCGCCTCGCTTTCATCCTTTAACACGCCCGTTAAAACCTACTTCTTTGACCAAGCTTTAAACTGGTATCTCATTTTCGGGAAGCACCTTGGGACATTTCATTTTGTTAAAGGTGCTGTATAAATATAAATTGTTGTTGAAGTTTGCCAAACATGATTTGTTATCACCAGACCCCTGCTGCTTCTTGTTTGTTATCGTATGTTTTTCAAAGAAACGAATATATTTCTCCTGGGTTGTGACCCCATGAAATTTCTCCAGTAGTGATGCGTGTCTGACTGCTCAGTAATTACAGGGTTTACTCTATCTCTCCTTTTCTAAACAGGGTGTAACAATTACAGTGCTCCAGTCCTCTGTCATCGCTCCGATATCCACGGAGGATTGAAAGATTCTGGCCAGTGCCTCTACTATTTTCACCATTCCTTCCCTCAGTGACCCTCACGCATCCTGTCCAGAGTAAATTTTCTGCTTTATTGTGGTATGCAAGGTGTCGGAATGAAAGATGTTAACGGAATCTATTTGCTCAGTGACTGTAATTAATGTCAGTCTCTATGGAACCTAATTATTTCACTGGAGGTGCTCCATCTTCTAATAGTAAGGGACTCTTTTCAATGTGTTTTCACATAGTGTGAGTGGGAGCATCATCCCTGACACTAATAGGGACCAGCGTCTCCAGAGAGAGGGGGAGAATAGATCAGAATCTGAGGACAATAGATTGGAATCTGACAACAATGGGTCAGAATCTGAGAACAATAGACTGTAATGTTACAAAAATGGGCAGGGGGTTATCCTGGGATCTTGACACTCTTTCTGCATATTATGATCGGCTACCATTAGCATCCAGCATCTATTACGCAGTGAAGATTATTCAATACATTTACAATCTCATCCTTGCTATTGTTGGTGTTCCTGGTAAGTCTCTATATCCAGCTCTTCATTCTATAAACCATGTTAAACTGCATTACTGTACTTCTCATTTACTCTGCCCTTGCTGATTTTGGTATCCCTCCAGCTATTATCTTTATATAACCATTGCTAACTGCATTATGGTTTGTGTAATTTAATCTCTCATCTTTGCTTCTGTTGTTGCCCCGGTAAGACTCTAGTTCCAGCCATGAGATATGTAAACCTTGCTTCACTGAAATACTGATTTGGAATGTATTTATTTTTTTGAAGACTGAAGCTTGTGTCATTGGTCTCCATAAGAAACTTCATACCCTATTTGTGAACCACTTACCTTTCACTGGCCAGTGTTTGAGACTGAACAAGGCAGTCTACAACCTCTGTAGTAATTTAAACCTGAGCTGATTTCATCTCCATATTCCCTCCATCAACAAACATGCCTACTACCACCTCTGCAATAACTGCTGTCTCCACCTCGGCCTCAGCCAATCTGCTGCATAAACTCTCATCTGTGCCTTTGTTAAATCTACACGTGACTATTCCAGTTCTATCATGGTCATCTTCCCAGTTATAAACCTCCATAAACCAAAGCCCAGCCTGCGGCGGTGTCTCAGTGAACATCAACGGCAGCTCGAGGAACAAAACCTCAATGTCCGATTAGGCATTCTACAGACTTCCAGACTGAACATTGAGTTCAATAATTTCAGATCAAGACTAGCTCTTTTAATTATTTTGCTTTATCATTTTTTTGCCATGTCCTTTCCTTAAACTGGATTTTTTTATGTTGCTGCTTTTGGCTTGGGCAGTTCATTATTTTATCATTTAACACCTTTGCTGCACTAACGCTTTGTCTTTCACCACACCACAAGCACACTCTCTTTGCCTTTGCACCATGACCTCCTTGTCAGTTAATCTCCATGACCCTCTGTCCTTTCAACACCTCTTTTTTCTCTTTTTCCCCACCCTTGCTTTATTTCCTTAAAACCTGACCTTTCTAACCTTTGCCAATTCTGATGAAAGGTCACAGGCCTGAAGCGTTAACTCTGCTTCACTCTCCACAGATGCTTCCAGACCTGCTGAGTCTTTCCAGCACTTCTTGTTTTCATTTAAGACTTGTAGCGGAGTTCCCCAGGGATCAATGTTGGGATCGTTTCTCTTCCTGACAAATATTAATGACATGGACCTTGGTGCACAGGGCACAATTTCAAAGTTTGCAGATAATGCAAAACTTGGAAGCATTGTGAACTGTGAGGAGGATAGTGTAGAAATTCAAACGGACATAGACAAGTTGGTGGAATGGACAGACAGGTGGCAGATGAAGTTCAATGTGGAGAAATGTGATGTGATTCATTTCGATAGGAAGAACATGGAGAGGCAATATAGAATAAATTGTACAACTCTAAAGGGTGTGCAGGAGCAGAGGACCTGGGTGTATATGTGCATGGGTCATTGAAGTTGGCAGGAGAGGTTGAGAGTGGTTAATAAACCAGACAGTATCCTGTGCTTTATTCACAGCAGCATGGAATGCAAAAGCAAAGAGGTTATTTTGAACTTGTATGAGACACTAGTTCGGCCTCAGTTGCAGTATTACGTTTAGTGCTGGGCACCACACTTTAGGTAACGTGAAGACATTGGGGAGTGTACATAAACATTCACAAGAATGGTTCCAGAGATGAAGAATATCAGTTATGAAGAGAGACTGGAGAACTGGGAACATTTTCCTTCGAGAAGAGAAGGCTGAGAGGAGATTAGAAAAAAAGGTATTCACAATTATGAGGTGTCTGGACAGAGTGGATAGGGAAATGCCGTCCCCATTCTTGAAAGGTTCGAAAACGAGAGGGCAAAGAATTAAAGTAATTGGTAAAAGAAGCAGAAGTGACTTGAGGAAAACTTTTTCACACAGCGAGTGCTTAAGATCTGGAATGCACTGCCTGAGAGTGTGGTGGAGGTAGATTCAATCTAGGCATTCAGGAGGAAATTGGATAGCTGTCTGAAAAGGAAAATTGTACAGAGTTACAGGGAGAAGGCAGGGAAGCGGTACTAGATGAATTGCTCTTTTGGACAGCCAGTGCAGACACGATGGACTGAATGGCCGCCTGCAACAATTCTGTGATTCTGTGACAGTTGACCACAAAATGAGCTTCCACCGTTATATTCGTGCCATCACTATCACCACTTATTTCCACTTCAATAACATCGCCTGATTTCACCCCTGTCTGAACTCATCCGCTACTGAAGCTCTCAGTCATGCTTTCATTACCTGTAGACTGGACTATTCGAACTCATTCTCCCACATTCTACTATCTATAACCTTGAGGTCATCAAAACTCTGCTGCCTGTGCCTTAACTCACAGCAAGTCTCATTCCCCGATCACTGACCGACATCAGCTCACAGTCAAGCAATGTCTTGATTTTAAAGTTCTCATTCTTGTTTTCCAATCCCTCCATTGCCTCATCCCTCACTAACTCTGGAATCCCCTCCAGCCCCACAAACCTCTGAGATATTTCTGCTCCTCTAATTCTGACCTCTTGTGCATCCCTGATTTTAATTACTCCACCATTGTGGCCACACCTTCAGTTGCCTCGGTCCAAAGCACTGGAATACGCGCCCTGCACAGCTCCATCTCTCCATCTCTCCACCTCGCTTTTATCCTTTAAGACACTCCTTTAAAACTTGCCTCTTTGACCAAACATTTGGTCACCTAACCTAATATCTCCCTTGGTGGTTCAGTGTTATACTTTGTTTCATAATGCTGCTGTGAAGTACCTTGGGATAAGTTCTTGCTGAACTTTGCCAGACATGAATTGTCATTAGCATATCCATGCGGCTTGAAATTTATTATGCTATGCTTTTCCAAGCAAATAATATTTCTGTCCTGGGTTGTGAAATTTCACCACCACTGACGTCAGATTGACTGGACAGTACAGGGTTTACCACATCCTTCCTTTTTGTGAACTAGGTGTATAATTTGCTGCCCTCCAGTGCTCTGTCATCACTCCTATATCCAGAGAGAATTGATAGATTCTGTGCAGTGCTTCTTCCATTTGCACCATTCCTTCTCTCACCAACCCTCAGAATTCCCATCCAGACCGGGTAAATGTTCTTGTTTATTGTGATACAAAAATTGTTGGATTGAAAGGGGTTAACTGAACCTGTTTGTTCAGTGACTGCAATTAATGTCAGGCTCCATGGACCCTAATTGTGTCACTGGAAGATTTCCCTCTTCTATTAATAAGGGGCTCCTTTCAATGTGTTATCATTTAGTGTCAGTGGGAGTATCACGTCACTCCCGTCACTAACAGGGATCAGCGGCTCTGGAGAGAGGAAGAGGATAGATCCGAATCAGAGAACAATAGATTGGAATGTTACAACAACGAGCAGGAGTTTCATCTGGGAGTTAAACTTTCTTTCTGCAGATTATGATCAGTTCTCATTAAACAGTCTGATCTATTACTCACTGAGGAATATTCAATACATTTACCACCCCTTCCTGGCTATTATTGGTGTCCCTTGTAAGTCTCTGTATCTAGCTATTAATTCTATAAACCATGTTTAAATGCATTACCATTCTTGTCATTTCCTCTGCCCTTCTTGCTGCTGTTGTTATTCCTGGCAAATTTCAGTCTCCAGATATTAGCTCTATAAACCATTGCTATGTGCATTAGAGTGCTTGTAATTTACTCTCCCATCTTTGCTGTCTCTGGTAAGTCTCTATTTCCCGCTATGAGATCTGTAATATTTGTTTCACTGAAATAATGTTCTTGCTATTTAAATTTGGGAAGATTGCAGTTGTCATTGGTCTCCATAAGAAATTCCATCCACTATCCATGAACCACGATCTCCTTATTGCCAAATATCTGAGGCTGAACCAGACAGTTTGCAACTCTGTGTTCTATTTAAATCTGAGCTGAGTTCATCTCCATATTCTCACCAACCCTGCCTACTAGCACCTCTGTACTAACACACATCTCCACCTCTGCCTCAGCCTATCTGCTGCATAAACATTCATCTGTGCCTTTGTTAAATACACACTTGACTATTCCAATTCTATCCTGGTCACCCTCCCATTTGGGGGCGGCACAGTGGCGCAGTGGTTAGCACCGCAGCCTCACAGCTCCAGGGACCCGGGTTCGATTCCGGGTACTGCCTGTGTGGAGTTTGCAAGTTCTCCCTGTGTCTGCGTGGGTTTTCTCCGGGTGCTCCGGTTTCCTCCCACAAGCCAAAAGACTTGCAGGTTGATAGGTAAATTGGCCATTATAAATTGTAACTAGTATAGGTAGGTGGTAGGGAAATATAGAGACAGGTGGGGATGTTTGGTAGGAATATGGGATTAGTGTAGGGTTAGTATAAATGGGTGGTTGATGGTCGGCACAGACTCGGTGGGCCGAAGGGCCTGTTTCAGTGCTGTATCTCTAATCTAATCTATCTAATCATTTATAAACCTCCATAAACCACAGCCCATCCAGACTCTGCTGCCTGTATTCTAACTCACACCAAATCCCGATCACCCATCACCCTTGGGCTCACTGATTTACATTGACTCCCAGTCTGGCAGCACCTTAATTTTATTATTCTCATTCATGTGTTTGAATCCCTCCATGGCCTCACCCCTCCAGTTAGTCCCATTCCCCTGACCGTTCCCATATTCCTTTTGGCCTTCTAGTATTTTTTACAATGAGCTTTAAAAATAAACTTCACCCCCTCTTTATTCTACCACTGACCACGATTTTCAGCTCCACAGCGCCACAGGGCCCAACGTCATGGACGCTTGGATCCATAAAATGGTACGAGCTGAGCTGCCGGTCACTTCCAGTGCTCCATGCTGGACAGGGATTTAGCGCTGGACAGGGATTTAGCCCGGGTTTATCAAGCATGTGCTGGTAGTGTGAGGAAAGGTCTGAATATGGTGCCAATGAGCCATTGCAGCAGCTTTGATGTATGTCTTTGAAACTTGGCCTGTGCATATCCACTGACAGCCTGTGTTAGTCATTCTCAGCTGAACATATATTCAGCAGCACGAGGAGCCCCTCTAGTGTTATTTAAAAGGACCAGACATCCAACTTACAGGTGAGGGGCTTTTGACTTACCATTGCTATTGTAAAGTTAGTGGAGGTGCTGTGGATGGTTTTCTGGAGGTTGTGTTGTGAGCTGCTGCAGACATTCAGGGAGGACAGAGGATTTGGTAACCCAACTCTGGACGAGGTATGGGGACTGCAGTTGCAGTGTCTCTGGGTCTGTAACATGACCAACAAATGGAGCAGAGGATGTTGAGGGGGGGCGCTCTCTAAAGAGGGAGGAGGAAGGGGCTTTACCCTACCCACCCTGGGTTTTCCAAGAGCACTTTCCCTACCTTACCTGCCCCAGGAGCAGTGTGTGAGGTGACTCTGATTCAAAAAGGAGTTAGTCACAGAGCTGTGTCACCTCCTGCAACACATGGAGCCTCACACCAGAGTGAGGACGGAGCTGTCAGTGGACGTTCAGATCGCAGTTTCATTGAAACTCTATGTATTTGGATATTTCCAGGCAGGAGCAGGAGACATATCCAGTATAGAGTAGAAGAGATTGATGGAGTCATAGCGTCATTTACGACACATAAGGAGGCCATTCGGTCCATCCTTTCCTGTTCTATGTGGAGCAATCCAGTCAGTCTCAATCCCCTGCTCAATCCATGTAGCCCTGTAAGTGCATTTCCTTCAGGTTCCACCCAGTTTCCTTTTGAAGTCATTGATTGTCTCGGCTTCCACCACTCTCATGGGCAGTGAGTTCCAGATCGTTACCATCCACTGTGTTAAAAAGTTCTTCCTCATATTCCACCTGCATCTCTTACCCAAAATGTTCCATCTGTGACCCCTCGTCCGTGTTTCATCACGGGAACAGCTTTTCCTTCAATATCTTATCTAAGCTTATAATAATCGTGTACACCTCTATCAAATCTATCTCAATCCCCATTGCTCCAGGGACAACAAATCCAGCTTCTCCAAACTAACCTTGTAACTAAACCCCCTATCCCTGAAACCATTCTGGTAAATCTCCACTGCACTCTCTCAAGGACCTTTACATCCTTCCGAAAGTGTGGTGATTAGAACTGGACAGAGCTCTCTCTGGTTGGAGTCTAACCAAAGCATTACAAAGTTTCAGTGTAGCATCTATAACAGCATACCTGGCACAAAAGATAAAACAACGCGAAAGGTCGCCAAATTATGGCTTGCAAGGGAAATTAGAGATAACATTAGATCCAAGGAAGAGGCACACAAATTCTCCAGGGAAAAAAAAATACAACAGACCTGAGGATTGGGAGCAGTTTTGAATTCAGCAAAGGAGGACATAGGGATTGATTAAGAAGCAGCAAATAGAGTACGAGAGTAAGCTTGTGGGGGCATAAAAACTGAATGTAAAAGTTTCCATAGGTATATGAAGAGAAAACAATTGGTGAAGACAAATGTAGGTCCCTTACACTCAGAAACAGGGGAATTTATTATGCGGAACAAAGAAATGGCTGACCATCTAAGTGCATACTTTTATTCTGTTTTCACAAAGGAGGACACAGATATCATACCAGAAATGTTGGGGAACACAGGGTTTAGTGAGAGATAGGAAGTTAAATAAATCAGTATTAGTAGAGAAATGGTGTTGGGCCTGATAATCTTAATCCAAGAATAATTAAGGAAGTGACCCTAGAAATAGTGGATGCACTGGTGAACATCTTCCTAGATTCCATGGCCTCTGGAACAGTTCCTACAGATTGGACGGTAGCTCATGTAACCCCACTCTTTAAAAAGGGATATATAGAGAAAACAGAGAATTATAGACCAATGAGCCTGACGTCGAAAGTGGGGAAAATCCTGGAGCCATTATCAGAGATTTTATAGCAGAACACTTGGAGAACAGAGGTAGAATTGGACAAAATCATCATGAATTTACGAAAATGAAATCATGCTTGTCGAATCTACTGGAATTCTTCGATGATGTAACTAGTAAGAGTTGATGAGGGGGAGCCAGTGGATATGGTTTATTTGGACTTTCAGAAGGCTTTTGACAAAGTACCATATAAGAGATTAGCGTGTAAAATTAAAGCACATGGGATTGGGGGTAGTTTATTGTGATGGATAGAAAATTGGTTGCCAGACAGGAAACAAAGAGTAGGAACAAACGGGCCTTTTTCTGAATGGCAGAACGTGAACAGTGGGTACCACAGGGATCGGTGTTAGGACCCCAGCTACGCACAATATATATTAATGATTTAGATGAGGGAACTAAATGTAATATCTCGAAATTTTCAGATGACATAAAATTGGGTGGGAGGGTGAGTTGTCAGGAGGATGCATGGAGGCTTCAATGTGATTTGGGCTAGTTGAGTGAGTGGGCAAATGCATGGAAGATGCAGTATAATTGTGGGCAAATGTGAGGTTATCCACTTTGGTAGCAAAATCAGGAAAGCAGATTATTATCAGAACTGGTATAAACTGAGAGAAGGGAATTATCGGTATTCTCGTACACGAGTTGCTGAAGGTAAGCATGCGGGTGCAACAGGCGGTAAAAAGGCAAATGGTACGCTGGCCTTTATAACGAGAGGATTCATGTACAGGAGCAGGGATGTCTTGCTGCAATTATACAGAGCCTTGGTGAGGTCACATCTGGAATATTGTGTTCAGTTCTGGTCTCCATATTTGAGGAAGAAGGTTCTTGCAATAGAGGGAGTGCAGCGAAGGTTTACCAGACTCATTCCTGGAATGGCGGGACTGATGTATGAGGAGAAACTGAGTCGGTTAGGATTATATTCGCTGGAGTTCAGAAGAGTGAGGGAGGGATCTCATAGAAACCTGCAGAATTATAATCAGTCTGGACAGACTAGATGCAGGAAGGATGTTCCCGATGTTGGGATGTCCAGAACCAGGGGCAACAGTCTAAGTATAAGGGGTAAACCTTTCAGGACTGAGATGAGGAGAAATTTCTTCACCCAGAGAGTGGTGAGCCTGTGGAATTCGCTACCACAGGGAGCAGTCGAAGCCAAAACATTGTATATTTTTAAGAAGGAGTTAGATATAGCTTTTGGTTCTAAAGGGATCAAAGGATATGGGGGGAAAAGATTACTGAGTTGGATGATCAGCGATGATCATAACGAATGGTGCAGCAACCTCGAAGGATCGAATGGCCTACTTCTGCTCCTATTTTCTATGTTCCTATGTTTCCCTGCTTTTGTATCCTTGCCTCCAAGATCTGATATGTTTTGCTAAACACTCTCCTAATATGTCCTGCCACCTGCAATGATAAATGCATATGGAGCCCCAGGTCCCTCTGCTCCTGCACAATGTTCAGAACTGTGTCATTAAGTCTATATTACCTTCCTATTCCTTCTGGCATAAGGCATCACCTCATACTCCTCTGTACTAAATTCCACCTGCCATTTCTCTGTTAATTCTGCTGGATTGTCGATATCCTGTTGCAGGCAGATTGTGTCATCCTCAGTGTTTGCCACGCGTCCAAGTTCGGTGTCATTGGCAAGCCTTGAAATTCTGCTCTGTATTCCAAGATCCAAGTCATTTATATATAGCAAAAAAAAAGAGGTCCCAGCACTGACCCTTGGGGAACATCACTGCCTACCATCCTCCAGTCTGAAAAACAACCATTTAACACTACTCACCCTTTTCTTTCCATCAATCAATATTTGATCCAATTGGATGCAAATCCATGTGATTCAATTTTGTTATCCAACATTTTAGAACATAGAACATGGAACAGTACAGCACAGTACAGGCCCTTCGGCCCACGATGTAGTGCCGAACCTTTAACCTACTCTAAGATCAAACTACCTACACACCCTTCGTTCTACTATCATCCATGTACCTATCCAAGAGTCGCTTAAATGTCCCTAATGTATCTGCTTCTACTACCGCCGCTGGCAGTGCGTTCCACGCACCCACCACTCTCTGTGTAAAGAACCTACCTCTGACATCTCCCCGAAACCTTCCTCCAATTATCTTAAAATTATGCCCACTGGTGATAGCCCTTTCTGCCCTGGGAAAATGTCTCTGGCTATCCAATTTATTTATGCCTCTCATCATCTTGTACCCCTCTGTCAAGTTTCCTCTCATCCTTCTTCGTTCCAATGAGAAAAGACCGAGCACCCTCAACCTTTCTTCATAAGACATGCCCTCCAGTCCAGGCAGCATCCTGGTAAATCTCCTCTGCACCCTCTCTAAAGCTTCCACATCCTTTTGTGTGGTACTTCATCAAACGCTTTCTTAAAATCCATGTAGACCATCCACCACATTCTTTTCATCAACCTGCTCTGTTACTTCATCAAAATAAATTCAATTAGTTCATGAAAGCATGATCTGCTTTTTAAAATCCGTGCGGACAACCCTTAATTAACTCAAACATCTCCGAGTATGTGTTGATTTTTTTCCCGCTGATTTCGTTTCTAAAACCTTCCTCACCACTGATGTTAAACTAACTGACCAGTAGTTGCGAGGTCTGTGTGTTGTCCATTCCCATTGATAATTCTGGGAGGTGAGGGTGACCATCTATGTCATCGTTTTTTCACTCAGCAGGGAGAAGCAGAATGAGAGATCCCGTGGCTTTGTCAGGATAGCGGGAATCCTGATGGTGTAGGTGTCTCTGCGGGCGCCCTATGTCAATGGGGAGAGGTACAGGAACTGAAAGAACTCTCACTCCATTAATGTACAGTTGGTGTGTGAGCATGCCCAGTACATCATGTTGGTGAATGTTCACTACTCTGTCAGCAGCCACCATACCTTCAGTCTGAAGCAGTCAGCCATTCTCAACACTTAGGGCTTCCAAACAGAACCAGAATGTGGCTCCTCGGAGGCAAAGAAAAAAACCGTCTCGACACAGTTCATGTTTCGACATCCCCAAACCACCTACCACCGCCACCCAACCTCCCACAATTAACATGTGTATAATGTGAGCAATGGAGTCACCAGGAACATGGTGGGACAGACCATCGGTGTGGGTGTGATGAAGCAATGCTTCCAATGTCTGAACCGCACGGGGAGAGCCCTCCAGTACACACTGGAGCAGGTGCCCAAGTTCATGGTGTTCTGCCGCACCCTTCATATCATCACCATCATGAGGACACAGGCATTGGCATCAGGAATCCGGAGGACACCTCAGGAGGAGGAGGAGGACGCAGGGAGGATATTTCCTGGACGCCTTCGAACTAGACAGGCTGTCGGAGATTCCCCGCTAAGATTTTGTTTCCCATTGGACAACTTCCCTTTCCCACCATGGATCCCCCATTCTCCACCATTTCACCCATCTGAGACGCCCCATCACAGAGTCCCCTTGGTCACCATCCTGTAATAAAAACCACCAACATAAACCTTTTCAGTAACATCTTTATCCAACAACACATCCAATTATATAAAAGGAAAATGGAACTGTTCACCCTTGTATATTCCCTTAGTCTCTGTGTTGTGCGTTCCCTCGACTTGCCTCGTGCTCCCCAGTGTTTCCCTAGTGACTGCAGCATGGCTGGTGGAAGACTGCTGACTTTCATTCGGGTAGACTGCAGATGACCTTGCAGGACGTCCTCGAGCAGCTCTGGGCCTTGAGGGCTTCGATTCAAACTGTACCACCTCGACATAGGCAGCAGCCCAGTAATGTTCTGATCGGAGTCCTGTGTATTATAACACGTTTGTGACCTCGCTGTCCGGGAGCTGCTAGATGCACTATCCTTTCCCCCTGCCCTGGCTGCAGTTCGTGCGTTTTCCGTGAATCAGCATGTGCAGATTCCGACTCTATACCAGCCTCTAAGGCACACACAGTGGAAGTATTTGAGCTGGAGGCTGTGAGTATCAGACTAAGTGATGGGGCTTCACCATCAGTCATGTGCTGATGCTCTCTCTCTGTCTCCTGGAGCTGCTGTGACTGGGAAGCTGGCAGTTTTGGGGTACCATAGGGAAGTGTAAAATCAGAAGGGTCGTATTGGGATGAGTGATTGTGGGTGGGTTGGAAAGCAGGGTCCATGATCCCACCATCTGCAGCTTGTACATCATCCCAGACAGCAGGATGCAGGGGGAGGTGGGAGTTAAGAAGGGGCATAAGGCAGGAACATAGCATCATCCTGAATGCTCTCGGCGATGCCGGATGCCACGGGCTCTGTCACAGCCTGTCCCATGATGTGAAGAACCATCTCCTCCCTCAAGCTCAGGGGATGAAGGTATGCCTGGCACTCGCCGGTTCACTTGCTGCTCCCTGTGATTATGGGTCACATTGTCCTGTAAGAAAGAAGGCAGAATATTAATGATTGTGTTGCACTGTGTTTTGATGATATGCCTGCCATAGCTGAATAGCTGGAGGTAATTGGAGGCAGTGAGAGGTGGGTGTGAGGCTGCTATCAGTACAAGGTGTGTGAGGGTGAGGTGGAGTATGTGAATGTTAGGTGTGAGTCCTGAGAGTTAGGGACTGCTGATGGGTGAGTGATGGGGGTGTGGTGCATTGAGCAGTGTGAGAGGTTGGTGATGTTGGGGGTAGGAGATGCCATTTGGAGATTAATTCAATGACATTGACAACCCGTATGAGCTCATTCAACTTCTTCTGGCTCTGCTGCCAGATTCTCGTGGCGAGAATTCTTGCATTGACCTCCATGGCCACCTTCACCGATTCCCTTCGGAGGACGTTCCTTGAGAGTCTCCACCCCACCACACGGAAACAGAGCCTCTCTCCTCCTGTCACCCTTCGTAACTAAGACATCCATCCCCACATCCGTGAACCGCAGAACCCTGTGTTGCAGTGTGCTATTTACCTTGTCTCCAATTGCAGAATTCACAGTGAGCAGCAGCAGCCTCCAGTGAATCAGTGCATCTTCTCTTTAAGAGGGACAGACTGCGTTTAAAAGCTGAACCTGGCTGAAACATGTGTCAGCCTCACACACCTTTAGAGCCATGTTAAGCATCCAGACAGACAGCAGCGCGGCTTACCCGGGGTGGCACGTAGAATTCATGGAAATGAGGAGGCAGGAGGAAGTGTGTTTGTCACCTGCCTCAACAGGAACGGGCACGGGCAGATCATGACCCCTCTGCCCAAAAATACGACGTACTATCTATTTCTATTTGCTGTTCTCTCTTTCACACTTTCTCACTCTCTGTCTTTCTCTCTCTCTTCACTCACTTTCTCTTGCTCATAAAATAAGAGATTGATGCAGCACAGAAGAAGGCTGTTCGGCCCTTTGTGACAGTGCTGTCTCTTCGAAAGAGCCATCTAATTAGTTCATCTTTCCTCCTCTTTCCCCAGACTTCTGTTTTTCTTTTCCTTTTCAAGTATTTGCTAAATTGCCTTTTGAATGATATTATTGAATCTGCTTCCACCATGTTCTCAGCCAGTGAATTCCAGATCCCAACAACTCGCTGTGGAAGAAAATTCTCCTCATTTCACCTCTGGTTTTTTGTCAATTACCTTCAGTCTGTGTCTTCTTAATACTGAACTTTAGATTTTTGGATTTAGATATACAGCACTCGAACAGGCCCTTCGGCCCACCGAGTCTGTGCTGACCATTAACCACCCATTTACACTAATCCTGCACTAATCCCATATTCCTACCACATCCTCACCTATCCCTATATTCCCCTACCACCTACCTATACTAGGGGCAATTTATAATGGCCAGTTTACCTATCAACCTGCAAGACTTTTGGCTGAGGGAGGAAACCCACAAATTCCACACAGGCAGTACCCATAATATGAGGCTGCAATGCTAACCACTGCACCACTGTGCCGCCCCTGTTTCTGACACTGGAAACAGTTTCACATTGATTACCTTATCAAAACCCTTCATAATTTTGAATTTTATATCAAATCTCCCCTTACCTATCACTGCTCGAATGAGAACAATCCCAGCTTTTCGAATCTATCCACGTAACTGTATTCGCAGATCCCTGGTACCATTCTCGTAATTCACCTTTGTATCTTCACTACGTCCTTGACATCCTTACCAATGTGTGGTGATCAGAATTGGACACAATTCTCCATCTGGGACCTAACCAATGATGTATAAATATCAGCATTTCCTCCTGAGTTTTATTACTCTGTGTCTCTCTCTCCAACACCAAGGACACTGCATGCTACTAACTAAGATCTGTGTGTTTACACCCGAGGTCTCGCTAATCATGCACTCACTCTATAATGGTACCATTTATTTTATATTTTTTTCCTCTCATACTTCCTACCCAAATGTCTCACTTCACATTTCAATGTGTTAAATTCCATCTGCCATGTTCCTGCCCATTTCATCAGTCAGTCTCTGTCCTCCTGAAGTCTGTTGCTATCCTTCTCACTGTGTATTAACATTTCTGAGTTTCCTTCCATCTGAAAACTTGGACATTACCCCCTCTGTACACATGCCTACTGCATTAGCATGCAACACCAGGGATCCCAACAATCACACTGGGGAACCCCACTGTGTACTTCGCTCCAGCTGAAAAACAGCCATTATTCCCTACTCTCTGATACCTGTCACCTAGCTAATTTCTTGCATGCTGGGATTGAAAAAGAAAAAAAAGGACTTCCATTTATGTAGCGCCTTTCATGACTACTGCATGTTCCAGAGCGATTTACAATCAACGTATACTTATAATGCCTACTCACTCTTGTACTGTCGGAAACAGAGCAGCTAATTTTCGCACAGCAAGATCCCACAAGCAGCAATGTGATAATGACCAGATCTGTTTTTATGATGTTGCTTGAGGGATAAATATTGTCCAGGCCACATGGAATAATTCCCCTCATTCTGCTTCTAATTAATCCCATAGGATCATTAGCATCCACCTGAGAGGGCAGATGGGGCCTTGGTTTAACGTTTCATTCGAAAGACTGCTCATCTGATAGCGCAATACTCCCTCAGTACTGTCGCTGCAGTGTCAGCCTTGATTCTTGTGAAAAATTCATTTCATGACACTTGATCCTGGACGCTTGTGACTGAAAGGGGAGAGAGCTACAAACTCAGCCCCGGCTGACTTTGGCCCTTTAATCCCATGTGTTTCTAATTAGGTCACACGGCTGTTATATAGTACTTTATCAAACACCTTTTGAAACGATAGGAAAATTGGAAAAGTACAGGCAGGAAAAGTCATAGAAACATATAATAGCATTGCATGGAAGGGGGTCATTTGGTCTATGAAGTCTGTGCTGGCTCTTTTGATGAGTTTCCAGTGAGTTCCACACCCTGGATCTTTCCCAGATCCTTGAACTTTTCCCCTTAATATCTAACCAAATCACTTTTTGATTCTACTTTTGAATCTATATCCTTCAGCCTATCATACAATAATTTGCAAATCCGAAACAAAATTTGCATTACAATAATCCCCATGTCAACTCTGCTTCTTTTTTCCAATCACCATAAATCTATGTCCTCTGGTTAATGGCCCCTCATACATTAGAAACATTATATAATTGACATAAACCCTTCATGATGCTAAACATCCCTATCTGATCACCTTGTAAATGTCCCTGCTCCAAGGAAAACAATCCCAGCTACATAACTGTAATCCCTCATCCCTGGAAAAGTTCCAGTAAAACTCTTCTGTCCCCTCTCCAAGGTTTCATGTCCTTCCTCAAGTGTGGTTTCCAATATTGGACACAATACTCCAGATGGAGCCGGACTAGTCTTTTCTATAGGGTTAACACAATATCCTGGCCAGTCTACTCTGTGTCTCTATTAATCAAGCCTAGGAATCTATTTGCTTTGTGAACTGTTTGTTAACCTGTCCAGCTACTTTCAAAGATTGCATACAAACACCTCAGGTCTCTCTGTTACTCTCAATAGCTTTAAAGGTGTGCCATTCAGCTTGTATTATCCCTGGTCATTCATCTGCATGCAGCTCACCATCACCTTCTCAAGGGCAATTATGGATGGGCAATAAATGCTGGCCTAGTCAACGACACCCACATCCCATGAACGGATAATATATATCAAATCTTCTGACAATGTATCACCTCACACATCTGCCATGCCAATTAAATATTTGGAAGACTGCAGCCGTTGTTTTCAAACCCCACGTCAAAAGTTTACTAGCTACAGACTGGATCTCTCTCCTTGGCAACTGTGTGAGACTAAAGCAAACTGTTCACAACCTGATTTCATAGTTGACGCTGCGACGAGCTTCCTGCTAAATATTACTAAAACAGCCTACTTACACTTCCATATCATCACCCAACTTTGCCCCTCTCCCCCTTCCCTGTGTTACCTGTAGACTCGACTAGTCCAACACATTCCTGGCTGGTCTCCCACATTCTACCCTCCATAACCCTGAGGTGATCCAATGCACTGCTGCCCATGTCCTAACTCACACCAAGTCCTGTTCAACCATCACCCCCTGTACTCACTGACCTACATTGGCACCTGGTCAGCAACACCTCAATTTTAAAACTCTCAGCCTTCTTTTCAAATCCTTCATTATCTCACTCCTCCTTACCTCTGTAATCTCCTCCAGCCCGACAACCCTCCGACATATCTGCACTCATCTATTTCTGGCCTGTTGAGCATCTACGAATTTAATTGCTCGACCATTGGTGGTCCTGCCTTCAGCTGCCGAGGCCCTACGCTCTGGAAGAGGAGAGCAGAACTTCCAGGGAGGAATTCCTGGAAGATAAATGTCAGTAAATTAAGCACTAAAATAAAAGCAAAATATTGCGGATGCTGAACACTAGAAATACTCAGCAGGTCTGGCAGCATCTGTGCAGAGAGAAACAGAGTTAATGTTTCAGATCTGTGCCCCTTCATCAGAACTGGTAAACGTGAGAAATGGAACAGTCTTTGAGCAAGTGAAAGAGGGGAAGGGGGAAGAAGAACAAGAAGGAAGGACTGTGATGGGATAGAGAGGGGATAGATTAATTACAGACTGTTACATTCCTAACGTTTACCAGTTCTGATGAAGGGTCAGAGACCGGAAACATTAACTCTGTTTCTCTCTACACAGATGCTGCCAGACCTGCTGAGTATTTCCGGCACTTTCTAGTCTCATCCCTAAGCTTTTGAATTCTCTCCCCAAACCCTAAATGCAATAAGCTGCACTGAGTCCAGTTTTAGGGAGTCCTGCTTGGACAGAGTACTAAATGCAGTAAAGTTAACGAGTGATTGAATTTTAAGTGATCTAAGAGTCGATCTCTTTCCAACAATTTGTTAATTTTACATTTAGCATTTCACTTAATTTTCCGCTGAATTTGTACTTTATTTCACAATCTGTTTGTGAGAATTGGACAGTTAATTGATGCTGATGGAAAAGGAAGGTCAGTGTCAGCTTGGATATAAAACTGACTTAATGACAGAAAACAGTGAGTTGCGGTAAATAGTTGTTATTCAAACTGGAGAAAAATAGACAGTTGTGTTCCCCAAGGGTTAGTGCTAGGAACACTGTTTTATTCTGATATGTATAAATGATTTGGATAATGGCATACAGAGAAACATTTCAAAATTTGCAGGTGATACCAAACTTGGAGACGGGGCAGGCATTGAGGTAGATACCAATCGATGTAAGAGGACATAGATAGGCTAGCAGAATGGACAGACGAGAGGCAAATGGAATTTAATACAGACAAGTGTCAAGTGATGCATTTTATCAGAAGTAACAGGGAGAGGCAATATACACTTAATGGCAAAGTTCGAAAGAGTGTACAGAGACAAAGGGACATGGGGTTCATGCACATAGATCCCTGAAGGTGGCAGGATATATTGAGAGAGTCGTCAGTAAAGCATATGGGATCTTGGGCTTCATAGATAGAGGTGGTGAGTTCAGAAGAAGGAAAGTTATGCTGTAACTTTATGAAGCTCTGGTTAGGCCCCAACTGGAGTACTGCATCCAGTTCTGTTCACCACACTTTAGGAAGGATGTGAGGGTCATTGACAGGGTGTAGAGGAGGGTTACTTTAATGGTTCCAGAGATGGAGGATGTTAAGTACAATACAGTCTGTAAAAGCTGGGATTGTCTTCCTTTGAGTAAAGGAGATTGAGGGGAGATTTGATACATGTAGACAAGATGATGACCTATTTGGATAAGGTAGACAGGAAAAGATGTTCCCATTAGCTGATGGTACAAAGACTAGAGTTAAGATTGAGGGCATGAGTTAAGGGGGATGTGATGAACAACATTTTTACACAACGAGTGGTAATGGCCTGGAAATCATTGCCTACGAAGGTGGTGCAAGCAGAGAAGGTGAATTATTTCAAAAGGATATTGGATGAAAACTTGATGTAAATAAACTTGCAGGAATATGGAGTCAGAGCTGGGGAATGAGACTGGCTGGATTTATCTACAAAGAGCTGGCACCGACTCGATGAGCAGAATGGCCTAATTCTGTGCTGAAATGACGATGACTCTACGACTCTCTGACAGGGGTATACTATTGCTACTTTTAGTTTAGTTTAGAGATGCAGCACTGAAACAGGCCCTTCGGCCCACCGAGTCTGTGCGGACCATCAACCACCTATTTATACCAATCCTACACTAATTCCATATTCCTACCACATCCCCACCTGTCCCTATGTTTCCCTACCACCTACCTATACTACAGGCAATTGCTAATGGCCAATTTAGCGATCAACCTGCAAGTCTTTGGCTTGTGGGAGGAAACCGGAGCACCCGGAGGAAACCCACGCAAACACAGGGAGAACTGGCAAACTCCACACAGGCAGTACCCAGAATTGAACCCGGGTCACTGGAGCTGTGAGGCTGCAGTGCCAACCACTGCGACACTGTGCCCCCCTATACTGGGAAAGTTTAGAATGGACTGGGCAGTATCACCCTGTTGAACCCCGTGATGTAAGTGAAAAGTTTGATGCCCCAGAAAGTGGTTAGCAAATGTCCTTCACAAACAGAGTAAATCAGTTCAGTCCCATTGACAATTCTGGAGTCATTCACAATGGGGAATAATTTCTCCTCGTCTTCTCTACATAGGACAGCAGTCAGGCTTTTCACTGTGTCCACCAACTCCATGTTGAAAGTCTTGTCAGGGTGAGGTGAGATAAGACACGTTGCTTCTATGCTCTCTTCAGTCCAACCGGGTTAAATCTGGTCATCACCATCATTAGGTAGTTCATAAAGAGGAGTCACAGTCTCTGCAAATCGAGGGATGAGGGCCCATTGATACCCCACCAGCCTGAGGATATGACTCACGGCAGGCCTTTGAGATGGACAGGGGTAGCCACTGGATGGTCTCGGCCTGATGCTGATGTGGGCTGATGCTGGATGATCTGATCTGGGCACGCAGAAAGGTGACACGGTCTTGCACCAGCTGGGCCTTACGTGGATGGTCTTTTAGTCCAGCTCCCAAAGTAACTGCAGTAGTTCCTGTGAAAGGGTTAAATGTGTGGACACGGTCTGTGGTGATGAGAAGATCATCGACATATTGCAGCAAGCAGGAAGACTGTGAAAAGCTCAGAAGGGACCCGGCTACACGTTTGTTGAAAATAGTGGGGTTATTGTGGAACCCCTTGTGACAGACATGTCCAGGGGTTCCTCTGGTCCTCAGAAGTGAATGTGAATTTAATTTGTTTCTATAGTTTTACTGGGATACTACAATAACCATTAGAGATATCCAGGGTGGAGAAGACAGACCTAACATTGGGAATCCGGGAGAGTAGGGTGGGTGTCTATCAAACAACCGGATTCACGCAGGATTGACTGAATTGAGTTTGTGGTGGTCAATAGTCAGTCACCAGCTGCCATCCGGCTTTCCAACCAGTCAAATCGGGCAGTTAGAAGGGAACATGGCTTCGTGAACTGCACCCTGGTATAACAATGACATGATAGTGTCTGGAATGTATGATATAATCTCAGCTCGGTATGAATACTGCTTCATGGATCATGCAATGGTCAGTTAATTTCTTCGGGTCTGCTCATGTTTCCACAGTCATCTTTATGGGTTGTGGATACACTCGACACCGACTCGAGAATCACCTGTCCCTCAGGGTCATCAGAGGTGTCTGGTTCACACTCCTCTGAGATTTTAATCAGGAATATTGAGGTTACACTGGACACCACAGTAGGGGTATGTTTTAATGTTCTACAATATCCAAGTATAGGGATAATCAATTACTGCTGATAACCTTTGAGCACATTACTGCCGAGTAGTCCCTGTCCATGATGCAGGATCATATAAAAGGGAGGCAGGACTTTGACATGAGCTGTGTTCCCTCTCCTACACCAACGTAAGATCTGATCCAGGGTCACAGATTAACCAAAAGGAAGTCGAAGGGTCACAAGCAGTTTATTGAGGAGTAGCAGTTCAAATACAGCACAAAATCAGAATAGACATAGTGGACATACGGCCTGTGGCAGGTGAGAAAGGCTTTCTGGCGATTGATCAAATGTAAGAAGCTATTAGTAAAGACGTTATAGCAGGACATCCAGAATAATTCAAGGTGATCAGGCAGAGTCAACATGCTTTTGTGAAACGGAAACCATGTTTAACCAATTTATTGAAGTTATTTGAAGAAGTAACAGGTGCTGTGGATAAAGGAGAACTGGTGGATGTACTATACTTAGATTTCCAGAAGGGATTTCATAATGTGCCACATCAAAGTTCATTGCGGAATATAAAAGCTCATGGTGTAGGGGGCAACCTATTGGCATGGATAGAAGATTGGCTAGCTAACAGGAAACAGAGAGTAGGCTTAAATGGATCATTTTCTGTTTGGCAAGATGTAACGAGTGGTGTGTCACAGGGATCAGTGCGGGTGCCTTAGCTCTTTACAATTTATATAAATCACTTGGATGAAGGGGCCAAAGGTATGTTTGCTAAATTTGCTGATGACAGAAACGTCGGTCGGACAGTATGTTGTGACGTGGACACAAGTGAACCACAAAGGGGTAGATAGATTGAGTGATTGGGCAAAGATCTGGTAAATGGAGTATAATGTGGGAAAATATGAAATTGTCCATTTCGGCAGGAAGAATAAAAATTAAGCATATAATCACAATGGTGAGAGATTTCAGAGCTCTACCATCCAGGGGGAACTGAGAGTCCTTGTGCATGAATTGTAAAAGGTTAATATGTAGGTATTGCAAGTAATTAGGAAAACTAATAGAATGTTATCGGCTATTGCAGGAGGAATTGAATACAAATGTAGGGAGGTTCTGTTTCAGTTATATAGGGAGACCACTTCTGAAATACTGTGTACAGTATTGGTCTACTCATTTAAGGACAGGTGGAAATGCATTCGAAGCAGTTCAGAGATGGTTTACTAGACTAATGCCTGGAATGGGGGTGTTGTTTAATGAGGAAAGGCTGGACAGGCTAGGCTTATGTCAGCTGGAGTTTAGAAGAGTAACAGGCGACTTCATTGAAACTTATAAGATTCTGAGTGTGGGACAGAGCAAATGAGGCCGACAGAGAGAGAAAGAATGAGAGAGAGAGAGCTCAATTCATCTGCTGCTAAAAACCTCATCCATGCCTTTTTTTATCTCGAGACTTGACTATTCTAACACACTCCTGGCTGGTCTCCCACATCCTACTCTCTGTAACCTGTGGTCATCCAAAACTCTGCTGCCATCTTCTAATTTGCATCAAATTCTATTCACCCAACATCCCTGTGCTCACTGACCTACATTGGCTCTTGGTCCAGTAAAACCTCAATTTTAATATTCTCACTCATGTGATCAAATCCCTCCATGTCCTCACCGCTCTGATTATCCCAATCCCCTGTTCATTTCCAATGTTCCTGAAACTTGTTCATCTTAAAAATCTTTTTTCCAATTCCCGCTTAAAAGTGAGTTTATTTCCTTCTGTCTCTCTTCATATAACATGGAACATAGAGCATAGAACAGTACAGCACAGTACAGGCCCTTCGGCTCACGATGTTGTGCCGAAACTTTAACCTACTCTAAGATCAAACTAACTACCTACCCTTCATTCTACTATCATCCATGTACCGATCCAAGAGTCGCTTAAATTTCCCTAATGTATCTGCTTCTACTACCACCACTGGCAGCGCATTCCACGCACCCACCACTCTCTGTGTGAAGAACCTACATCTGACATCTCCCCAAAACCTTCCTCCAGTCACCTTAAAATTATGCCCACTGGTGATAGCCCTTTCCACCTGGGAAACAGTCTCTGGCTATCCACTCTATCTATGTCTCTCATCATCTTGTACCCCTCTATCAAGTCACCTCTCATCCTTCTTCGCTCCAATGAGAAAAGCCCTAGCTCCCTCAATCTTTCTTCGTAAGACATGCCCTCCAGTCCAGGCAGCATCCTGCTAAATTACCTCTGCACCCTCTCTAAAGCTTCCATACCCTTCCTATAATGAGGCGACCAGAACTGAATGCAATATTCCAAGTGTGGTCGAACCAGGGCCTTATAGAGCTGCAGCATAACCTCGCAGCTCTTAAACTCAATCCCCCTGTTAATGAAAGCCAACACACCATACGCCCTCTTAACAACCCTTTCAACTTGGGTGGCAACTTTGAGCGATCTATGGACGTGGACCCCAAGATCCCTCTGTTCCTCCACACTACCAAAAACCCTGTCTTTAAGCCTGTATTCTGCATTCAAATTCGACCTCCCAAAATGAATCACTTCACACTTTTCCAGGTTGAACTCCATCTGCCACTTCTCAGCCCAGCTCTGCATCCTGTCAATGTCCAGTTGCAACCTACAACAGCCTTCCACACTATCCACAACTCCAGCAACCTTCGTGTCATCGGCAAAATTGCTAACCCAGCCTTCCACTTCCTCATCCAAGTCATTTATAAAAATCACAAAGAGCAGAGGTCCCAGAACAGATCCCTGCGGAACACCACTGGTCACCGAGCTCCATGCTGAATACTTTCCATCTACTAACACCCTCTGTCTTCTATGGGCCAGACAATTTTGTATCCAGACAGCCACAGTGTGGTCTTCCTGACCACACATTTCATCTCTCCTGCTCCACTCATGCTGTGGAAGCTTGGATCCATACAATGGTGTGAGCTGCACTGCCGGTCACATCCAGCACATTGTACAGGACACCCAGGCTGGCCGGGGTGCTGGTGTCGGTGTAACGTGTGTGTGTCTGTAGTGTGAGGAGGGGTCTGAATATGATGTCGATCAGCCATTTCAGCAACTTTGATGTACGTCTTTGAAACTTGGTCCTTGCATGTCTACTGACCAGCTGTGTTAGTCACTCTCAGCTGAACATACATTCAGCAGCACGAGAATCCCCCTCAAGTGTTATTTAAAAGGACCAGGCGTCCAAACTACAGGTGAGGGGCTTTTGACTTACTTCTGTTAGTATAAAGTTAGTGGAGGTGCTGTGTATGGTTTTCTGGAGGTTGTGTTGTGAGCTGCTGCAGACATTCAGGGTGGAGAGAGGACATGGTGACCCAACTCTGTACGATGAATGGGGACTGTAGTTACAGTGTCTCTGGGTCTGTAACATGATCAACAAATGGAGCAGAGGCTGCAGAGAGAGGGAAAGCTCTGGAAAGAAAGCGGAGGAATGGCCTCTGCCCTACCCACCCTGGGTTTCCAAGAGCAAAAATAGCAGTGGTCCTAATATTGAGCCCAGGGGAACACCACTGTATACTCCCATTGAGTCTGAACAACAGCCTTTCACCACTTCTCTCTGTTTACTGTTCCTTAGCCAATGTTATATCCACACTGTCACAGTACCTTTAATCCATAGTGTTCAGTTTTCCTAACCTGTCTTATGAATGTCACTTGATCGAACATCTTTTGAAAGTCCATTATATAACTTCAATCACACCACCCTCATCAACCCTCTCCATTGTTTTATCAAAGAACTCCATCAAGTTTACCTCACCACCACCTCTCTCCACCCCTCCACTGTTGTTAAATTATCAGATTGATTATCCGACACCCAGTACTGGATGAGCAGAAATTTCCTCCAATTAAATATTTGGAAGACTGAAGCCATTGTTTTCACTCCCCACTCCAACTCTGTTCCTTTGCTATTGATTCCATCCTTCTTCCTGGTGACACTCTGAGATTCAGACGATATGTTTACATCCTTGGTGTCACATTTCAGCACAAAATGAGCTTTAACCTCATTTTCAGGGTATCATTACAACCGCCTATTTCCACCTCAGTAACATCGCGTGACTTCACACCTGTCTCAGCCCATCTGCTGCTGAAACCTCATTCATGCCTTCGTCACCTCTCGATGTGACTATTCCAACTCATTCCTGGCTGATCTCCCACATCTACTCTCTGTAAACTTGAGGTCATCCAAAACTCTGCTGCCCATGTCTTAGCTCACACCAAGTCCCGTTTATATGTCTCTGACCGACATTGGCTCCCAATCAAGCAATATCTTGATTTTAAAATTCTCATCCTTGTTGTCATATCTCTCAGTGGCCTCGCCCCTCCCTATCTCTGTAATCTCCTCCAGCTCCAGAACCCATCGAGACATCTGTGCTCCTCTAATTCTGGCCTCTTTTACATCCGTTATTTTAATCACTGCACCACTGGCGACCGTGTCTTCAGCTGCCGGGGCCCAAGCTGCAGTATCCTCCCTACACATCTCCGCCTCTGCACCTCTTCATCTCACTTTCCTCCTTTAAAACATCCCTTGAAACCTTCCTCTTTGGCAAAGCTGTTGGTCCTTTGACATAATATCTCCTGTTGTATCTCAGTTCGCACTTTGCTTCATAATGCTCCTGTGAAGCACATTGGGATGTTTTATAACATTAAAGGCAATATCTAAATATAAATTGTTGTTGTTGTTGTTGTTTGCCAGACATCAATAGTTTTTAACATATCCAGGTTGCTAACCATTTACTATCCAAAGTTTTTCCAAGCAACAAGTATTTTTCTCTTGGGTTGTCACGTCTCCAAATGTCCCCAGTCGTGACACTAGTCTGACTAGTCAGTAATTACAGCATTTATCGCATATCTCCTTTTTTAAACAGGATGTAAGATTTACAATCCTCTGTCATCACACCCATATCCAAGGAGGATTGGAAGATTCTGGCCAGTGCCTCTGCTATTTCCACCATTCCTTCCCTCAGAAACCCCTATACATCCATTCAGACTGGGTAAGAGTTCCAGTTTATTGTGGTACAAAAAGGTGTTGGATTGAAAGGTGTTAACTGAAACTGTTTGTTCAGTGACTGTAATTAATGTCAGTCTGCATGGACCGAATTGTGTCACAGGAGGGTTTCCCTCTTCTATTAATATGGGACTCCTTTCGATGTGTTATCCCATACTGTCAGCGGGAGCATCACGCCAGGCACTCACAGGGATCAGCGGCTCCAGAGAGAGGGAGAGGATAGATCAGAATCTGAGAACAATGGGTCAGAATCTGAGAACAATAGATTGGAATGTTACAACAATGAGCAAGAGTTCATCCTCTGAACTTCACGATCTTTCTGCACATTATGATCGGTTCACATTAGACTTTCGCATCTCCCTCGCACTTCGGATTGCTCAATACATTTATTATCCCATCCTCGCTCTTGTTGGTCTCCCTGGTTAGTATCTGTTTCCAGGTATTTATTCTGTAAACCATGTTTAACTGTATTATATTCTTGTAATTTACTCTGCCCTCCTTGCTGCTGTTGTTAATCCCGGTGAAGATCTCCAGTAATTACCTTGATTAACCATGCTTAACTGCATTACTGCTCCTGTAATTTTCTCTGCCCTCCTTGCTGCTGTTGTTATTTCTGCTGAATCTCTATCTCCAGAAATCAGCTGCATAAACCACTGCCAACGGTATTTCAGTTCTTGTAATTTACTCTCTCCTCTTTGCTGCTGATACTGTCTCTATTTCCAGCGAGGAGATCTGTAACCCCTGTTGACTGAAATACTGTTCTGGAACGTAAATTGTGGGAAGAGTGAAGACAGTGTCATTGGTCCATTGGTCTCCGTCACAAACTCCATCCCCTATCTGTGAACCACATACGTGATCCTGAGGCTGAACCAGACAGTTTGCAACCTCTGTGTTCTATTTTTACCTGACTTGAGTTCATCTCCAAATTCTCTCCATCACCAACCCTGCCTACTACCACCTGAGTAATATCACCCGTCTCCACTTCTGCCTCAGCCCATCTGCTGCATAAACCCTCATATGTGCCTTTGTTAAATCCACACTTGACTATTCCGAATCTATCCTGGTCACCCTCCCAGTTATAAACCTCCATAAACCACAGCCCATCCAGAACTCTGCTGCCTGTATCCTAACTCACACCAAATCCCGATCACTCATCACCCCTGTGCTCACTGATCTACAATGGCTCACGGTCTGGCAGCACCTTAATTTTAATATTCTCATTCTTGAGTCTGAATCCCTCCATGGCCTCACCACTCCATTAGTCCCATTCCCCTGTGCATTTCCCATATTTCTGCAAATAATATGCCTTCAATCTTTTCTCAATTCTCTTTTTAAAGTGAATTTCTTTCTCTCTGTATCTGTTCTGAGCCACGATTTTCAACTCTACAGACCCACTGGTGCTGAGGACACAGAAGATGGGACCCACAAATGATGCGAACCACACAGCTGGCCACCTCTAGTGTGGTCAGCACAGTGTCCCATGGTGGGCAGTACACTTGTGTGGTCAGCACAGTGCCCAATGGTGGACAGATCTCTAGTATGGTCAGCACAATGCTCCATGCTGGACAGGGCTCCAGTATGGTCAGCACAATGCCCCATGCTGGACAGAGCTCTAGTATGGTCAGCACAGTGCCCCATGCTGGTCAGGGCTCTAGTGTGGTCAGCACAGTGCCCCATGCTGGACAGGGCTCCAGTGTGGTCAGCACAGTGCCCCGTGCTGGACAGGGCTCTAGTATGGTCAGCACAATGCCCCATGCTGGACAGGGCTCTAGTATGGTCAGCACAGTGCCCCATGCTGGACATGGTTCGAGTATGGTCAGCTCAATGCCCCATGCTGGACAGAGCTCTAGTATGGTCAGCGCAATGCCCCATGCTGGACAGGGCTCCAGTGTGGTCAGCATAATTCCCCATGCTGGACAGGGCTCTAGTGTGGTCAGCACAATGCCCCATGCTGGATAGGGCTCTAGTATGGTCAGCACAATGCCCCATGCTGGACAGGGCTCTAGTGTGGTCAGCACAATGCCCCATGCTGGACAGGGCTCTAGTGTGGTCAGCACAATGCCCCATGCTGCACAGGGCTTTAGTATGGTCAGCACAATGCCCCATGCTGGATAGGGCTCTAGTATGGTCAGCACAGTGCCTCATGCTGGACAGGGCTCTAGTATGGTCAGCACAATGCCCCATGCTGCACAGGGCTCTAGTATGGTCAGCACAATGCCCCATGCTGGATAGGGCTCTAGTATGGTCAGCACAATGCCCCATGCTGGACATGGTTCTAGTATGGTCAGCACAATGCCCCATGCTGGATAGGGCTCTAGTATGGTCAGCACAGTGCCCCATGCTGGACAGGGCCCTAGTATTATCAGCACAGTGCCCCATGTTGGACAGGGCTCTAGTATTATCAGCAGAATGCCCCATGCTGGACAGGGCTCTAGTATTATCAGCACAATGCCCCATGCTGGACAGGGCTCTAGTATTATCAGCACAATGCCTCATGCTGGACAGAGCTCTTGTGTTGTCAGCCCAGTGCCCCATGCTGGACAGGGCTCTTGTGTGGTCAGCCCAGTGCCCCATGCTGTACAGGGCTCTTGTGTGGTCAGCCCAGTGCCTCATGCTGGACAGGGCTCTTGTGCGGTCAGCCCAGTGCCTCATGCTGGACAGGGCTCTAGTATGGTCAGCCCAGTTTTCAGTGCAGCAGCTTTTTCGGGAGCAGCGTGTGAGCGAGTGAGCAGCTGGGAAAGTCAGTTTGAAAGTAAATTTAATTTCCTTTTGTTTTTCGGCGGAGGCCAGGGGGCTGCTGGGGAAGTAAAACACTATATATTTGGGCGGTTTAAAATAACTTTCCTTTCAGTGCAGCAGCTTTTTCGGGAGCAGCGTGTGAGCGAGTGAGCAGCTGGGAAAGTCAGTTTGAAAGTAAATGTTATTTCCTTTTGTTTTTCGGCGGAGGCCAGGGGGCTGCTGGGTAAGTAAAACACTATATATTTGGGCGGTTTAAAATAACTTTCCTTTCAGTGCAGCAGCTTTTTCGGGAGCAGCGTGTGAGCGAGTGAGCAGCTGGGAAAGTCAGTTAGAAAGTAAATTTAATTTCCTTCTGTTTTTCGTCGGAGGCCAGGGGGCTGCTGGGTAAGTAAAACACTATATATTTGGGCGGTTTAAAATAACGTTCCTTTCAGTGCAGCAGCTTTTTCGGGAGCAGCGTGTGAGCGAGTGAGCAGCTGGGAAAGTCAGTTTGAAAGTAAATTTAATTTCCTTTTGTTTTTCGGCGGAGGCCAGGGGGCTGCTGGGTAAGTAAAACACTATATATTTGGGCGGTTTAAAATAACTTTCCTTTCAGTGCAGCAGCTTTTTCGGGAGCAGCGTGTGAGCGAGTGAGCAGCTGGGAAAGTCAGTTTGAAAGTAAATGTTATTTCCTTCTGTTTTTCGTCGGAGGCCAGGGGGCTGCTGGGTAAGTAAAACACTATATATTTGGGCGGTTTAAAATAACTTTCCTTTCAGTGCAGCAGCTTTTTCGGGAGCAGCGTGTGAGCGAGTGAGCAGCTGGGAAAGTCAGTTTGAAAGTAAATGTAATTTCCTTTTGTTTTTCGGCGCAGGCCAGGGGGCTGCTGGGGAAGTAAAACACTATATATTTGGGCGGTTTAAAATAACTTTCCTTTCAGTGCAGCAGCATTTTCGGGAGCAGCGTGTGAGCGAGTGAGCAGCTGGGAAAGTCAGTTTGAAAGTAAATGTAATTTCCTTTTGTTTTTCGGCGGAGGCCAGGGGGCTGCTGGGTAAGTAAAACACTATATATTTGGGCGGTTTAAAATAACTTTCCTTTCAGTGCAGCAGCTTTTTCGGGAGCAGCGTGTGAGCGAGTGAGCAGCTGGGAAAGTCAGTTTGAAAGTAAATTTAATTTCCTTTTGTTTTTCGGCGGAGGCCAGGGGGCTGCTGGGTAAGTAAAACACTATATATTTGGGCGGTTTAAAATAACTTTCCTTTCAGTGCAGCAGCTTTTTCGGGAGCAGCGTGTGAGCGAGTGAGCAGCTGGGAAAGTCAGTTTGAAAGTAAATGTTATTTCCTTCTGTTTTTCGTCGGAGGCCAGGGGGCTGCTGGGTAAGTAAAACACTATATATTTGGGCGGTTTAAAATAACTTTCCTTTCAGTGCAGCAGCTTTTTCGGGAGCAGCGTGTGAGCGAGTGAGCAGCTGGGAAAGTCAGTTTGAAAGTAAATGTAATTTCCTTTTGTTTTTCGGCGCAGGCCAGGGGGCTGCTGGGGAAGTAAAACACTATATATTTGGGCGGTTTAAAATAACTTTCCTTTCAGTGCAGCAGCATTTTCGGGAGCAGCGTGTGAGCGAGTGAGCAGCTGGGAAAGTCAGTTTGAAAGTAAATGTAATTTCCTTTTGTTTTTCGGCGGAGGCCAGGGGGCTGCTGGGTAAGTAAAACACTATATATTTGGGCGGTTTAAAATAACTTTCCTTTCAGTGCAGCAGCTTTTTCGGGAGCAGCGTGTGAGCGAGTGAGCAGCTGGGAAAGTCAGTTTGAAAGTAAATGTAATTTCCTTTTGTTTTTCGGCGCAGGCCAGGGGGCTGCTGGGGAAGTAAAACACTATATATTTGGGCGGTTTAAAATAACTTTCCTTTCAGTGCAGCAGCATTTTCGGGAGCAGCGTGTGAGCGAGTGAGCAGCTGGGAAAGTCAGTTTGAAAGTAAATGTAATTTCCTTTTGTTTTTCGGCGGAGGCCAGGGGGCTGCTGGGTAAGTAAAACACTATATATTTGGGCGGTTTAAAATAACTTTCCTTTCAGTGCAGCAGCTTTTTCGGGAGCAGCGTGTGAGCGAGTGAGCAGCTGGGAAAGTCAGTTTGAAAGTAAATGTAATTTCCTTTTGTTTTTCGGCGCAGGCCAGGGGGCTGCTGGGTAAGTAAAACACTATATATTTGGGCGGTTTAAAATAACTTTCCTTTCAGTGCAGCAGCTTTTTCGGGAGCAGCGTGTGAGCGAGTGAGCAGCTGGGAAAGTCAGTTTGAAAGTAAATTTAATTTCCTTTTGTTTTTCGGCGGAGGCCAGGGGGCTGCTGGGTAAGTAAAACACTATATATTTGGGCGGTTTAAAATAACTTTCCTTTCAGTGCAGCAGCTTTTTCGGGAGCAGCGTGTGAGCGAGTGAGCAGCTGGGAAAGTCAGTTTGAAAGTAAATTTAATTTCCTTTTGTTTTTCGGCGGAGGCCAGGGGGCTGCTGGGTAAGTAAAACACTATATATTTGGGCGGTTTAAAATAACTTTCCTTTCAGTGCAGCAGCTTTTTCGGGAGCAGCGTGTGAGCGAGTGAGCAGCTGGGAAAGTCAGTTTGAAAGTAAATGGAATTTCCTTTTGTTTTTCGGCGGAGGCCAGGGGGCTGCTGGGTAAGTAAAACACTATATATTTGGCCGGTTTCTGAACCCGAGACACCACACTTGTAGTGTCTCCCACCCGCCCTCCTCCTCTAACCAAAAAAAAGGACTCGGTGGGGTGTTTATAAGGTAAGGCTTTTTCGATTTCTCTGGTTTTATTCTTATTGGTAAAAACTTTTCGTTCCTTTTTCATTTAACTAAGTTTAAACTTAAGATTAAAAACGGCAGGAGATCTCAGACCCGTATCATGCTCCTCTTGCTCAGTGTGGGAGCTCAGGGACATGGCTGATGACCCTGACTCCTTCACGTGCAGGAAGTGTGTCCAGCTGCAGCTCTTGTTAGACCGCATGACGGCTCTCGAGCTGCGGATGGACTCACTTTGGAGCATGCGCGATGCTGAGGAGGTCGTGGATAGCACGTTTAGTGAATTGGTCACACCGCAGATTAGGATTGCTGAGGGAGAAAGGGAATGGGTGACCAAAAGGCAGAGAAAGAGCAGGAAGGCAGCGCAGGCGTCCCCTGCGGTCATCTCCCTCCAAAACAAGTATACCGTTTTGGATACTGTTGAGGGAGATGGCTCACCAGGGGAAGGCAGCAGTAGCCAGGTCCATGGCACCGT
The DNA here is from genome assembly GCF_036365525.1 of Heterodontus francisci. NCBI lineage: Eukaryota > Metazoa > Chordata > Chondrichthyes > Heterodontiformes > Heterodontidae > Heterodontus > Heterodontus francisci. The sequence goes on along the minus strand of NW_027141403.1, from coordinate 432,394 downwards.
GGCTGGCTCTGCTGTTCCGAAGGGCGGGAAAAAGAGTGGAAGGGCTATAGTCGTAGGGGATTCGATTGTAAGGGGAGTAGATAGGCGGTTCTGTGGTCGAAAACGAGGCTCCCGAATGGTATGTTGCCTCCCAGGTGCACGGGTCAGGGACGTCTCAGATCGGCTGCAGAACATTCTAAAGGGGGAGGGTGAACAGCCAGTTGTCATTGTGCACATAGGCACTAATGATGTAGGTAAAAAACGGGATGAGGTCCTACAAGCAGAGTTTAGGGAGTTAGGAGCCAAGTTAAAAAGTAGGACCTCAGAGGTAGTAATCTCAGGATGACTACCAGTGCCACGTGATAGTCAGAGTAAAAATGAAAGAATAGTCAGGATGAATGCGTGGCTTGAGAGATGGTGCAGGAAGGAGGGGTTCAGATTTTTGGGACATTGGGACCGGTTCTGGGGGAGGTGGGACTATTACAAATTGGACGGTCTACACCTGGGCCGGACTGGAACCAATGTCCTTGGAGGTGCTTTTGCTAACGCTGTTGGGGAGGGTTTAAACTAATGTGGCAGGGGGATGGGAACCAATTGAGGTCAGTTGACAGTAAGGAGGTAGTAACAAAAGCCTGTAAGGAACTAGATAATGAAGTCAGTGTGACTAAGGGGAAGAGCAGGCAGGGAGCAGATGATGAATATAAAGGGACTGGTGGTCTGAGGTGCATTTGTTTTAATGCAAGAAGTGTAGTTGGTAAGGCAGATGAACTTAGGGCTTGGATTGGTACCTGGGAGTATGATGTTATTGCTATTACTGAGACTTGGTTGAGGGAAGGGCATGATTGGCAACTAAATATCCCAGGATATCGATGCTTCAGGCGGGATAGAGAGGGAGGTAAAAGGGGTGGAGGAGTTGCATTACTGGTCAAAGAGGATATCACAGCTGTGCTGAAGGAGGGCACTATGGAGGACTCGAGCAGTGAGGCAATATGGACAGAACACAGAAATAGGAAGGGTGCGGTAACAATGTTGGGGCTGTACTACAGGCCTCCCAACAGCGAGCGTGAGACAGAGGTACAAATATGTAAACAGATTATGGAAAAATGTCGGAGCAAGAGGGTGGTGGTGATAGGAGATTTTAATTTTCCCAACATTGACTGGGATTCGCTTAGTGTTAGAGGTCCAGATGGAGCAGAATTTGTAAGGAGCATCCAGGAGGGTTTTCTAGAGCAGTATGTAAATAGTCCAACTCGGGAAGGGGCCATACTGGACCTGGTGTTGGGGAATGAGCCCGGCCAGGTTGTTGAAGTTTCAGTAGGGGACTACTTTGGGAATAGTGATCACAATTCCGTAAGCTTTAAAATACTCATGGACAAAGACGAGAGTGGTCCTAAAGGAAGAGTGCTAAATTGGGGGAAGGCCAACTATACCAAAATTCGGCAGGAGCTGGGAAATGTAGATTGGGAGCAGCTGTTTGAAGGTAAATCCACATGTGATATGTGGGAGGCTTTTAAAGAGAGGTTGATTAGCGTGCAGGAGAGACATGTTCCTGTGAAAATGAGGGATAGAAATGGCAAGATTAGGGAACCATGGATGACAGGTGAAATTGTGAGACTAGCTAAGAGGAAAAAGGAAGCATACATAAGGTCTAGGCGGCTGATGAAAGACGAAGCTTTGAAAGAATATCGGGAATGTAGGACCAATCTGAAACGAGGAATTAAGAGGGCTAAAAGGGGCCATGAAATATCTTTAGCAAACAGGGTTAAGGAAAATCCCAAAGCCTTTTATTCATATATAAGGAGAAAGAGGGTAACGAGAGAAAGGATTGGCCCACTAAAGGACAAAGGAGGAATGTTATGCTTGGACTCAGAGAAAATGGGTGAAATTCTAAACGAGTACTTTGCATCGGTATTCACCGAGGAGAGGGACATGACGGATGTTGAGGTTAGGAACAGATGTTTGATTACTCTAGGTCAAGTCGGCATAAGGAGGGAGGAAGTGTTGGGTATTCTAAAGGGCATTAAGGTGGACAAGTCCCCAGGTCCGGATGGGATCTATCCCAGGTTACTGAGGGAAGCGAGAGAGGAAATAGCTGGGGCCTTAACAGATATCTTTGCAGCATCCTTAAACACGGGTGAGGTCCCGGAGGACTGGAGAATTGCTAATGTTGTCCCCTTGTTTAAGAAGGGTAGCAGGGATAATCCAGGTAATTATAGACCGGTGAGCCTGACGTCAGTGGTAGGGAAGCTGCTGGAGAAGATACTGAGGGATAGGATCTATTCCCATTTGGAAGAAAATTGGCTCATCAGTGATAGGCAACATGGTTTTGTGCAGGGAAGGTCATGTCTTACCAACTTAATAGAATTCTTTGAGGAAGTGACAAAGTTGATTGATGAGGGAAGGGCTGTCGATGTCATATACATGGACTTCAGTAAGGCGTTTGATAAGGTTCCCCATGGCAGGCTGATGGAGAAAGTGAAGGCGCTTGGGGTCCAAGGTGTACTAGCTCGATGGATAAAGAACTGGCTGGGCAACAGGAGACAGAGAGTAGCAGTGGAAGGGAGTTTCTGAAAATGGAGACGTGTGACCAGTGGTGTTCCACAGGGATCCGTGCTGGGACCACTGTTGTTTGTGATATACATTAATGATTTGGAGGAAAGTATAGGTGGACTGATTAGCAAATTTGCAGACGACACTAAGATTGGTGGAGTAGCAGATAGTGAAGGGGACTGTCAGAGAATACAGCAGAATATAGATAGATTGGAGAGTTGGGCAGAGAAATGGCAGATGGAGTTCAATCAGGGCAAATGCGAGGTGATGCATTTTGGAAGATCCAATTCAAGAGTGAACTATACAGTAAATGGAAAAGTCCTGGAGAAAATTGATGTCCAGAGAGATTTGGGTGTTCAGGTCCACTGTTCCCTGAAGGTGGCAACGCAGGTAAATAGAGTGGTCAAGAAGGCATACGGCATGCTTTCCTTCATCGGACGGGGCATTGAGTACAAGAGTTGGCAGGTCATGTTGCAGTTGTATAGGACTTTGGTTCGGCCACATTTGGAATACTGCGTACAGTTCTGGTCGCCACATTATCAAAAGGATGTGGATGCTTTGGAGAGGGTGCAGAGGAGGTTCACCAGGATGTTGCCTGGTCTGGAGGGCGCTAGCTATGAAGAGAGGTTGAGCAGATTTGGATTATTTTCATTAGAAAGACGGAGGTTGAGGGGGGACCTGATTGAGGTGTACAAAATCATGAGAGGTTTAGACAGGGTGGATAGCAAGAGGCTTTTTCCCAGAGTGGGGGTTTCAATTACTGGAGGACACGAGTTCAAAGTGAAAGGGGAAAAGTTTAGGGGGGATATGCGTGGAAAGTTCTTTACGCAGAGGGTGGTGGGCACCTGGAACGCATTGCCAGCGGAGGTGGTAGATGCGGGCACGATGGAGTCTTTTAAGATGTATCTAGACAGATACATGAATGGGCAGGAAGAAAAGAGATACAGAACCTTAGAAAATAGGCGACATGTTTAGAGAGAGGATCTGGATCGGCGCAGGCTTGGAGGGCCGAAGGGCCTGTTCCTGTGCTGTAATTATCTTTGTTCTTTGTTCTTTGTTCAGTGCCTCATGCTGGACAGGGCTCTAGTATGGTCAGCACAGTGCCCCATGCTGGACAGGGCTCTAGTGTGGTCAGCCCAGTGCCTCATGCTGGACAGGGCTCCAGCGAGTCATACTATGTTTGTGATACTCATGTGAGGATAGTTTTGAATGTGACTTCAATGTCCCAACCAGACGGCTTTGAGTCCGTCTTTGAAATCAGGTCTCGGCATGACCACTGACTGCTTGTGTTAGTCACTGTCAGCTGAATATACATTTAGCATCACAATGAATCCCCTCTCGTGTTATTTAAAAGGACCAGGCACCCAACCGACAGGTGAGGGGCTTTTGACTTACTTCTGCTATTGTAAAGTCAGTGCAGGTGTTGTGGATGCGTTTCTAGAGGTTGTGGTGTGAGCTGCTGCAGACATTCAGGGAGGACGGAGGATTTGGTGACTCAACTTTGTATGAGGTATGGGGACTGTAATTACAGTGTCTCTGGATCTGTAACATGACCCACAAATGGAGCAGAGACTGCAGAGAGCGGAAGCTCTGCAAAGAGGGAGGAGGGACTCTTCCCTACCCATCCCGGGTTTTCCAAGAGCTCTTTTCCGACCTACAATTAACCCAAGAGCAGTGAGTGAGGTGACTCTGATTCAATAAGGAGGTGGTCGCAGTTCTGTGTCACCTCCTGTAACACGACCTGTAGCCTCACTCCAGGGTGAGGACGGGGCTGTCATTTCATTGAAAGTCTATATATCTGGATCTTCCCAGGCAGAAGCAGTAGACACATACAGCATAGACTCGTAGAAATCAATGGAGTCGTAGAGTCATGCACAACACAAAAGGAGGCCATCTCTCGCTGGAACAATCCAGTCAGTGCCACTCCCCGCTCATTCCTCATATACCTGCAAGTTAATTTCATTCAGTTTCCTTTTGAAATCATTGATTGTCTCGGCTTCCACCACACTCATGGGCAGTGAGTTCCAGCTCATTAACACCCACTGACTAAAAAAGTTCTTCCTCATATTCCCCTACATCTCTTACCCAAAACCTTCCATCTGTGTGTCCCTGGTCCGTGTTTCATCAGTTAATGGTAACAGTTTTTCCTTGTCTATCTTATCTTCGCCTATCATAATCTTGTACACCTCTATCAAATCTCTCTCAAACTCCTTTACTCCAGGGAGAACAACTCCATCTTCTCCAAACTCACTTTGTAACTAAACCCCCATCCCTGGAACCATTCTGGTAAATCTTCTCCGCACCCTCTCAGGGACCTTCACTTCCTTCCGAGTGTGGTGACCAGAACTGGACATAGTTCTCTAGTTGGGGCCGAACCAAATCTTTATAAAGTTTCAGCATAACTTCCCTGCTTTTGTATCTTTGCCTTTAATGATGGATGACAAGATCTGATATGTTTTGCCAAACATTCTCCGAATAAGTCCTGCCACCTTCACAGATCAATGCAGAGGGCGCCCCAGGTCCCTCTGTTCCTGCACAATCTTAAGAACTGTGTCATTAAGTCTATATTGCCTTCCTATTCCTTCTGACAAAATGCATCAGCTCACACTCCTCTGTATTAAATTCCACCTGCCACTTCTCTGTCCATTCTGCCAGCCTATTTATATCCTGTTGCAGGCAGTTTGTAACATCCTCAATGTTTACGACTCCTCCAAGATTGGTATCATCAGAAAATTGTGAAATTCTACTCTGTATTCCAAGAACCATGTCACTTATATATAAAGCAAAAGAAAAACTGTGGTCCTAACACTGACCCTTGGGGAAAATCACTGCCTACCATCCTCCAGTATGAAAAACAACCATTTAACACATTTCTCTTTTTGCTGTCCTTTGCACAATTTTTGATCCAATTGGATGCTATTCCATGAGCTTCAATTTTGTTAACCAAACTTTTGTTTGGTTCTCCATCAAATACTTTCATAAAATCCATGCAGACAACATCCACCACATTCCCTTCATCAACCTTCTCTGATCATCGAAATAAATTCAATTAGCTCAGTCAAGCATAACCTGCCTTTGAGAAATCCGTGCTGACACTCCTTAATTAACTCAAACCTCTCCAAGTGTGCGTCGTCCTTTTTCCCTGATTATTGTTTCTAAAACCTTCCCCACAACTGATGTTAAACTAACTGACCAGTAGTTACTAGGCCTGGGTATTGTCCATTTATAATTCTGGGAGGTGAGGGTGGCCATCTTTGTCATCATTTTCTCCCTCAGCAGGGAGAAGCAGGATGAGAGATCCCGTGGCTTTGTCAGGATAGCGGGAATCCTGATGGTGTCAGTGGCTCTGCGGGGCCCCCATGTCAACGGGGAGAGGTATAGGAACTGAAAGAACTCTCACTCCATTAATGTACAGTTGGTGTCTGAGCATGCCCAGTCCATCATGTTGGTGAATGTCCTCTATCCTGGCAGCAGCCACCATCCCTTCATTCTGAAGCAATCAGCCATTCCCAACACTGCGGGTCTCCATGCAGAACCAGAATGCGACTCCTCGGAGACAAAGAAAACCCCCTCTGGACACAGCTCGTGTTTCTACACCCCCAAACCACTTCCCACCGCCAACCAACCTCACACAATTAACATGTGTATAACGTGAGCAATGGAGTCACCAGGAACATGGTGGAACAGGCCATCGGTGTGATGAAGCAATGCTTCCGACGTCTGAACCGCTCGGGGGGAGCCCTCCAGTACACACTGGAGCAGGTGTCCAAGTTCATGGTGTTCTGCTGCACCCTTCATATCATCGCCATCGTGAGGACACAGGCATTGGCACCAGGAATCCGCAGGCTACCTCAGGAGGAGGAGGAGGCAGGGAGGATACTTCTTGGATGCCTTCGACCCAGACAGGCTGTCGGAGAGTCCCTGCTAAGATTCCGGTTCCCATAGGACAACTTCCCTTTCCCACCACGGATCCCCCATTCTCCACCATTACACCCATCTGAGACGCCGCATCACAGTGTTATTACAGCACAAAAGGAACTATTCAGTCCGACGTGTCTGCATCGCCTCTCCGAATGAGCAATTCACCTAATCCCATTCCCTGTCTTCTTCCATCAACGCTGCACATTCTTCCTTCTAATACACCAGTTTATTCAGCTTTAGCATGTTTTTGATGTGGTCACCCAACAGCTGAAAATTATGCAGGGAGAGAGGGAATGGGTGATCCCCAGACAGTCAAAAAGAATCAGGCAGATAGTGCTACAAACCCTTGAGTGCATCTCACTCTCCAATAGGTATTCAGTTCAGAATACTGAGGAAAGTGATGCTTCACCTGGGGAGTGCAGCCAGAGCCAAGTCTGTGTCAACACGGGTGGCTGAGCTGCAGTGCGGGGTCGAGGGATGACTGGAAGAGCCATAGTGATCGATAGTCAGGGGAACAGGCAGGCGTTTATGTGGCCACAGACGTGAATCGAGGATGGTGTCATGCTTGTCTGGTTCCAGGGACAAGGATGTCACTGAGCGACTGCAGAGCATCTTGAAGGAGAAGGGGAACAGCCAGCTGTCATGGTCCACATCGGAACCAGCGACAAAGGTAGAAAGAGGAATGTCGTCCTGCAGTCAGAATTTATGGAGCTAGGGAAGAAATAGGCCAGCAGGACCTCAAAGTGGTAACTTCTGGATTACTTCCAGTGCCACGCACAACTGAGTATAGAAATAGAAAACGAAGACAGATGAATGTGTGGCTGGGAAGATGGTGCAGGAGGGAGGGCTTCAGATTCCTGGGACATTGGGACCAGCTTTGGATTAGATGGGACCTGTACAGGCCGGACTGGTTGCACCTGATCGGAGCCGGGACTGGGTTACTTGCAGAACGTTTTGCTAGTGCTGTCGGGGAGGGTTTAAATTAGTTCTGCAGGGGGATGGGGACCTGAGGGTAGAATCAGTAGGGACAAAACCTGAAACGAAAATAGAAGGCATAAAATTAATGGATGAGTTCAGGAGACAGAGGAAAAGAGGGTTAGAATTATTTTTTAAAAGAGGTTGGCAGTGCTCAAGGGTATCTATTTCAATGCAAGGAGAATAGCAAATAAAGTAGATGAGCTGAGGGCACAGATAGACAGGTAGCAGTATGATATCATAGCTATTACAGAAGCATGGCTTAAGGAGGGACAGGAATGGCAGCTCAACGTTCCTGGTTACAGGGTTTTCAGACACGATAGGGAGGGGGATAAGAAAGGAGAGGAAGTGGCAATTTCGGTCAAGGAATCTATTGCAGCTGTGAGGAGGAATGATATGTTGGAAGGTTCATCAAATGAGACCATATGGATTGAGCTAAGGAACCAGAAAGGGACAATCACACTGTTGGGAAAGTAATCCCGACAGCCAAATAGTTGGAGGGAGATAGAAGATCGGATATGTAGGCAAGACTCTGAGAAGTGCAGGAACCATCGGGCAGTAATAGTAGGGGATTTTCATTACCCCAATATTAACTGGGATAATTTTCGTATGAAAAGAATTGAGGGAGCAGAAATCTTGAGGTGCGTTCAGGAGAACGTTTTTGACCAGGATGTAACAAGTCCAACAAGAGAGGGTGCGGTTTTAGACATTGTTTTAGTAAATGAAGATAGGCAGGTGGAGGAGTGACAGTGGGGGAGCATTTTGGTGGGAGTGATCATAATTCAGTTAGTTTTAACTTCATTATGGGACAGGACAAGAGATATATCAGCAGTTAGAGTTCTCAATGGGGCAAGGCCGATATTACTAAACTGAGGAGTGAAAGTTGTACACCAGGCTGTTCAACTGAGGAAACAGCTGTTTGAAGGTAATTCAGTCTCAGAGCAGTGGGAGGCATTCAAAGGGGAGATTCCGGAGGTTCAGGATAAACATGTTCCCACAAAGAAAAAGGGTGAGGCGGCCAAATCTCGAGTCCCATGGATGTAATGGAGCCGACAGAGTAGGATAACGCAGAAAAGCAAAGCTTATGTCCGACATTGAGAACTCAATACTGCAGAAAGCCGAGAGGAGTATAGAAAGTGGAGGCGTCAAATCAAAAAGGAAATTAGGAAAGGAAAGAGAGGGCATGAAAGAATATTGGCAAGCAAAATCAAGGTGAACCCAAAGATATTTTCTCAATACATTAATAGTAAGAGGATAACTAAGGGGAGAGTAGGCCCCATAGTAGATCAGAAAGGTAACCTTTGTATAAGGGTGGAAGATATTGGACTGGTTCTTATTGAGCACTTTGCGTATGTCTTCAGAAAAGAAGGGGGATTTAGATATTGTCGTTAAGGAGGAAAAGTGTGAATTATTGGATATAATAAACATAGGGAGAGAGGAAGTATTAATGGGATTAGCATCCTTGAAAGTTGATAAATCACCACAGCCGGATGAAATGTACCCCAGGCTGTTCAAAGAAGTAAGAGAGGAAATAGCAGAGGGTCTGCCCACCATCATTTCCCAATCTCACTAGATACAGTTGTGGTGCTGGATTATTGGAGAATCGCTAACGTTGTACCTCTGTTTAAAAAGGGAGCGAAGGATAATCTGAATAATTACAGGCTAGTCAGTATAACATCAGTAGTGGGCAAATTATTGGAATCTATTCTGAGAGACAGGGAATATAGATGAGGGTAGTGCAGTTGATGTGGTCGACATGGATATTAGCAAGGCTTCTGACAAGCTCCCACCTGAAAGATTGGTTCAAAAATTAAAATCCCATGGCGTCCAGAGAAATGCAGAAAAGCGGATACAAAATTGGCTCTGTGGCAGGAAACAAAGGGTAATTTATTGACAAGTATTTTTGCGACTGGAGGACTGTTTCCAGTGTCATTCCACAGGGCTCAGTAATGGGTCCCCTGCTTTTTGTGGTCTATATTAAGGATTTAGACGTAAATGTAGTGGGTATGATCAAGACTTTTGCAGACGACACAAAGATTGGCCATGCGGTCGATAGCGAGAAGGATAGCTGTTGGCTGCAGGAAGATATTGACGGTCTGGTCAGATGGGCAGAAAAATGGGATTCGACCTGGTTAAGTCTGAGGTGATGCAATTGGGGAGCTCAAACAAGCAAAGGAATACACGATTACTAGGACAATACTGAGAAGTGTAGAGGAAGTAAGGGACTTTGGAGCGAATGCCCACATATCCCTGAAGATATCAGGACAGGTCAATAAGGCAGTTAAGAAGGCATATGGAATCCTTTCCTTTATTATCCGAGGTATAGAATGAAAGAGCTGGGAGGTTATGCTGGAACTGTCTTAATCATTGGTTAGGCCACAACTTGAATACTGTGTGCAGTTCTGGTAACAGAAAGGATGTAATTGCACTGGAGAGGGTACACAGGAGATTTACGAGGATGTTGCCAGGATTGGAAAAATGCAACTAAGAGGAAGTATTGGATAGGCTGGGGTTGTTCTCCATGGAACAGAGAAGGCTGAGGGGCGATCTGATTGAAATGAATAAAATTTTGCGGGGCCTGGAGAGAGTGGAGGTGAAGGTAGCAGAAAGATCAGTGACTAGGGGACGTAAATTTAAAGTGATTGGGAGAAATATCAGAAGGGAGTTGAGGAAAAACATGTTCACCCAGAAATACAACATTGCCTCAGTGACAGGAAGCAAAGGGTAATTGTTGACGGGTATTGACTGGAGGAATGTTTCCAGTGGTTTTCCACGGGGCTCGGTACTGGGTCCCCTGCTTTTAGTGGGGATCTGGAATTCACTTCCTGAAAGGATGGTTGAGGCAGAAAGCCTCTACTCATTCAAAAAGAGCCTGGATGTGCATCTCAAATATCATAATCTGCAGGGCTATGGATCAAATGCTGGATTAGAATAGGTGCTTAATTTTTCAGCTGGCACAGACACGATGGGCCAAGTGGCCTCTTTCTGTGCCTTAAACTTTCTACGATTCTATGATTCTATCACACGAAACACGCAATCCTCGCTAACACTCACAATTAGGTCAACAAACTATCAAGATGATCAGAAATGATTTTCCATGAAGCTATCCGTGCTACTCGCCATTTATTAAGACATGATTTTACAAGCAAGAAATATTTTTGTGCTGGGTTATGGCCTCAACAATTTTCCAAGAATCAGCATTGGACTGATAGTTACAGGGCTTATCCAACCTCTCCTTTTTTAAACAGGGTGTAACATTTACAGCCCTCCAGTTCTCTGGCATCTTTTTTTATTCATTCATGGGATGTGGACATCGCTGGATAAGCCAACATTTATTGTCCATCCCTAATTGCCCTTGAGAAGGTGATGGTGAGCTGCCTTCATGAACCACTGCAGTCCACGTGGGGTAGGTACACCCACAGTGCTGTTAGGAAGGAGTTCCAGTGACAGTGAAGGAACAGTGATATAGTTCCAAGTTAGGATGATGTCTGGCTTCGAGGGGAACTTGCAGGTGCTGGTGTTTCCATACATCTGCTGCCCTTGTCCTTCGATGTGATAGAGGTTGTGTGTTCGGAAGATGCTGTCTAAGTAGACTTGGTGCGTTGCTGCAGTGCATCTTGTAGATGGTACACACTGCTGCCTCTTTGCGTTGGTGGTGAAGATAGTGAATGTTGTGGATGGGGTACCAATCAAGTGCTGCTTTGTCCTGGATGGTGCCGAGCTTCTTGAGTGTTTTTGGAGCTGCACCCATCCAGGCAAGCAGAGAATATTCCATCACACTCCTGACTTGTGCCTTGTAGATGTTTGACTGGCTTTGGTGAGTCAGGAGGTGAGTTACTCGCCTCAGGATTCATCGCCGATGACCTGCTCTTTTAGCCATGGTATTTATATGGCTACTCCTGTTCAGTATCTGGTCAATGGTAGCCCCTATTATGCGATTGTGGGGGATTCAGCTATGGTAATGTCATTGAATGTCAAGGGGGATGATTAGATTATCTTTTGTCGGAGACCGTCATTGCCTGGCGCTTGTGCAGAGTGAACGATACTTGCCAATTATCAGCCCAAGCCTTGACATTGTCCAAGGCTTGCTGCATTTCTACACGGACTGCTTCAATATTTGAGGAGTCACAAATGGTGCTCAAAATTGTGCAATCATCAGCGAACATCCCCACATGTGACCTTATCATTAAAGGAAGGTCATTGATGAAGCAGCTGAAGATGGTTGGGCCTAGGACACAACACTGAGGAACTCCTGCAGTGATGTCCTGGAGCTGAGCTGATTGACCTGCAACAACCACAACCATCTTCCTTTGTGCTAGGTATGACTCCAACTAGCAGAGAGTTTTCCCCCGATTCCCACTGACTCCATTTTTGCTCGGGCTCCTTGATGCCATACTCAGTCAAATGCTGCCTTGGTGTCAAGGGCTGTCACTTATACCTCACCTATTGAATTCAGCTCCTTTGTCCATGTTTGCATCAAGGCTGGAATGAGGTCAAGAGCTTTGTGACCCTGGCGGAACACAAACTGAGCGTCACTGAGCAGGTCATTGCTAAGCAAGTGCTGTTTGGTAGCATTGTCGTTGACACCTTCCATCACTTTACTGATGATTGAGAGGAGGCTGATGGGGCGGTAATTGGCCGGGTTGGACTTGTCCTGCTTTTTGTGTACAGGACATACCTGGGCAATTTTCCACATTGCAGGATAGAGGCCAATGTTGTAGCTGTACTTGAACAGTTTGATGGGGGAACAGAAGTTCTGGAGCACAGGTATTCAGTACTATTTCCGGAATATTGTGAGGGCCCATAGCCTTTGCAGTATCCAGTGCCTTCAGTCGTTTCTTGATATCACGCAGAGAGAATCGAACCCTGAGAAACAGTTCTGTATTCTCCCCTCCACCTCCAGTCTGAACAATCACTGTTCACCACTTCTCTCTGCTTTCTGTCCCTGAGTCAGTGTCATATCCACACTGTCACTGTCACATTAATCCATGTCATGACAAGTCTATGAAATGTCAGTTGATCACAGGCCTTTTGAAAATCTATATCCATAAGTGGATATACATGAGAGTAGTGGGTAAATTATTGGAACCTATTCTGTGAGACAGGATAAACTGTCACTTAGAAAGGCTCAGGTCAATCAAGGACAGTCAGCATGGATTTGATCAGGGAAGATATTGTTTGACCAACTTGATTGAATTTTTCGACGACGTAGTAAGGATGATAGATGGGGGTAGTGCTGATGGTATGGTCTCCGTGGATTTTGGCAAGGCTTTTGACAAGGTCCCATGTGGCATACTAGTTAAAAAAATAAAATCCCATGGAATCCAGGGAACTGCAGCAAGCTGGATACAAAATTGGCTCAGTGACAGGAAACAAAGGCTGTTTGTTGACGGGTGATTTACTGACTTGAGGTCTGTTTCCAGTGGCGTTCCACAGGGCTCAGTACTGGATCCCCTGGTTTTTGTGGTGTATATTAACGATTTGAACGTAAATGTAGGGGGCATGATCAAGATGTTTGCAGATGGTACACAGATTGGCCGTGCGGTAGATAGCGAGGAGGATAGCTGTGGGCTGCTCGAAAATATTGATGGCAGAAAAGAGTCAAATGGAATTCAACCTGGTTAAGTATGAGATGATGTAATTGAGGAGGTCAGACAAGGCAAAGGGATAGACGATCAATCGGAAAATACTGAGAAGTGTCGAGGAAGTGAGGGGCCTTGGAGTCAATGTCCACTGATCGCTGAAGGTAGCAGGTCAGGTCGATAATGTGGTGAAGAAGGGATACGAAATCCTTTCCCTTATTAGCTGAGGTATAGAATACAGGAGCAGGGAGGTTATACTGGAACTGTATAAATCATTGGTTCGGCCACAAGTTGAGTACTGTGTGTAGTTCTGGTCACCTCATTACACAAAGGATGTAATTGCACGAGAGAGGCTACTGAGGAGATTTACAAGGACTGGAAAAATGCTGCTCTGAAGAAAGATGAGATAGGCTGGTGCTATTCTACTTGGAACAGAGAAGGCAGAAGGGAGATCTGATTGAAATGGACATAATTTTGTGGGGCCTGGATAGAGTGGAGGTGAAGAGTCTATTCACCTTAGCAGAGAGATCAGTGACCAGGGGGCAGTGACTTAAAGCGCTTGGCAGAAGGATTCGCGGGGAGTTGAGGAGAAACTTGTTCACCCAAATATACAAAATTGGCTCAGTGGCAGGAAACAAAGGGTAATTGTTATAATAAAAGCAAAATAATGTGGAAGCATGAAATCTGAAGAAAGAACAATAAATGCTGGAAAAACTCGGGAGGTCTGGCGGCATCTGTGGAGAGAAGCAGAGACTGTAATTAATGTCAGTCTCCATGGACACACCACAGCCCAGACCCTGAGACTTATATAAATGCACACACACACACACCAAAGTCCATGCCCTGAGACTTATACATATACAGACACACACACACCACAGTCCAGGCCCTGAGACTTAAATATATGCACACACACACACACACCGCATCCCAGACACTGAGACTTAGATTTATGCACACACACACACACACACACACACACACACACACACACACACACACACACACACACACACACACACACACACACACACACACACACACACACACACACCACAGCCCAGGCCCTAAGACTTATATATATGCACACACCCACACCACAGTCCATACCCTGAGACTTATATATACACATACACACCACAGTCCAGGACCTGAGATATAAAGATATATACATACACACACACAACACAGTCCAGACCCTGAGACATATATATATATTTATATGCAGACACACACCACAGTCCAGGCCCTGAGACTTATATATATATACACACACACAACACAGTCAACGCCCTGAGACTTATATATATATACATACATACACACACCACAGTCCAGGCCCTGAGACATATATATGCACACACACACTAACCACAGTCCGGACCCTGAGACTTATATACACACACACACACACAAACCACAGTCCATGCCCTGAGACGTATATATATACACACACACAGACACCACAGTCCAGGCCTTGAGAGTTATATACATATATACACACACACACCACAGTCCAGGCCCTGAGATATATAGATATATACATGCAGACACACACCACAGTCCGGAACCTGAGACTTATATATATATGTATATACATGCAGACACCACAGTCCAGACCCTGACAATTATATATATACACACATACACACCACAGTCCATGCCCTGACACTTATATATTTCCACGCACACACACACCACAGTCCAGACCCTGAGACTTATATATATACACACACACTCACCACAGTCCAAGCCCTGAGACTTGCATATATGCACACAAACACACCACAGTCCATACCCTGAGACTTATATATATACACAAACACACACCACAGTCCGGGCCCTGAGACGTATATATACATATACACACACACACCACAGTTCGGGCCCTGAGATATATATATATACACACACACATACCACAGTCCAGGCCCTGAGACTTATATATATGCACACACACACACACCACAGCCCAGACACTGAGACTTAGATATATGCACACACACACACACACACACACACCACAGCCCAGGCCCTAAGACTTATGTATATGCACACACCCATGCCACGGTCCATACCCTGAGACTTATATACACACATACACACAGCACAGTCCAGGACCTGAGATATATAGATAAATACATACACACACACAAAACAGTCCAGACCCAGAGACTTATATATATATTTATATGCAGGCACACATCACAGTCCAGGCCCTGAGACTTATATATATATACACACACACACCACAGTCAACGCCCTGAGACTTATATATATATACACACACAAACCACAGTCCAGACACTGAGACTTATATACACACACACACACACAAACCACTGTCCATGCCCTGAGACTTATATATATATATACACACACACAGACACCACAGTCCAGGCCCTGAGAATTATATATATATATATATATATACACACACACACCACAGTCCAGGCCCTGAGATATATAGATATATACATACAGACACACACCACAGTCCGGTACCCGAGACTTATATATATGTATATACAGACAGACACCACAGTCCAGACCCTGAGAATTATATATATACACACATACACACTACAGTCCATGCCCTGAGACACATATATTTCCACGCACACACACACCACAGTCCAGACCCTGAGACTTATATATATACACACACACTCACCACAGTCCAAGCCCTGAGACTTGCATATATGCACACAAACACACCACAGTCCATACCCTGAGACTTATATATATACACAAACACACACCACAGTTCGGGCCCTGAGATATATATATACAGACACACACAATACTGTCCGGACCCTGAGACATATTTATATACACTTACACACACCACAGTCGAGACCCTGCGATTATATATATGCACACACATTTACACACACACACACCTCACAGTCCAGACCCTGAGACTTATATTCATGCACACACACAAATACACACACATACACACAAAGCCCAGACGCTGAGATTATATATATGCACACACATTTACACACAGACACACCGCACAGTACAGACACTGAGACTTATATATTTGCACACACACACACACCACAGTACAGACCCTGAGACTTTTTCATATACACACACACACACCACAGTCTAGACCTTGAGACTTATATATTTCCACACACACACCACAGTCCAGGCACTGAGACGTATATATTTCCACACACACACACCACAGTCCAGACCGTGAGACTTATATATTTCCACACACACACCACAATCCAGACCCTGAGACTTATATATTTCCACATACACACACCATAGTCCAGACCCTGAGACTTATATATACACACACACACACACACCACAGTCCAGACCCTAAGACTTATATATTTCCACACACACACACTACAGTCCAGACCTTGAGACTTATATATTTCCACACACACGACACTATCCAGACCCTGAGACTTATATATATACACACACACACACACCACAGTCCAGACCCTGAGACTTATATATTTCCACACACACACACACACCACAGTCCAGACCGTGAGACTTATATATTTCCACACACACACACCACAGTCCAGACCGTGAGACTTATATATTTCCACACACACACACCAGTCCAGACCGTGAGACTTATATATTTCCACACACACACACCACAGTTCAGACACTGAGACTTATATAAAAATACACACACACACCACAGTCCAGACCCTTAGACTTATATAAACACACACACACACCACAGTCCAGACCCTTAGACTTATATAAACACACACACACACCACAGTCCAGACCCTTAGACTTATATAAACACACACACACACCACAGTCCAGACCCTTAGACTTATATAAACAAACACACACACACACACACACACACACACACACACACACACACACACACACACACACACACACACACACACACACACACACACACACACACACACACACACACACACACACACACACCACAGTCTAGGCACTGAGACTTATATATTTCCAAATACACACAACAGTCCTGACCCTGAGACTTATATATTTCCACACACGCACACCACAGTCCAGACACTGAGACTTATATATTTCCACACACACACCACAGTCCAGACCCTGAGACTATTATATATACACACACACACCACAGTCCAGACCGTGAGACTTATATATTACCAACACACCCACCACAGTCCAGACCCTGAGACTATTATATATATATACACACACACAGCACAGTCCAGACCCTGAGACTTATATATTTCCACACAGACACCACAGTCCAGATCCTGAGACTTATATATTTCCACACACACACACCACAGTCCAGACCCTGAGAATTATATTTTTCCACACACACACACACACACCACAGTCCAGACCCTGAGACTTATATATTTCCACACACACACCACAGTCCAGACCCTGAGACGTGTATGTATATACACACACACACACCACAGTCCAGACCGTGAGACTTATATATTTCCACACACACACACCACAGTCCAGACCGTGAGACTTATATATTTCCACACACACACACACCAGTCCAGACCGTGAGACTTATATATTTGCACACACACACACCACATTCCAGACACTGAGACTTATATATTTCCACACACACACCAGAGTCCAGACCCTGAGACTTATATATACACACACACACACACACCACAGTCCAGACCGTGAGACTCAGATATTTCCACACACACACACCACAGTCCAGACCGTGAGACTTATATATTTCAACACACACACCACAGTCCAGACCGCGAGACTTATATATTTCCACACACACACACCACAGTCCAGACCCTGAGAAAAATATATATACACACACACACCCCACAGTCCAGACCGTGAGACTTATATATTTCCACACACACACACCACAGTCAAGACCATGAGACTTATATATATATATACACACACACACACCACAGCCCAGGCACTGAGACTTATATTAATATATATACACACACACACACCACAGTCCAGACCATGAGACTGACATATTTCCACACACACCCACCACAGACCAGACCCCAAGACATATATATTTCCACACACGCACCACAGTCCAGACCCTGAGACTTATATATATACACACACACACACACCACAGTCCAGACCCTCAGATCTCTATACACATACACACACACACCACAGTCCAGACCCTGAGACTTACATATTTCCACACACACACCACAGTCGAGACCCTGATAAGTAAATATACACACACATACACCACAGTCCAGACCCTGAGACTTATATATTTCCACACTCACACCACAGTCCAGACCCTGAGACTTATATATACACACAAACACACACCACAGTCCAGACCCTGAGACTTACCTATTTCCACACGCACACCACAGTCCAGACCGTGAGACTTATATATTTCCACACACACACACCACAGTCCAGACACTGAGACTTATATATTTCCACACACACACCACAGTCCAGACACTGAGACTTTTATATATACACACGCACACCACAGTCCAGACCCTGAGACTTATATATTTCCACAAACACACCACAGTCCAGACCCTAAGACTTATATATATACACACACACACACCACAGTCCAGACCCTGAGACTTATATATTTCCACACACACACCACAGTCCAGACCGTGAGACTTATATATTTCCAAACACACCACAGTCCAGACCCTGAGACGTATATATTTCCACACACACGCACCACAGTCCAGACCCTGAGACTCAATATATTTCCACACACATACCACAGTCCAGACCCTGAGACAAATATATATACACACACACACACCACATTCCAGACCGTGAGACTTATATATTTCCACACACACACACCACAGTCCAGACCATGAGACTTATATATATATACACACACACACACACACACACACACCACAGTCCAGGCACTGAGACTTATATATTTCCACACACACACACCACAGTCCAGACCCTGAGACTTATATATATATACACACACACACCACAGTCCAGACCATGAGACTGACATATTTCCACACACACACCACAGACCAGACCCCAAGACATATATATTTCCACACACGCACCACAGTCCAGACCCTGAGACTTATATATACACACACACACACACCACAGTCCAGACCCTCAGATCTCTATACACATACAAACACACACCACAGTCCAGACCCTGAGACTTAGATATTTCCACACACACACCACAGTCGAGACCCTGAGAAGTAAATATACACACACACACACACCACAGTCCAGACCCTGAGACTTATATATTTCCACACTCACACCACAGTCCAGACCCTGAGACTTATATCTTCACACAAACACACACCACAGTCCAGACCCTGAGACTTATATATTTCCACACGCACACCACAGTCCAGACCGTGAGACTAATATATTTCCACACACATACACCACAGTCCAGACACTGAGACTTATATATTTCCACACGCACACCACAGTCCAGACACTGAGACTTTTATATAGACACACACACACACACACCACAGTCCAGACCCTGAGACTTATATATTTCCACACACACACCACAGTCCAGACCCTAAGGCTTATATATATACACACACACACACCACAGTCCAGACCCTGAGACTTATATATTTCCACACACACACCACAGTCCAGACCGTGAGAATTATATATTTCCAAACACACCACAGTCCAGACCCTGAGACGTATATATTTCCACACACACGCACCACAGTCCAGACCCTGCGACTTATATATTTCCACACACATACCACAGTCCAGATTCTGAGACTAATATTTTTCCACACACACACACCACAGTCCAGACCGTGAGAATTATATATTTCCAAACACACCACAGTCCAGACCCTGAGACGTATATATTTCCACACACACACACACACACCACAGTCCAGACCCTGAGACTTATATATACACACACACACACACCACAGTCCAGACCCTGAGATTATATACACACACACACACACACTACAGTCCAGACCCTGAGACTTATATATTTAAACACACACACCACACTCCAGACCCTGAGACTTATATATACACACACACCACAGTCCAGACCCTGAGACTTGCATATTTCCACTCACACACCACAGACCCTGAGACGTATATATTTCCACACACACACACCACAGTCCAGACCCTGAGACATATATATTTCCACACTCGCACACCACAGTCCAGACACTGAAACTTATATATTTCCACACACACACCACAGTCCAGACACTGCGACTTTTATATGCACACACACACACACCACATTCCATACCTTGAGACTTATATATTTCCACACACACACCACAGTCCAGACCCTGAGACTTATATATATATACACACGCACACCACAGTCCAGACCCTGAGACTTATATATTTCCACACAAACACCACAGTCCAGACCGTGAGACTTGGATATTTCCACACACACACCACAGTCCAGACCCTGAGACTTATATATTTCCACACACACACCACAGTCCAGACACTGAAACCTATATATTTCCACACACACACCACAGTCCAGACACTGCGACTTTTATATATATACACACACACACCACAGTCCAGACCCTGAGACTTATATATTTCCACACAGACACCACAGTCCAGACCGTCAGACTTATATATTTGCACAGACACACACCACAGTCCAGAGCCTGAGACTTATATATTTCCACATACACGCACCACAGTCCAGACCCTGAGACTTATATATTTCCACACACACACCACAGTCCAACCCTGAGACTAATATTTTTCCACACACACACACCACAGTCCTGACCCCGAGACCTATATTTTTCCACACGCATACACCACAGTCCAGACCCTGATATATATATATATATATATATATATATATATATATATATATATATATACACACACACACCACAGTCCAGACCCTGAGACTTATATATATATACACACACACCACAGTCCAGACCCGGAGACTTATATATTTCCACACACGCACAGCACAGTCCAGACCGTGAGACGTATATATTTCCACACACACACCACAGTCCAGACCCTGAGACTTATATATTTCCACAAACACACAGCACAGTCCAGACCGTGAGACTTCTATATTTCCACACACACACACCACATGCAGACCCTGAGACTTATATATTTCCAAACCCACACCACAGTCCAGACCCTGTGACTTATATAGTTCCACACACATACACCACAGTCCAGACCCTGAGACTTATATATTATCACACACACAAACCATAGTCCGGACCCTGAGACATATATTTCCAAAGACACACCACAGTCCAGACCCTGAGACTTATATATTTCAACACACACACACCACAGTCCAGACGCTGAGACTTATATATTTCCACACACACACACCACAGTCCAGACACTGAGACTTATATATAGACAAACACACACACCAAGGTCCAGACCAAGAGACTTATATATATACACACACGCACACCACAGTCCAGACCCTGAGACTTATATATATACACACACACACACCACTGTCCAGACCCAGAGACTTATATATTTCCACACACACACACCACAGTCCAGACCCAGAGACTTATATATAGACACACACGCACACCACAGTCCAGACCCTGAGACTTATATATATATACACACACACACCACTGTCCAGACCCAGAGACTTATATATTTCCACACACACACACCACAGTCCAGACCGGGAGACCTATATATTTCCACACACACACACCACAGTCCAGGCCCTGAGACTTATATATATATATATATACACACACACACACCACAGTGCAGACCAAGAGACTTATATATATATTCACACACACACACCACAGTCCAGACCCAGAGTCTTATATATATATATACACACACACACCACAGTCCAGACCCTGAGACTTATATATTTGCACACAAACACCACAGTCCAGACCCTGAGACTTATATATTTCCACACACACACACACCCCACAGTCCAGACGCTGTGACTTATATATTTCCACACACAGACACACCACAGTCCAGACCCTGAGAGTTATTATTTTACACACACAGACCACAGTCCAGAACCTGAGACTCAATTATACACACACACACACACCACAGTCCAGACCCTGAGACCTAAATATATACACACACACACACCACAGTCCAGGCCCTGAGACTAAAATATATACACACACACACACCGCAGTCCAGACCCTGAGACTAAAATATATACACACACACACACCGCAGTCAAGTCCCTGTGACTTATATATTTCCACACATACACCACATGCCAGATCCTGAGACTTAAATATATACACACACACCACATTCCAGGCCCTGAGAATTATATATTTCCACACACACACCACATGCCAGACCATGTGACTTAAATATATACATACACACCACATTCCAGGCCCTGAGCATTATATATTTCCACACACACACCACAGTCCAGACCCAGAGACTTATATATATACACACAGACACACCACAGTGCAGACCCTGAGACTTATATATTTCCACACACACACCACAGTCCAGACCCTGAGACCTATATATTTATATACACACACACACCACAGTCCAGACCCTTAGACTTATATAAATACACACACACACACCACAGTCCAGACCCTGAGACTTATATATATACACACACACACCACAGTCCAGACCCTTATATTTATATGTATACACACACACACACCACAGTCTAGACCATGAGACATATATTTCCAAACACACACCACAGTACAGACCCTGAAACTTATATATTACCACGCACACAAACCACAGTCCAGACCCTGAGACATATATTTCCAAACACACACCACCGTCCAGACCCCGAGACTTACATATTTCCACACACACACACCACAGTCCAGACCCTGAGACTTATATATTTCAACACACACACCACAGTCCAGACCCTGAGACTTATATATTTCCACACACGCACACCACAGTCCAGACCCTGAGACTTACATATATACACACACACACCACAGTCCAGACCCTGAGACTTATATATATGCACACACACACACCACAGTCCAGACCAAGAGACTTATATATATACACACTCACACATCTCAGTCCAGACCCAGAGACTTATATATATACACACACACACCACAGTCCAGACCCTGAGACTTTTATATATACACACACACACATGCACCACAGTCCAGACCCTGAGACTTATATATATACACACACACACCACAATCCAGACCCTGAGACTTATATATTTCCACACACACACACCACAGTCCAGACCGTGAGACTTATATATTTCCACACACACAGACACCACAGTCCAGGCCCTGAGACTTATATATTTCTGCACACACACACACCACAGTCCAGTCCGAGAGTCCTATATATATATAAACACACACACCACAGTCCAGACCCTGAGACTTATATATTTCCACACACACACAGCACAGTCCAGACCGTGAGACTTATATATTTCCACACACACACCACAGTCCAGGGCCTGAGACTTATATATTTCCACACACACACACACCACAGTCCAGACAGTGAGACGTATATATATACACACACACACCACAGTCCAGACCCTGAGACTTATATATATATACACATACAAACACCACAGTCCAGACCATGAAACATATACATTTCCACACACACACACCACACTCCAGACCCTGATACTTATATATATATACACACACACATACCACAGTCCAGACCCTGAGACTTATATATTTCCAAACCCACACCACAGTCCAGACCCTGAGACTTATATCTTTCCACACACATACACCACAGTCCAGACCCTGAGACTTATATATTACCACACACACAAACCACTGTCCAGACCCTGAGACATATATTTCGAAAGACACACCACAGTCCAGACCCTGATACTTATATATATATACACACACACACCACAGTCCAGATCCTGAGACTTAAATATTTCCACACACACACACCACAGTCCAGACCCTTATATTTATATGTTTACACACACACACACCACAGTCCAGACCAAGAGACTTATATATATATATACACACACACACACACCACAGTCCAGACCCAGAGACTTATATATATACACACACGCACACCACAGTCCAGACCCTGAGACTTATATATATACACACACACACACCACAGTCCAGACCGTGAGACTTATATATTTCCACACACACACACCACAGTCCAGGCCCTGAGACTTATATATTTCCACACATATACACCACAGTCCAGACCGTGAGACCTATATATATATATACACACACACACACCACAGTCCAGACCCTGAGACTTATATATATACACACAGACACATCACTGTCCAGACCCTGAGACTTACATATTTCCACACACACACACCACAGTCCATACCCTGAGACCTATATATATATCCACACACACACACACCACAGTGCAGACCAAGAGACTTATATATATATATACACACACACACCACAGTCCAGACCCTGAGACTTATATATTTGCAAACAAACACCACAGTCCAGACCCTGAGACTTATATATTTCCACACACACACACACCCAACAGTCCAGACCCTGAGACTTACATATATACACACACACACCACATTCCAGACCCTGAGACTTATCTCCATATACACATACACACAACACAGTCCAGACCAAGAGACTTATATATATACACACTCACACATCGCAGTCCAGACCCAGAGACTTATATATATATGCACACACACACACCACAGTCCAGACCCTGAGACTTATATATATACACACACACCACAGTCCAGACCCTGTGACTTATATATTTCCACACACACACACCACAGTCCAGACCGTGAGACTTATATATTTCCACACACACTCACACCACAGTCCAGGCCCTGAGACTTATATATTTCCACACACACACACACCACAGTCCAGTCCGTGAGACTTATATTAATATATATATAAACACACACACCACAGTCCAGACCCTGAGACTTATATATTTCCACACACACACACCACAGTCCAGACTCTGAGACTTATATATATATACACATACAGACACCACAGTCCAGATCATGAAACTTATACATTTCCACACACACACACCACACTCCAGACCCTGATACTTATATATATATAGACACACACATACCACAGTCCAGACCCTGAGACTTATATATTTCCAAACCCACACCACAGTCCAGACCCTGAGACTTATATATTTCCACACACATACACCACAGTCCAGACCCTGAGACTTATATATTACCACACACACAAACCACTGTCCAGACCCTGAGACATATATTTCGAAAGACACACACCACAGTCCAGACACTGAGACTTATATATATACACACACACACCACAGTCCAGACAAAGAGACTTATATATATACACACACACCACAGTCCAGACCCAGAGACTTATATATATACACACACGCACACCACAGTCCAGACCCTGAGACTTATATATTTCTAACACATATACACCACAGTCCAGACCGTGAGACTTATATGTATATACACACACACACACACCACAGTCCAGACCCTGAGACTTATATATATACACACAGACACATCACAGTCCAGACCCTGAGACTTACATATTTCCACACACACACACCACAGTCCATACCCTGAGACCTATATATATATATCCACACACACACACACCACAGTGCAGACCAAGAGACTTATAT
This sequence comes from Heterodontus francisci, assembly GCF_036365525.1. NCBI lineage: Eukaryota > Metazoa > Chordata > Chondrichthyes > Heterodontiformes > Heterodontidae > Heterodontus > Heterodontus francisci. The sequence goes on along the minus strand of NW_027141403.1, from coordinate 406,703 downwards.
ATATATATACACACACACACCACAGTCCAGACCATGAGACTTATATATTTGCACACAAACATCACAGTCCAGACCCTGAGACTTATATATTTCCACACACACACACACACCCCACAGTCCAGACCCTGAGACTTACATATATACACACACACACCACAGTCCAGACCCTGAGACTTATCTCTATATACACACACACACAACACAGTCCAGACCAAGAGACTTATATATATACGCACTCACACATCGCAGTCCAGACCCAGAGACTTATATATATACACACACACACACACCACAGTCCAGACCCTGAGACCTATATATATACACACACACACACACCACAGTCCAGACCCTGAGACTTATATATATACACACACACCACAGTCCAGACCCTGAGACTTATATATTTCCACACACACACACCACAGTCCAGACCGTGAGACTTATATATTTCCACACACACACACACCACAGTCCAGGCCCTGAGACTTATATATTTCCACACACACACACACCACAGTCCAGTCCGTGAGACTTATATATATATATAAACACACACACCACAGTCCAGACCCTGAGACTTATATATTTCCACACACACACACCACAGTCCAGGCCCTGAGACTTATACATTTCCACACACACACACACCACAGTCCAGTCCGTGAGACTTATATATATATATAAACACACACACCACAGTCCAGACCCTGAGAATTATATATTTCCACACACACACACACCACAGTCCAGACCCTGAGAGTTATTATTTTACACACACAGACCACAGTCCAGAACCTGAGACTCAATTATACACACACACACACACCACAGTCCAGACCCTGAGACCTAAATATATATACACACACACACCACAGTCCAGGCCCTGAGACTAAAATATATACACACACACACACCGCAGTCCAGACCCTGAGACTAAAATATATACACACACACACACCGCAGTCAAGTCCCTGTGACTTATATATTTGCTCACATACACCACATGCCAGATCCTGAGACTTAAATATATACACACACACCACATTCCAGGCCCTGAGAATTATATATTTCCACACACACACCACATGCCAGACCCTGAGACTTAAATATATACACACACACCACATTCCAGGCCCTGAGAATTATATATTTCCACACACACACCACATGCCAGACCCTGAGACTATTATTTTTCAACACACACACACCACAGTCCAGACCCTGAGACTTATATATTACCACACCCACACAAACAACAGACCAGAAACTGAGACATATATTTCCAAACACACACCACAGTCCAGACCCTGAGAATTAAATATTTCCACAGAAACACCACAGTCCAGACCCAGAGACTTATATATATACACACAGACACACCACAGTGCAGACCCTGAGACTTATATATTTCCACACACACACCACAGTCCAGACCCTGAGACCTATATATTTATATACACACACACACCACAGTCCAGACCCTTAGACTTATATAAATACACACACACACACCACAGTCCAGAGCCTGAGACTTATATATATACACACACACCACAGGCCAGACCCTTATATTTATATATATACACACACACACACACACCACAGTCCAGACCAAGAGACATATATTTCCAAACACAAACCACAGTCCAGACCCTGAAACTTATATATTACCACACACACAAACCACAGTCCAGACCCTGAGACACATATTTCCAAACACACACCACAGTCCAGACCCCGAGACTTACATATTTCCACACACACACACCACAGTCCAGACCCTGAGACTTATATATTTCAACACACACACCACAGTCCAGACCCTGAGACTTATATATTTCCACACATGCACACCACAGTCCAGACCCTGAGACTTATATATATACACACACACCACAGTCCAGACCCTGAGACTTATATATTTCCACACACACACACCACAGTCCAGACCGTGAGACTTATATATTTCCACACACACACACACCACAGTCCAGGCCCTGAGACTTATATATTTCCACACACACACACACCACAGTCCAGTCCGTGAGACTTATATATATATATATAAACACACACACCACTTTCCAGACCCTGAGACTTATATATTTCCACACACACACACCACAGTCCAGACTCTGAGACTTATATATATATACACATACAGACACCACAGTCCAGACCATGAAACTTATACATTTCCACACACACACACCACACTCCAGACCCTGATACTTATATATATATAGACACACACATACCACAGTCCAGACCCTGAGACTTATATATTTCCAAACCCACACCACAGTCCAGACCCTGAGACTTATATATTTCCACACACATACACCACAGTCTAGACCCTGAGACTTATATATTACCACACACACAAACCACTGTCCAGACCCTGAGACATATATTTCGAAAGACACACACCACAGTCCAGACACTGAGACTTATATATATACACACACACACCACAGTCCAGACCAAGAGACTTATATATATACACACACACACACACCACAGTCCAGACCCAGAGACTTATATATATACACACACGCACACCACAGTCCAGACCCTGAGACTTATATATTTCTGACACATATACACCACAGTCCAGACCGTGAGACTTATATGTATATATACACACAGACACACCACAGTCCAGACCCTGAGACTTATATATATACACACAGACACATCACAGTCCAGACCCTGAGACTTACATATTTCCACACACACACACCACAGTCCATACCCTGAGACCTATATATATATATCCACACACACACACACCACAGTGCAGACCAAGAGACTTATATATATATATACACACACACACCACAGTCCAGACCCTGAGACTTATATATTTCCACACACACACACACCCCACAGTCCAGACCCTGAGACTTACATATATACACACACACACCACAGTCCAGACCCTGAGACTTATCTCTATCTCCACACACACACAACACAGTCCAGACCAAGAGACTTATATATATACACACACACACACACCACAGTCCAGACCCTGAGACTTATATATATACACACACACACACACACCACAGTCCAGACCCTGAGACTTATATATATACACACACACCACAGTCCAGACCCTGAGACTTATATATTTCCACACACACACACCACAGTCCAGACCGTGAGACTTATATATTTCCACACACACACACACCACAGTCCAGGCCCTGAGACTTATATATTTCCACACACACACACACCACAGTCCAGTCCGTGAGACTTATATATATATATAAACACACACACCACAGTCCAGACCCTGAGACTTATATATTTCCACACACACACACCACAGTCCAGGCCCTGAGACTTATATATTTCCACACACACACACACCACAGTCCAGTCCGTGAGACTTATATATATATATAAACACACACACCACAGTCCAGACCCTGAGAATTATATATTTCCACACACACACACACCACAGTCCAGACCCTGAGAGTTATTATTTTACACACACAGACCACAGTCCAGAACCTGAGACTCAATTATACACACAAACACACACCACAGTCCAGACCCTGAGACCTAAATATATATACACACACACACCACAGTCCAGGCCCTGAGACTAAAATATATACACACACACACACCGCAGTCCAGACCCTGAGACTAAAATATATACACACACACACACCGCAGTCAAGTCCCTGTGACTTATATATTTCCACACATACACCACATGCCAGATCCTGAGACTTAAATATATACACACACACCACATTCCAGGCCCTGAGAATTATATATTTCCACACACACACCACATGCCAGACCCTGAGACTTAAATATATACACACACACCACATTCCAGGCCCTGAGAATTATATATTTCCACACACACACCACATGCCAGACCCTGAGACTATTATTTTTCAACACACACACACCACAGTCCAGACCCTGAGACTTATATATTACCACACCCACACAAACAACAGACCAGAAACTGAGACATATATTTCCAAACACACACCACAGTCCAGACCCTGAGAATTAAATATTTCCACAGAAACACCACAGTCCAGACCCAGAGACTTATATATATACACACAGACACACCACAGTGCAGACCCTGAGACTTATATATTTCCACACACACACCACAGTCCAGACCCTGAGACCTATATATTTATATACACACACACACCACAATCCAGACCCTTAGACTTATATAAATACACACACACACACCACAGTCCAGACCCTGAGACTTATATATATACACACACACACCACAGTCCAGACCCTTATATTTATATATATACACACACACACACACCACAGTCCAGACCAAGAGACATATATTTCCAAACACACACCACAGTCCCGACCCTGAAACTTATATATTACCACACACACAAACCACAGTCCAGACCCTGAGACACATATTTCCAAACACACACCACAGTCCAGACCCCGAGACTTACATATTTCCACACACACACACCACAGTCCAGACCCTGAGACTTATATATTTCAACACACACACCACAGTCCAGACCCTGAGACTTATATATTTCCACACATGCACACCACAGTCCAGACCCTGAGACTTATATATATACACACACACCACAGTCCAGACCCTGAGACATATATATATTTCCACACACACACACCACAGTCCAGACCGTGAGACTTATATATTTCCACACACACACACACCACAGTCCAGGCCCTGAGACTTATATATTTCCACACACACACACACCACAGTCCAGTCCGTGAGACTTATATATATATATATAAACACACACACCACTTTCCAGACCCTGAGACTTATATATTTCCACACACACACACCACAGTCCAGACTCTGAGACTTATATATATATACACATACAGACACCACAGTCCAGACCATGAAACTTATACATTTCCACACACACACACCACACTCCAGACCCTGATACTTATATATATATAGACACACACATACCACAGTCCAGACCCTGAGACTTATATATTTCCAAACCCACACCACAGTCCAGACCCTGAGACTTATATATTTCCACACACATACACCACAGTCTAGACCCTGAGACTTATATATTACCACACACACAAACCACTGTCCAGACCTGAGACATATATTTCGAAAGACACACACCACAGTCCAGACACTGAGACTTATATATATACACACACACACCACAGTCCAGACCAAGAGACTTATATATATACACACACACACACACCACAGTCCAGACCCAGAGACTTATATATATACACACACGCACACCACAGTCCAGACCCTGAGACTTATATATTTCTGACACATATACACCACAGTCCAGACCGTGAGACTTATATGTATATATACACACACACACACCACAGTCCAGACCCTGAGACTTATATATATACACACAGACACATCACAGTCCAGACCCTGAGACTTACATATTTCCACACACACACACCACAGTCCATACCCTGAGACCTATATATATATATCCACACACACACACACCACAGTGCAGACCAAGAGACTTATATATATATATACACACACACACCACAGTCCAGACCCTGAGACTTATATATTTCCACACACACACACACCCCACAGTCCAGACCCTGAGACTTACATATATACACACACACACCACAGTCCAGACCCTGAGACTTATCTCTATCTCCACACACACACAACACAGTCCAGACCAAGAGACTTATATATATACGCACTCACACATCGCAGTCCAGACCCAGAGACTTATATATATACACACACACACACACCACAGTCCAGACCCTGAGACTTATATATATACACACACACACACACACCACAGTCCAGACCCTGAGACTTATATATATACACACACACCACAGTCCAGACCCTGAGACTTATATATTTCCACACACACACACCACAGTCCAGACCGTGAGACTTATATATTTCCACACACACACACACCACAGTCCAGGCCCTGAGACTTATATATTTCCACACACACACACACCACAGTCCAGTCCGTGAGACTTATATATATATATAAACACACACACCACAGTCCAGACCCTGAGACTTATATATTTCCACACACACACACCACAGTCCAGGCCCTGAGACTTATATATTTCCACACACACACACACCACAGTCCAGTCCGTGAGACTTATATATATATATAAACACACACACCACAGTCCAGACCCTGAGAATTATATATTTCCACACACACACACACACCACAGTCCAGACCCTGAGAGTTATTATTTTACACACACAGACCACAGTCCAGAACCTGAGACTCAATTATACACACAAACACACACCACAGTCCAGACCCTGAGACCTAAATATATATACACACACACACCACAGTCCAGGCCCTGAGACTAAAATATATACACACACACACACCGCAGTCCAGACCCTGAGACTAAAATATATACACACACACACACCGCAGTCAAGTCCCTGTGACTTATATATTTGCTCACATACACCACATGCCAGATCCTGAGACTTAAATATATACACACACACCACATTCCAGGCCCTGAGAATTATATATTTCCACACACACACCACATGCCAGACCCTGAGACTTAAATATATACACACACACCACATTCCAGGCCCTGAGAATTATATATTTCCACACACACACCACATGCCAGACCCTGAGACTATTATTTTTCAACACACACACACCACAGTCCAGACCCTGAGACTTATATATTACCACACCCACACAAACAACAGACCAGAAACTGAGACATATATTTCCAAACACACACCACAGTCCAGACCCTGAGAATTAAATATTTCCACAGAAACACCACAGTCCAGACCCAGAGACTTATATATATACACACAGACACACCACAGTGCAGACCCTGAGACTTATATATTTCCACACACACACCACAGTCCAGACCCTGAGACCTATATATTTATATACACACACACACCACAATCCAGACCCTTAGACTTATATAAATACACACACACACACCACAGTCCAGACCCTGAGACTTATATATATACACACACACACCACAGTCCAGACCCTTATATTTATATATATACACACACACACACACCACAGTCCAGACCAAGAGACATATATTTCCAAACACACACCACAGTCCCGACCCTGAAACTTATATATTACCACACACACAAACCACAGTCCAGACCCTGAGACATATATTACCAAACACACACCACAGTCCAGACCCCGAGACTTACATATTTCCACACACACACACCACAGTCCAGACCCTGAGACTTATATATTTCAACACACACACCACAGTCCAGACCCTGAGACTTATATATTTCCACACATGCACACCACAGTCCAGACCCTGAGACTTACATATATACACACACACACCACAGTCCAGACCCTGAGACTTATATATATACACACACACACACCACAGTCCAGACCAAGAGACTTATATATATACACACTCACACATCGCCGTCCAGACCCAGAGACTTATATATATACACACACACACCACAGTCCAGACCCTGAGACTTTTATATATACACACACACACATGCACCACAGTCCAGACCCTGAGACTTATATATATACACCCAAACACCGCAGTCCAGACCCTGAGACTTATATATTTCCACACACACACACCACAGTCCAGACCGTGAGACTTATATATTTCCACACACACACACACCACAGTCCAGGCCCTGAGACTTATATATTTCTGCACACACACACACCACAGTCCAGTCCGAGAGACCTATATATATATATAAACACACACACCACAGTCCAGACCCTGAGACTTATATATTTCCACACACACACAGCACAGTCCAGACCGTGAGACGTATATATTTCCACACACACACCACAGTCCAGGGCCTGAGACTTATATATTTCCACACACACACACACCACAGTCCAGACAGTGAGACGTATATATATACACAGACACACCACAGTCCAGACCCTGAGACTTATATATATATACACATACAGACACCACAGTCCAGACCATGAAACTTATACATTTCTACACACACACACCACACTCCAGACCCTGATACTTATATATATATACACACACACATACCACAGTCCAGACCCTGAGATTTAAATATTTCCAAACCCACACCACAGTCCAGACCCTGAGACTTACATATTTCCACACACATACACCACAGTCCAGACCCTGAGACTTGTATATTACCACACACACAAACCACTGTCCAGACCCTGAGACATATATTTCGAAAGACACACCACAGTCCAGACCCTGATACTTATATATATATACACACACACACACCACAGTCCAGATCCTGAGACTTATATATATACACACACACACCACAGTCCAGACCAAGAGACTTATATATATATACACACACACACACCACAGTCCAGACCCAGAGACTTATATATATACACACACGAACACCACAGTCCAGACCCTGAGACTTATATATATACACACTCACACACCACAGTCCAGACCGTGAGACTTATATATTTCCACACACACACACCACAGTCCAGGCCCTGAGACTTATATATTTCCACATATATGCACCACAGTCCAGACCGTGAGACTTATATATATATATACACACACACACACCACAGTCCAGACCCTGAGACTTATATATATACACACAGACACATCACAGTCCAGACCCTGAGACTTATATATTTCCACACACACACACCACAGTCCATACCCTGAGACCTATATATATATATCCACACACACACACACCACAGTCCATACCCTGAGACCTATATATATATCCACACACACACACACCACAGTGCAGACCAAGAGACTTATATATTTGCACACAAACACCACAGTCCAGACCCTGAGACTTATATATTTCCACACACACACACACCCCACAGTCCAGACCCTGAGACTTACATATATACACACACACACCACAGTCCAGACGCTGAGACTTATCTCTATATACACACACACACACCACAGTCCAGACCAAGAGACTTATATATATACACACTCACAATCGCAGTCCAGACCCAGAGACTTATATATATACACACACACACACCACAGTCCAGACTCTGAGACTTATATATATACACACACACACACACCACAGTCCAGACCCTGAGACTTATCTATATACACACACACCACAGTCCAGACCCTGAGACTTATATATTTCCACACACACACACCACAGTCCAGACCGTGAGACTTATATATTTCCACACACACACACATCACAGTCCAGGCCCTGAGACTTATATATTTCCACACACACACACACCACAGTCCAGTCCGTGAGACTTATATATATATATAAACACACACACCACAGTCCAGACCCTGAGACTTATATATTTCCACACACACACACCACAGTCCAGGCCCTGAGACTTATATATTTCCACACACACACACACACCACAGTCCAGACCGTGAGACGTATATATATACACACACCACACACCACAGTCCAGACCCTGAGACTTATATATATATATATATATAAACAGACAGACACCACAGTCCAGACCATGAAACTTATACATTTCCACAAACACACACCACAGTCCAGGCCCTGAGAATTATATATTTCCACACACACACACACCACAGTCCAGACCGTGAGACGTATATATATACACACACACACCACAGTCCAGACCCTGAGACTTATATATATATACACACACAGACACACCACACTCCAGACCCTGATACTTATATATATATATACACACACACATACCACAGTCCAGACCCTGCGACTTATATATTTCCAAAACCACACCACGGTCCAGACCCTGAGACTTATATATTTCCACACACATACACCACAGTCCAGACCCTGAGACTTATATATTAGAACACACACAAACCACAGTCCAGACCCTGAGACATATATTTCCAAAGACACACCACAGTCCAGACCCTGAGACATATATTTCCAAAGACACACCACTGTCCAGACCCTGAGACTTATATATTTCAACACACACACACCACAGTCCAGACCCTGAGACTTAAATATTTCCACACACACACACAAAAGTCCAGACACTGAGACTTATATATATACACACACACACACCACAGTCCAGACCAAGAGACTTATATATATATACACACACACCACAGTCCAGACCCAGATACGTATATATGGAGAAGATACTGAGGGATAGGATCTATTCCCATTTGGAAGAAAATGGGCTCATCAGTGATAGGCAACATGGTTTTGTGCAGGGAAGGTCATGTCTTACCAACTTAATAGAATTCTTTGAGGAAGTGACAAAGTTGATTGATGAGGGAAGGGCTGTCGATGTCATATACATGGACTTCAGTAAGGCGTTTGATAAGGTTCCCCATGGCAGGCTGATGGAGAAAGTGAAGGCGCTTGGGGTCCAAGGTGTACTAGCTCGATGGATAAAGAACTGGCTGGGCAACAGGAGACAGAGAGTAGCAGTAGAAGGGAGTTTCTCAAAATGGAGACGTGTGACCAGTGGTGTTCCACAGGGATCCGTGCTGGGACCACTGTTGTTTGTGATATACATTAATGATTTGGAGGAAAGTATAGGTGGACTGATTAGCAAATTTGCAGACGACACTAAGATTGGTGGAGTAGCAGATAGTGAAGGGGGCTGTCAGAGAATACAGCAGAATATAGATAGATTGGAGAGTTGGGCAGAGAAATGGCAGATGGAGTTCAATCAGGGCAAATGCGAGGTGATGCATTTTGGAAGATCCAATTCAAGAGTGAACTATGCAGTAAATGGAAAAGTCCTGGGGAAAATTGATGTCCAGAGAGATTTGGGTGTTCAGGTCCACTGTTCCCTGAAGGTGGCAACGCAGGTAAATAGAGTGGTCAAGAAGGCATACGGCATGCTTTCCTTCATCGGACGGGGCATTGAGTACAAGAGTTGGCAGGTCATGTTACAGTTGTATAGGACTTTGGTTCGGCCACATTTGGAATACTGCGTACAGTTCTGGTCGCCACATTATCAAAAGGATGTGGATGCTTTGGAGAGGGTGCAGAGGAGGTTCACAAGGATGGCGCCTGGTATGGAGGGCGCTAGCTATGAAGAGAGGTTGAGCAGATTAGGATTATTTTCATTAGAAAGACGGAGGTTGAGGGGGGACCTGATTGAGGTGTACAAAATCATGAGAGGTATAGACAGGGTGGATAGCAAGAGGCTTTTTCCCAGAGTGGGGGTTTCAATTACTAGAGGACACGAGTTCAAAGTGAAAGGGGAAAAGTTTAGGGGGGATATGCGTGGAAAGTTCTTTACGCAGAGGGTGGTGGGCACCTGGAACGCATTGCCAGCGGAGGTGGTAGATGCGGGCACGATGGATTCTTTTAAGATGTATCTAGACAGATACATGAATGGGCAGGAAGAAAAGAGATACAGAACCTTAGAAAATAGGCGACATGTTTAGAGAGAGGATCTGGATCGGCGCAGGCTTGGAGGGCCGAAGGGCCTGTTCCTGTGCTGTAATTATCTTTGTTCTTTGTTCTTTGTATATATACACACACGCACACCACAGTCCAGACCCTGAGACTTATATATATACACACACACACACCACAGTCCAGACCCAGAGACTTATATATTTCCACACATATACACCACAGTCCAGACCGTGAGACTTATATATATATATACAGACACATCACAGTCCAGACCCTGAGACTTATATATATACACACACACACACCACAGTCCAGACCCTGAGACTTATATATATACACACAGACACATCACAGTCCAGACCCTGAGACTTATATATTTCCACACACACACACCACAGTCCATACCCTGAGACCTATATATATATATATATACACACACACACACACCACAGTGCAGACCTAGAGACTTATATATATATATATACACACACACACCAGAGTCCAGACCCAGAGACTTATATATATATATATATACACACACACCGCAGTCCAGACCCTGAGACTTATATATTTGCACACAAACACCACAGTCCAGACCATGAGACTTATATATTTCCACACACACACACACCCCACAGTCCAGACGCTGAGACTTATATATTTCCACACACACACACACCACAGTCCAGACCCTGAGACTTATTATTATACACACACAGACCACAGTCCAGAACCTGAGACTCAATTTTTCACACACACACACACCACAGTCCAGACCCTGAGACCTAAATATATATACACACACACACCACAGTCCAGGCCCTGAGACTTATATATTTCAACACACACACCACAGTCCAGACCCTGAGACTTATATCTTTCCACACACACACACCACAGTCCAGACCCTGAGACTTATATATTTTCACACACACACACCACAGTCCAGACCAAGAGACTTATATATATACACACACACACACCACTGTCCAGACCCTTAGACTTATATATTTCAACACACACACCACAGTCCAGACCCTGATACTTATATCTTTCCACACACACACACCACAGTCCAGACCCTGAGACTTATATAGAAACACACACACACACCACAGTCCAGACCAAGAGACTTATATATATACACACTCACACATCGCAGTCCAGACCCAGAGACTTATATATATGCACACACACAAACCACAGTCCAGACAATGAGACTTATATATTTCCACACACACACACCACAGTCCAGACCGTGAGACTTGTATATTTCCACACACACACACACACCACAGTCCAGGCCCTGAGACTTGTATATTTCCACACACACACACACCACAGTCGAGTCTGTGAGACTTATATATATATATAAACAGACACAACACAATCCAGACCCCGAGACTTATATATTTCCACACACACACACCACAGTCCAGACCGTGAGACGTATATATATACACACACACACCACAGTCCAGACCCTGAGACTTATATGTATATATACACACTCAGACACCACAGTCCAGACCATGAAACTTATACATTTCCACACACACACACCACAGTCCAGGCCCTGAGACTTATATATTTCCACACACACACACACCACAGTCCAGACCGTGAGACGTATATATATACACACACACACCACAGTCCAGACCCTGAGACTTATATATATATATACACACACAGACACACCACACTCCAGACCCTGATACTTATATATATATACACACACACATACCACAGTCCAGTCCCTGAGACTTATATATTTCCAAACCCACACCACAGTCCAGACCCTGAGACTTATATATTTCCACACACATACACCACAGTCCAGACCCTGAGACTTATATATTAGAACACACACAAACCACAGACCAGACCCTGAGACATATATTTCCAAAGACACACCACAGTCCAGACCCTGAGACTTATATATTTCAACACACACACACCACAGTCCAGACCCTGAGACTTAAATATTTCCACACACACACACAAAAGTCCAGACACTGAGACTGATATATATACACACACACACACCACAGTCCAGACCAAGAGACGTATCTATATACACACACACACACACCACAGTCCAGACCCAGATACTTATATATATACACACACGCACACCACAGTCCAGACCAAGAGACTTATATATATACACACACACACACCACAGTCCAGACCGTGAGACTTATATATATATATACACACACACACACCACAGTCCAGACCCTGAGACTTATATATTTCCACACACACACACCACAGTCCAGACCCTGAGACTTATATATATACACACAGACACATCACAGTCCAGACCCTGAGACTTATATATTTCCACACACACACACCACAGTCCATACCCTGAGACCTATATATATATATATACACACACACACACACCACAGTGCAGACCTAGAGACTTATATATATATATATACACACACACACCACAGTCCAGACCCTGAGACTTATATATTTGCACACAAACACCGCAGTCCAGAACATGAGACTTATATATTTCCACACACACACACACCCCACAGTCCAGACGCTGAGACTTATATATTTCCACACACACACACACCACAGTCCAGACCCTGAGACTTATTATTATACACACACAGACCACAGTCCAGAAACTGAGACTCAATTATACACACACACACACCACAGTCCAGACCCTGAGACCTAAATATATATACACACACACACCACAGTCCAGGCCCTGAGACATATATATATATATATATATATATATATATATATACACACACCACTGTCCAGACCCTTAGACTTATATATTTCAACACACACACCACAGTCCAGACCCTGAGACTTATATATATATATATACAGACACATCACAGTCCAGACCCTGAGACTTATATATATACACACACACACACCACAGTCCAGACCCTGAGACTTATATATATACACACAGACACATCACAGTCCAGACCCTGAGACTTATATATTTCCACACACACACACCACAGTCCATACCCAGAGACCTATATATATATATATACACACACACACACACCACAGTGCAGACCTAGAGACTTATATATATATATACACACACACACCACAGTCCAGACCCTGAGACTTATATATTTGCACACAAACACCACAGTCCAGACCATGAGACTTATATATTTCCACACACACACACACCCCACAGTCCAGACGCTGAGACTTATATATTTCCACACACACACACACCACAGTCCAGACCCTGAGACTTATTATTATACACACACAGACCACAGTCCAGAACCTGAGACTCAATTATACACACACACACACACCACAGGCCAGACCCTGAGACCTAAATATATATACACACACACACCACAGTCCAGGCCCTGAGACTTATATCTTTCCACACACACACACCACAGTCCAGACCCTGAGACTTATATATATACACACACACACACCACAGTCCAGACCAAGAGACTTATATATATACACACACACACACCACTGTCCAGACCCTTAGACTTATATATTTCAACACACACACCACAGTCCTGACCCTGAGACTTATATCTTTCCACACACACACACCACAGTCCAGACCCTGAGACTTATATATATACACACACACACACCACAGTCCAGACCAAGAGACTTATATATATACACACTCACACATCGCAGTCCAGACCCAGAGACTTATATATATGCACACACACAAACCACAGTCCAGACAATGAGACTTATATATTTCCACACACACACACCACAGTCCAGACCGTGAGACTTATATATTTCCACACACACACACACACCACAGTCCAGGCCCTGAGACTTGTATATTTCCACACACACACACACCACAGTCGAGTCTGTGAGACTTATATATATATATAAACAGACACACCACAGTCCAGACCCTGAGACTTATATATTTCCACACACACACACCACAGTCCAGACAGTGAGACGTATATATATATACACACACACCACAGTCCAGACCCTGAGACTTATATGTATATATACACACTCAGACACCACAGTCCAGACCATGAAACTTATACATTTCCACACACACACACCACAGTCCAGGCCCTGAGACTTATATATTTCCACACACACAGACACCACAGTCCAGACCGTGAGACGTATATATATACACACACACACCACAGTCCAGACCCTGAGACTTATATATTTCCACACACACACACACCACAGTCCAGACCGTGAGACGTATATATATACACACACACACCACAGTCCAGACCCTGAGACTTATATATATATATACACACACAGACACACCACACTCCAGACCCTGATACTTATATATATATACACACACACATACCACAGTCCAGACCCTGAGACTTATATATTTACAAACCCACACCACAGTCCAGACCCTGAGACTTATATATTTCCACACACATACACCACAGTCCAGACCCTGAGACTTATATATTAGAACACACTCAAACCACAGTCCAGACCCTGAGACATATATTTCCAAAGACACACCACAGTCCAGACCCTGAGACTTATATATTTCAACACACACACACCACAGTCCAGACACTGAGACTTAAATATTTCCACACACACACACAAAAGTCCAGACACTGAGACTGATATATATACACACACACACACCACAGTCCAGACCAAGAGACGTATCTATATACACACACACACACACCACAGTCCAGACCCAGATACTTATATATATACACACACACACACCACAGTCCAGACCGTGAGACTTATATATATATATACACACACACACACACCACAGTCCAGACCCTGAGACTTATATATTTCCACACACACACACCACAGTCCATACCCTGAGACCTATATATATATATACACACACACGACAGTGCAGACCAAGAGACTTATATATATATGCACACACACACACCACAGTCTAGACCCAGAGACTTATATATATATATATACACACACACACCACAGTCCAGACCCTGAGACTTATATATTTGCACACAAACACCACAGTCCATACCCTGAGACCTATATATATATATATATATATATACACACACACACACACCACAGTGCAGACCTAGAGACTTATTATATATATATACACACACACACCAGAGTCCAGACCCAGAGACTTATATATATATATATATATACACACACACACCACAGTCCAGACCCTGAGACTTATATATTTGCACACAAACACCACAGTCCAGACCCTGAGACTTATATATTTCCACACACACACACACCCCACAGTCCAGACGCTGAGACTTATATATTTCCACACACACACATACCACAGTCCAGACCCTGAGACTTATTATTATACACACACAGACCACAGTCCAGAAACTGAGACTCAATTATACACACACACACACACCACAGTCCAGACCCTGAGACCTAAATATATATACACACACACACCACAGTCCAGGCCCTGAGACATATATATATCTATATATATATATATATATATATATATATACACACACCACTGTCCAGACCCTTAGACTTATATATTTCAACACACACACCACAGTCCAGACCCTGAGACTTATATATATATATATATATATACAGACACATCACAGTCCAGACCCTGAGACTTATATATACACACACACACACACCACAGTCTAGACCCTGAGACTTATATATATACACACAGACACATCACAGTCCAGACCCTGAGACTTATATATTTCCACACACACACACCACAGTCCATACCCTGAGACCTATATATATATATACACACACACACACACACCACAGTGCAGACCTAGAGACTTATATATATATATACACACACACACCACAGTCCAGACCCTGAGACTTATATATTTGCCCACAAACACCACAGTCCAGACCATGAGATTTATATATTTCCACACACACACACACCCCACAGTCCAGACGCTGAGACTTATATATTTCCACACACACACACACACCACAGTCCAGACCCTGAGACTTATTATTATACACACACAGACCACAGTCCAGAACCTGAGACTCAATTATACTCACACACACACACCACAGTCCAGACCCTGAGACCTAAATATATATACACACACACACCACAGTCCAGGACCTGAGACTTATATATTTCAACACACACACCACAGTCCAGACCCTGAGACTTATATCTTTCCACACACACACACCACAGTCCAGACCCTGAGACTTATATATTTCAACACACACACCACAGTCCAGACTCTGAGACTTATATCTTTCCACACACACACACCACAGTCCAGACCCTTAGACTTATATATATACACACAGACACACCACATTCCAGACCAAGAGACTTATATATATACACACACACACACCACTGTCCAGACCCTTAGACTTATATATTTCAACACACACACCACAGTCCAGACCCTGAGACTTATATCTTTCCACACACACACACCACAGTCCAGACCCTTAGACTTATATATATACACACACACACACCACAGTCCAGACCAAGAGACTTATATATATACACACTCACACATCGCAGTCCAGACCCAGAGACTTATATATATGCACACACACAAACCACAGTCCAGACAATGAGACTTATATATTTCCACACACACACACCACAGTCCAGACCGTGAGACTTATATATTTCCACACACACACACACACCACAGTCCAGACCCTGAGACTTGTATATTTCCACACACACACACACCACAGTCGAGTCTGTGAGACTTATATATATATATAAACAGACACACCACAGTCCAGACCCTGAGACTTATATATTTCCACACACACACACCACAGTCCAGACCGTGAGACGTATATATATATACACACAGACCACAGTCCAGACCCTGAGACTTATATGTATATATACACACTCAGACACCACAGTCCAGACCATGAAACTTATACATTTCCACACACAGACACACCACACTCCAGACCCTGATACTTATATATATATACACACACACATACCACAGTCCAGACCCTGAGACTTATATATTTCCAAACCCACACCACAGTCCAGACCCTGAGACTTATATATTTCCACACACATACACCACAGTCCAGACCCTGAGACTTATATATTAGAACACACACAAACCACAGTCCAGACCCTGAGACATATATTTCCAAAGACACACCACAGTCCAGACCCTGAGACTTATATATTTCAACACACACACACCACAGTCCAGACCCTGAGACTTAAATATTTCCACACACACACACAAAAGTCCAGACACTGAGACTGATATATATACACACACACACACCACAGTCCAGACCAAGAGACGTATCTATATACACACACACACACACCACAGTCCAGACCCAGATACTTATATATATACACACACACCACAGTCCAGACCGTGAGACTTATATATATATATATATACACACACACACACCACAGTCCGGACCCTGAGACTTATATATTTCCACACACACACACCACAGTCCATACCCTGAGACCTATATATATATATACACACACACGACAGTGCAGACCAAGAGACTTATATATATATGCACACACACACACCACAGTCCAGACCCAGAGACTTATATATATATATATACACACACACACCACAGTCCAGACCCTGAGACTTATATATTTGCACACAAACACCACAGTCCATACCCTGAGACCTATATATATATATATATATATACACACACACACACCACAGTGCAGACCTAGAGACTTATTATATATATATATACACACACACACCAGAGTCCAGACCCAGAGACTTATATATATATATATATATACACACACACACCACAGTCCAGACCCTGAGACTTATATATTTGCACACAAACACCACAGTCCAGACCCTGAGACTTATATATTTCCACACACACACACACCCCACAGTCCAGACGCTGAGACTTATATATTTCCACACACACACACACCACAGTCCAGACCCTGAGACTTATTATTATACACACACAGACCACAGTCCAGAAACTGAGACTCAATTATACACACACACACACACCACAGTCCAGACCCTGAGACCTAAATATATATACACACACACACCACAGTCCAGACCCTGAGATTTATATCTTTCCACACACACACACCACAGTCCAGACCCTGAGACTTATATATTAGAACACACACAATCCACAGTCCAGACCCTGAGACATATATTTCCAAAGACACACCACAGTCCAGACCCTGAGACTTATATATTTCAACACACACACACCACAGTCCAGACCCTGAGACTTAAATATTTCCACACACACACACAAAAGTCCAGACACTGAGACTGATATATATACACACACTCACACCACAGTCCAGACCAAGAGACGTATCTATATACACACACACACACACCACAGTCCAGACCCAGATACTTATATATATACACACACGCACACCACAGTCCAGACCCTGAGACTTATATATATACACACACACACACCACAGTCCAGACCGTGAGACTTATATATATATATACACACACACACACCACAGTCCAGACCCTGAGACTTATATATTTCCACACACACAAACACCACAGTCCATACCCTGAGACCTATATATATATATACACACACACCACAGTGCAGACCAAGAGACTTATATATATATGTACACACACACACCACAGTCCAGACCCAGAGACTTATATATATATATATATATATACACACACCACTGTCCAGACCCTTAGACTTATATATTTCAACACACACACCACAGTCCAGACCCTGAGACTTATATCTTTCCACACACGCACACCACAGTCGAGACCCTGAGACTTATATATATACACACACACACACCACAGTCCAGACCAAGAGACTTATATATATATACACTCACACATCGCAGTCCAGACCCAGAGACTTATATATATGCACACACACAAACCACAGTCCAGACAATGAGACTTATATATTTCCACTCACACACACCACAGTCCAGACCGTGAGACTTATATATTTCCACACACACACACACCACAGTCCAGGCCCTGAGACTTATATATTTCCACACACACACACACCACAGTCCAGTCTGTGAGACATTTATATATATATATAAACACACACACCACAGTCCAGACCCTGAGACCTATATATTTCCACACACACACACCACAGTCCAGACCGTGAGACGTATATATATACACACACACACCACAGTCCAGACCCTGAGACTTATATGTATATATACAAACATAGACACCACAGTGCAGACCATGAAACTTATACATTTCCACACACACACACCACAGTCCAGGCCCTGAGACTTATATATTTCCACACACACACACACCACAGTCCAGACCGTGAGACGTATATATATACACACAGACACACCACACTCCAGACCCTGATACTTATATATATATACACACACACATACCACAGTCCAGACCCTGAGACTTATATATTTCCAAACCCACACCACAGTCCAGACCCTGAGACTTATATATTTCCACACACACACACCACAGTCCAGACCCTGAGACTTATATATTAGAACACACACAAACCACAGTCCAGACCCTGAGACATATATTTCCAAAGACACACCACAGTCCAGACCCTGAGACTTATATATTTCAACACACACACACCACAGTCCAGACCCTGAGACATATATTTCCAAAGACACACCACAGTCCAGACCCTGAGACTTATATATTTCAACACACACACACCACAGTCCAGACCCTGAGACTTAAATATTTCCACACACACACACAAAAGTCCAGACACTGAGACTGATATATATATACACACACACACCACAGTCCAGACCAAGAGACTTATATATATACACACACACACACCACAGTCCAGACCAAGAGACTTATATATATACACACACACACACAACACAGTCCAGACCCAGATACTTATATATATATACACACACACACCACAGTGCAGACCAAGAGACATATATATATATGCACACACACACACCACAGTCCAGACCCAGAGACTTTTATATATATATACACACACACACCACAGTGCAGACCCTGAGACTTATATATTTGCACACAAACACCACAGTCTAGACCCTGTGACTTATATATTTCCACACACACACACACCCCACAGTCCAGACGCTGAGACTTATATATTTCCACACACACACACCACAGTCCAGACCCTGAGACTTATTATTATACACACACAGACCACAGTCCAGAACCTGAGACTCAATTATACATACACACACCACAGTCCAGACCCTGAGACCTAAATATATACACACACACACACCACAGTCCTGGCCCTGAGACTTATATATGTATATATATATATATATACACACACACCACAGTCCAGACGCTGAGACTAAAATAGATACACACACACACCACAGTCAAGTCCCTGTGACTTATATCTTTCCAAACATACACCACATGTCAGATCCTGAGACTTAAATATATACACACACACCACATTCCAGGCCCTGAGAATTATATATTTCCACACACACACCACATGCCAGACCCTGAGACTTATATTTTTCAACACACACACACCACAGTCCAGACCCTGAGACTGATATATTACCACACACACACAAATCACAGACCAGACCCTGAGACATATATTTCCAAACACACACCACAGTCCAGACACTGATAATTAAATATTTCCACAGAAACACCACAGTCCAGACCCTGAGACTTATATATATACACACAGACACACCACAGTGCAGACGCCGAGACTTATATATTTCCACACACACACACCACAGTCCAGACCGTGAGACTTATATATTTCCACACACACACACACACACCACAGTTCAGACCGTGAGACGTATATATATACACACACACACCACAGTCCAGACCCTGAGACTTATATATATATATACACACACACACACCACAGTCCAGACCGTGAGACGTATATATACTCACACACACACCACAGTCCAGACCAAGAGACTTATCTATACACACACACACACACCACAGTCCAGACCCAGATACTCAGATATATACACACACGCACACCACAGTCCAGACCCTGAGACTTATATATATACACACACACACACCACAGTCCAGACCGTGAGACTTATATATATATATACACACACACACACCACAGTCCAGACCCTGAGACTTATATATTTCCACACACACACACCACAGTCCATACCCTGAGACCTATATATATATATACACACACACACACACACCACAGTGCAGACCTAGAGACTTATATATATATATACACACACACACCACAGTCCAGACCCTGAGACTTATATATTTGCCCACAAACACCACAGTCCAGACCATGAGATTTATATATTTCCACACACACACACACCCCACAGTCCAGACGCTGAGACTTATATATTTCCACACACACACACACACCACAGTCCAGACCCTGAGACTTATTATTATACACACACAGACCACAGTCCAGAACCTGAGACTCAATTATACTCACACACACACACCACAGTCCAGACCCTGAGACCTAAATATATATACACACACACACCACAGTCCAGGACCTGAGACTTATATATTTCAACACACACACCACAGTCCAGACCCTGAGACTTATATCTTTCCACACACACACACCACAGTCCAGACCCTGAGACTTATATATTTCAACACACACACCACAGTCCAGACTCTGAGACTTATATCTTTCCACACACACACACCACAGTCCAGACCCTTAGACTTATATATATACACACAGACACACCACATTCCAGACCAAGAGACTTATATATATACACACACACACACCACTGTCCAGACCCTTAGACTTATATATTTCAACACACACACCACAGTCCAGACCCTGAGACTTATATCTTTCCACACACACACACCACAGTCCAGACCCTTAGACTTATATATATACACACACACACACCACAGTCCAGACCAAGAGACTTATATATATACACACTCACACATCGCAGTCCAGACCCAGAGACTTATATATATGCACACACACAAACCACAGTCCAGACAATGAGACTTATATATTTCCACACACACACACCACAGTCCAGACCGTGAGACTTATATATTTCCACACACACACACACACCACAGTCCAGACCCTGAGACTTGTATATTTCCACACACACACACACCACAGTCGAGTCTGTGAGACTTATATATATATATAAACAGACACACCACAGTCCAGACCCTGAGACTTATATATTTCCACACACACACACCACAGTCCAGACCGTGAGACGTATATATATATACACACAGACCACAGTCCAGACCCTGAGACTTATATGTATATATACACACTCAGACACCACAGTCCAGACCATGAAACTTATACATTTCCACACACAGACACACCACACTCCAGACCCTGATACTTATATATATATACACACACACATACCACAGTCCAGACCCTGAGACTTATATATTTCCAAACCCACACCACAGTCCAGACCCTGAGACTTATATATTTCCACACACATACACCACAGTCCAGACCCTGAGACTTATATATTAGAACACACACAAACCACAGTCCAGACCCTGAGACATATATTTCCAAAGACACACCACAGTCCAGACCCTGAGACTTATATATTTCAACACACACACACCACAGTCCAGACCCTGAGACTTAAATATTTCCACACACACACACAAAAGTCCAGACACTGAGACTGATATATATACACACACACACACCACAGTCCAGACCAAGAGACGTATCTATATACACACACACACACACCACAGTCCAGACCCAGATACTTATATATATACACACACACCACAGTCCAGACCGTGAGACTTATATATATATATATATACACACACACACACCACAGTCCGGACCCTGAGACTTATATATTTCCACACACACACACCACAGTCCATACCCTGAGACCTATATATATATATACACACACACGACAGTGCAGACCAAGAGACTTATATATATATGCACACACACACACCACAGTCCAGACCCAGAGACTTATATATATATATATACACACACACACCACAGTCCAGACCCTGAGACTTATATATTTGCACACAAACACCACAGTCCATACCCTGAGACCTATATATATATATATATATATACACACACACACACCACAGTGCAGACCTAGAGACTTATTATATATATATATACACACACACACCAGAGTCCAGACCCAGAGACTTATATATATATATATATATACACACACACACCACAGTCCAGACCCTGAGACTTATATATTTGCACACAAACACCACAGTCCAGACCCTGAGACTTATATATTTCCACACACACACACACCCCACAGTCCAGACGCTGAGACTTATATATTTCCACACACACACACACCACAGTCCAGACCCTGAGACTTATTATTATACACACACAGACCACAGTCCAGAAACTGAGACTCAATTATACACACACACACACACCACAGTCCAGACCCTGAGACCTAAATATATATACACACACACACCACAGTCCAGACCCTGAGATTTATATCTTTCCACACACACACACCACAGTCCAGACCCTGAGACTTATATATTAGAACACACACAATCCACAGTCCAGACCCTGAGACATATATTTCCAAAGACACACCACAGTCCAGACCCTGAGACTTATATATTTCAACACACACACACCACAGTCCAGACCCTGAGACTTAAATATTTCCACACACACACACAAAAGTCCAGACACTGAGACTGATATATATACACACACTCACACCACAGTCCAGACCAAGAGACGTATCTATATACACACACACACACACCACAGTCCAGACCCAGATACTTATATATATACACACACGCACACCACAGTCCAGACCCTGAGACTTATATATATACACACACACACACCACAGTCCAGACCGTGAGACTTATATATATATATACACACACACACACCACAGTCCAGACCCTGAGACTTATATATTTCCACACACACAAACACCACAGTCCATACCCTGAGACCTATATATATATATACACACACACCACAGTGCAGACCAAGAGACTTATATATATATGTACACACACACACCACAGTCCAGACCCAGAGACTTATATATATATATATATATATATACACACACCACTGTCCAGACCCTTAGACTTATATATTTCAACACACACACCACAGTCCAGACCCTGAGACTTATATCTTTCCACACACGCACACCACAGTCGAGACCCTGAGACTTATATATATACACACACACACACCACAGTCCAGACCAAGAGACTTATATATATATACACTCACACATCGCAGTCCAGACCCAGAGACTTATATATATGCACACACACAAACCACAGTCCAGACAATGAGACTTATATATTTCCACTCACACACACCACAGTCCAGACCGTGAGACTTATATATTTCCACACACACACACACCACAGTCCAGGCCCTGAGACTTATATATTTCCACACACACACACACCACAGTCCAGTCTGTGAGACATTTATATATATATATAAACACACACACCACAGTCCAGACCCTGAGACCTATATATTTCCACACACACACACCACAGTCCAGACCGTGAGACGTATATATATACACACACACACCACAGTCCAGACCCTGAGACTTATATGTATATATACAAACATAGACACCACAGTGCAGACCATGAAACTTATACATTTCCACACACACACACCACAGTCCAGGCCCTGAGACTTATATATTTCCACACACACACACACCACAGTCCAGACCGTGAGACGTATATATATACACACAGACACACCACACTCCAGACCCTGATACTTATATATATATACACACACACATACCACAGTCCAGACCCTGAGACTTATATATTTCCAAACCCACACCACAGTCCAGACCCTGAGACTTATATATTTCCACACACACACACCACAGTCCAGACCCTGAGACTTATATATTAGAACACACACAAACCACAGTCCAGACCCTGAGACATATATTTCCAAAGACACACCACAGTCCAGACCCTGAGACTTATATATTTCAACACACACACACCACAGTCCAGACCCTGAGACATATATTTCCAAAGACACACCACAGTCCAGACCCTGAGACTTATATATTTCAACACACACACACCACAGTCCAGACCCTGAGACTTAAATATTTCCACACACACACACAAAAGTCCAGACACTGAGACTGATATATATATACACACACACACCACAGTCCAGACCAAGAGACTTATATATATACACACACACACACCACAGTCCAGACCAAGAGACTTATATATATACACACACACACACAACACAGTCCAGACCCAGATACTTATATATATATACACACACACACCACAGTGCAGACCAAGAGACATATATATATATGCACACACACACACCACAGTCCAGACCCAGAGACTTTTATATATATATACACACACACACCACAGTGCAGACCCTGAGACTTATATATTTGCACACAAACACCACAGTCTAGACCCTGTGACTTATATATTTCCACACACACACACACCCCACAGTCCAGACGCTGAGACTTATATATTTCCACACACACACACCACAGTCCAGACCCTGAGACTTATTATTATACACACACAGACCACAGTCCAGAACCTGAGACTCAATTATACATACACACACCACAGTCCAGACCCTGAGACCTAAATATATACACACACACACACCACAGTCCTGGCCCTGAGACTTATATATGTATATATATATATATATACACACACACCACAGTCCAGACGCTGAGACTAAAATAGATACACACACACACCACAGTCAAGTCCCTGTGACTTATATCTTTCCAAACATACACCACATGTCAGATCCTGAGACTTAAATATATACACACACACCACATTCCAGGCCCTGAGAATTATATATTTCCACACACACACCACATGCCAGACCCTGAGACTTATATTTTTCAACACACACACACCACAGTCCAGACCCTGAGACTGATATATTACCACACACACACAAATCACAGACCAGACCCTGAGACATATATTTCCAAACACACACCACAGTCCAGACACTGATAATTAAATATTTCCACAGAAACACCACAGTCCAGACCCTGAGACTTATATATATACACACAGACACACCACAGTGCAGACGCCGAGACTTATATATTTCCACACACACACACCACAGTCCAGACCGTGAGACTTATATATTTCCACACACACACACACACACCACAGTTCAGACCGTGAGACGTATATATATACACACACACACCACAGTCCAGACCCTGAGACTTATATATATATATACACACACACACACCACAGTCCAGACCGTGAGACGTATATATACTCACACACACACCACAGTCCAGACCAAGAGACTTATCTATACACACACACACACACCACAGTCCAGACCCAGATACTCAGATATATACACACACGCACACCACAGTCCAGACCCTGAGACTTATATATATACACACACACACACCACAGTCCAGACCGTGAGACTTATATATATATATACACACACACACACCACAGTCCAGACCCTGAGACTTATATATTTCCACACACACACACCACAGTCCATACCCTGAGACCGACATATATATATACACACATACATCACAGTGCAGACCAAGAGACATATATATATATGCACACAGACACACCACAGTCCAGACCCAGAGACTTATATATATATATATATACACACACACACCACAGTCCAGACCCTGAGACTTATATATTTGCACACAAACACCACAGTCCATCCCCTGAGACCTATATATATATATATACACACACAAACACACACACACACCACAGTGCAGACCTAGAGACTTATATATATATATATACACACACACACACCACAGTCCAGACCCAGAGACTTTTATATATATATATATATATATGTAACCACACACACCACAGTCCAGACCCTGAGACTTATATATTTCCACACACACACACACACCCCACAGTCCAGACGCTGAGACTTATATATTTCCACACACACACACACCACAGTCCAGACCCTGAGACTTATTATTATACACACACAGACCACAGTCCAGAACCTGAGACTCAATTATACACACACACACACACCACAGTCCAGACCCTGAGACCTAAATATATATACACACACACACCACAGTCCAGGCCCTGAGACATATATATATATATATATATATATATATATATATATATATATATATATATACACACACACACACACCACTGTCAAGACCCTTAGACTTATATATTTCAACACACACACCACAGTCCAGACCCTGAGACTTATATCTTTCCACAAACACACACCACAGTCCAGACCCTGAGACTTATATCTATACACACACACACACCACAGTCCAGACCAAGAGACTTATATATATACACACTCACACATCGCAGTCCAGACCCAGAGACTTATATATATGCACACACACAAACCAGAGTCCAGACAATGAGACTTATATATTTCCACACACACACACCACAGTCCAGACCGTGAGACTTATATATTTCCACACACACACACACCACAGTCCAGGCCCTGAGACTTGTATATTTCCACACACACACACACCACAGTCCAGTCTGTGAGACTTATATATATATATAACCACACACACCACAGTCCAGACCCGGAGACTTATATATTTCCACACACACACACACCCCACAGTCCAGACGCTGAGACTTATATATTTCCACACACACACACACCACAGTCCAGACCCTGAGACTTATTATTATACACACACAGACCACAGTCCAGAACCTGAGACTCAATTATACACACACACACACACCACAGTCCAGACCCTGAGACCTAAATATATATACACACACACACCACAGTCCAGGCCCTGAGACATATATATATATATATATATATATATATATATATATATACACACACACACACCACTGTCCAGACCCTTAGACTTATATATTTCAATACACACACCACAGTCCAGACCGTGAGACTTATATCTTTCCACACACACACACCACAGTCCAGACCCTGAGACTTATATCTATACACACACACACACCACAGTCCAGACCAAGAGACTTATATATATACACACTCACACATCGCAGTCCAGACCCAGAGACTTATATATATGCACACACACAAACCAGAGTCCAGACAATGAGACTTATATATTTCCACACACACACACCACAGTCCAGACCGTGAGACTTATATATTTCCACACACACACACACCACAGTCCAGGCCCTGAGACTTATATATTTCCACACACACACACACCACAGTCCAGTCTGTGAGACTTATATATATATATAAACACACACACCACAGTCCAGACCCTGAGACTTATATATTTCCACACACACACACCACAGTCCAGACCGTGAGACGTATATATATACACACACACACCACAGTCCAGACCCTGAGACTTACATGTATATATACACACACAGACACCACAGTCCAGACCAAGAAACATATACATTTCCACACACACACACCACAGTCCAGGCCCTGAGACTTATATATTTCCACACACACACACACCACAGTCCAGACCGTGAGACGTATATATATACACACAGACACACCACACTCCAGACCCTGATACTTATATATATATATACACACACACATACCACAGTCCAGACCCTGAGACTTATATATTTCCAAACCCACACCACAGTCCAGACCCTGAGACTTATATATTTCCACACACATACACCACAGTCCAGACCCTGAGACTTATATATTAGAACACACACAAACCACAGTCCAGACCCTGAGACATATATTTCCAAAGACACACCACAGTCCAGACCCTGAGACTTATATATTTCAACACACACACACCACAGTCCAGACCCTGAGACATATATTTCCAAAGACACACCACAGTCCAGACCCTGAGACTTATATATTTCAACACACACACACCACAGTCCAGACCCTGAGACTAAAATATATACACACACACCACAGTCAAGTCCCTGTGACTTATATATTTCCACACATACACCACATGCCAGATCCTGAGACTTAAATATATACACACACACCACATTCCAGGCACTGAGAATTATATATTTCCACACACACACCACATGCAAGACCCTGAGACTTATATTTTTCAACACACACACACCACAGTCCAGACCCTGAGACTGATATATTACCACACACACACAAATCACAGACCAGACCCTGAGACATATATTTCCAAACACACACCACAGTCCAGACACTGAGAATTAAATATTTCCACAGAAACACCACAGTCCAGACCCTGAGACTTATATATATACACACATACACACCACAGTGCAGACGCCGAGACTTATATATTTCCACACACACACACCACAGTCCAGGCCGTGAGACATATATATTTCCACACACACACACACACCACAGTCCAGACCGTGAGACGTATATATATATACACACACACATACCACAGTCCAGACCCTGAGACTTGTATATTTCCAAACCCACACCACAGTCCAGACCCTGAGACTTATATATTTCCACACACATACACCACAGTCCAGACCCTGAGACTTATATATTAGAACACACATAATCCTCAGTCCAGACCCTGAGACATATATTTCCAAAGACACACCACAGTCCAGACCCTGAGACTTATATATTTCAACACACACACACCACAGTCCAGACCCTGAGACTTAAATATTTCCACACACACACACAAAAGTCCAGACACTGAGACTTATATATATACACACACACACACCACAGTCCAGACCCAGATACTTATATATCTACACACACGCACACCACAGTCCAGACCCTGAGACTTATATATATACACACACACACACCACAGTCCAGACCCAGAGACTTATATATTTCCACACACACACACCACAGTCCAGACCGTGAGACTTATATATTTCCACACACTCACACGACAGTCCAGGCCCTGAGACTTATATATTTCCACACATAGACACCACAGTCCAGACCGTGAGACTTATATATATATATATACACACACACACACCACAGTCCAGACCCTGAGACTTATATATATACACACAGACACACCACAGTCCAGACCCTGAGACTTATATATTTCCACACACACACACCACAGTCCATACCCTGAGACCTATATATATATATATATACACACACACCACAGTGCAGACCAAGAGACTTATATATATATGCACATACACACACCACAGTCCAGACCCTGAGACTTATATATTTCAACACACACACACACCCCACAGTCCAGACGCTGAGACTTATATATTTCCACACACACACACACCACAGTCCAGACCCTGAGACTTATTATTATACACACACAGACTACAGTCCAGAACCTGAAACTCAATTATACACACACACACACCACAGTCCAGACCCTGAGACTGATATATTACCACACACACACAAATCACAGACCAGACCCTGAGACATATATTTCCAAACACGCACCACAGTCCAGACACTGAGAATTAAATATTTCCACAGAAACACCACAGTCCAGACCCTGAGACTTATATATATACACACAGACACACCACAGTGCAGACGCCGAGACTTATATATTTCCACACACACACACCACAGTCCAGACCGTGAGACTTATATATTTCCACACACACACACACACCACAGTCCAGACCGTGAGACGTATATATATATACACACACACAACACAGTCCAGACCCTGAGACTTATATATATATATACACACACAGACACCACAGTCCAGACCATGAGACTTATACATTTCCACACACACACACCACAGTCCAGGCCCTGAGACTTATATATTTCCACACACACACACACCACAGTCCAGACCGTGAGACGTATATATATACACACACACACCACAGTCCAGACCCTGATACTTATATATATATACACACACACATACCACAGTCCAGACCCTGAGACTTGTATATTTCCAAACCCACACCACAGTCCAGACCCTGAGACTTATATATTTCCACACACATACACCACAGTCCAGACCCTGAGACTTATATATCAGAACACACACAATCCACAGTCCAGACCCTGAGACATATATTTGCAAAGACACACCACAGTCCAGACCCTGAGACTTATATATTTCAACACACACACACCACAGTCCAGACCCTGAGACTTAAATATTTCCACACACACACACAAAAGTCCAGACACTGAGACTTATATATATACACACACACACACCACAGTCCAGACCCAGATACTTATATATCTACACACACGCACACCACAGTCCAGACCCTGAGACTTATATATATACACACACACACACCACAGTCCAGACCCAGAGACTTATATATTTCCACACACACACACCACAGTCCAGACCGTGAGACTCATATATTTCCACACACTCACACGACAGTCCAGGCCCTGAGACTTATATATTTCCACACATAGACACCACAGTCCAGACCGTGAGACTTATATATATATATATACACACACACACACCACAGTCCAGACCCTGAGACTTATATATATACACACAGACACACCACAGTCCAGACCCTGAGACTTATATATTTCCACACACACACACCACAGTCCATACCCTGAGACCTATATATATATATATATACACACACACCACAGTGCAGACCAAGAGACTTATATATATATGCACACACACACACCACAGTCCAGACCCTGAGACTTATATATTTCCACACACACACACACCCCACAGTCCAGACGCTGAGACTTATATATTTCCACACACACACACACCACAGTCCAGACCCTGAGACTTATTATTATACACACACAGACTACAGTCCAGAACCTGAAACTCAATTATACACACACACACACCACAGTCCAGACCCTGAGACCTAAATATATACACACACACACACCACTGTCCAGACCCTTAGACTTATATATATACACACACACACCACAGTCCAGACACTGAGACTAAAATATATACACACACACCACATTCCAGGCCCAGAGAATTATATATTTCCACACACACACCACATGCCAGACCCTGAGACTTATATTTTTCAACACACACACACCACAGTCCAGACCCTGAGACTGATATATTACCACACACACACAAATCACAGACCAGACCCTGAGACATATATTTCCAAACACACACCACAGTCCAGACCCTGAGAATTAACTATTTCCACAGAAACACCACAGTCCAGACCCTGAGACTTATATATAGACACACAGACACACCACAGTGCAGACCCTGAGACTTATATATTTCCACACACACACCAGAGTCCAGACCCTGAGACCTATATATTTATATACACACACACACCACAGTCCAGGCCCTGAGAAATATATACATCACACACACCACAGTCCAGACCCTTAGACTTATATAAATACACACACACACACCACAGTCCAGACCCTGAGACTTATATATATACACACACACACCACAGTCCAGACCCTTAGACTTATATATACACACTCACACACCACAGTCCAGACCAAGAGACATATATTTCCAAATACACACCACAGTCCAGACCCCGAGACTTATATATTTCCACACACACACACCACAGTCCAGACCCTGAGACTTATATATTTCAACACACACACCACAGTCCAGACCCTGAGACTTATATATTTCCACACACGCACACCACAGTCCAGACCCTGAGACTTACATATATACACACACACACCACAGTCCAGACTCTGAGACATATATGTATACACACACACACACCACAGTCCAGACCCTGAGACTTATATATATACACACACACACACCACAGTCCAGACCCTGAGAGTTATATATTTCCACACACACACACACCACAGTCCAGACAGTGAGACGTATATATATACACACACACACCACAGTCCAGACCCTGATACTTATATATATATACACACACACATACCACAGTCCAGACCCTGAGACTTGTATATTTCCAAACCCACACCACAGTCCAGACCCTGAGACTTATATATTTCCACACACATACACCACAGTCCAGACCCTGAGACTTATATATTAGAACACACACAATCCACAGTCCAGACCCTGAGACATATATTTCCAAAGACACACCACAGTCCAGACCCTGAGACTTATATATTTCAACACACACACACCACAGTCCAGACCCTGAGACTTAAATATTTCCACACACACACACAAAAGTCCAGACACTGAGACTTATATATATACACACACACACACCACAGTCCAGACCCAGATACTTATATATCTACACACACGCACACCACAGTCCAGACCCTGAGACTTATATACATACACACACACACACCACAGTCCAGACCCAGAGACTTATATATTTCCACACACACACACCACAGTCCAGACCGTGAGACTTATATATTTCCACACACTCACACGACAGTCCAGGCCCTGAGACTTATATATTTCCACACACACACACACCACAGTCCAGTCCGTGAGACTTATATATATATATAAACACACACACCACAGTCCAGACCCTAAGACTTATATATATACACACAGACACACCACAGTCCAGACCCCGAGACTTATATATTTCCACACAGACACACCACAGTCCAGACCCTGAGACTTATATATTTCAACACACACACCACAGTCCAGACCCTGAGACTTATATATTTCCACACACGCACACCACAGTCCAGACCCTGAGACTTACATATATACACACACACACCACAGTCCAGACCCTGAGACTTATATGTATACACACACACACACCACAGTCCAGACCCTGAGACTTATATATATACACACACACACACCACAGTCCAGACCCTGAGAGTTATATATTTCCACACACACACACCACAGTCCAGACCGTGAGACTTATATATTTCCACACACACACACACCACAGTCCAGGCCCTGAGACTTATATATTTCCACACACACACACACCACAGTCCAGTCCGTGAGACTTATATATATATATAAACACAGACACCACAGTCCAGACCCTAAGACTTATATATATACACACAGACACACCACAGTCCAGACCCTGAGACTGATATATTTCCACACACACACACCGCAGTCCAGACCCTGAGACCGAAATATTTATATACACACACACACCACAGTCCAGACCCTGAGACTTATATATTTCCACACACACGCACCACAGTCCAGACCCTGAGACTAATATATTTCCACACACACACCACAGTCCAGACCCTGAGACTAATATTTTCCACACACACACACCACAGTCCAGACCCCGAGACCTATCTATTTCCACACACACACACACCACAGTCCAGACCCAGAGACATATATATATATACACACACACCACAGTCCAGACACTGAGAATTATGTATTTCCACACACACACAGCACAGTCCAGACCGTGAGACTTATATATTTCCACACACACACCACAGTCCAGGCCCTGAGACTTATATATTTCCACACACACACTCACACCACAGTCCAGACCATGAGACTTATATATATACACACACACACCAAAGTCCGGACCCTGAGACTTATATATATATATATATACATACACAGACACACCACAGTCCAGACCCTGAGACTTACATATATACACACACAGACACCACAGTCCAGACCCTGATACTTATATATATATACACACACACATACCACAGTCCAGACCCTGAGACTTATATATTTCCACACACACACACCACAGTCCAGACCCTGATACTTATATATGTCTACACACACTCATACCACAGTCCAGACCCTGAGACTTATATATTTCCACACCCATACACCACAGTCCGGACCCTGAGAATTATATATTTCCACACACACACCACATGCCAGACCCTGAGACTAATATATTTCCACACACACACACCACAGTCCAGAACCCTGGGATTTATATATTACCACACACACAAACCACAGACCTGACACGGAGAGATATATTTCCAAACACACACCACAGTCCAGACCCTGAGACTTATATATTGCCACACACATACTCCACAGTCCAGACCCTGAGAATTATAGATTTCCACGCACACACCAAAGTCCAGACCCTGAGATTTATATATTTTCAAACACACACCACAGTCCAGACCCTGAGACTAAAATATATACACACACACCACAGTCAAGTCCCTGTGACTTATATATTTCCACACACACACACCACAGTCCAGACCCTGAGATATATATATACATATATATATATATATATATATATATATATATATATATATATATATATATATATATATAGACAAACACACAAACCACAGTCCAGACCCTGAGACATATATTTGCAAACACACACCACAGTCCAGACCCTGAGACATATATATTTCAACACACGCATACCACAGTCCAGACCCTGATATATATATATATATATATATATATATATATATATATATATATATATATATATATATATATACACACGCACACCACAGTCCAGAACCTGAGACTTATATATATACACACATATACACCACAGTCCAGACCAAGAGACTTATATAGATACACACACACACACACACCACAGTCCAGACCCAGAGACTTATATATATACACACACGCACACCACAGTCCAGACACTGAGACTTATATATATACACACACACACACCACATCCAGACCCAGAGACTTATATATTTCCACACACACACACCACAGTCCAGACCGTGAGACTGATATATTTCCACACACACACACCACAGTCCAGGCCCTGAGACTTATATATTTCCACACACACACACACCACAGTCCAGACCGTGAGACTTATATATACACACACACACACACCACAGTCCATACCAAGAGACTTATATATATATACACACACACACATCACAGTCCAGACCCTGAGACTTATATATTTCCACACACACACATACCGCACAGTCCAGACGCTGAGACCTATATATATTTCCGCACACACACGCACCACAGTCCAGACCCTGAGACTTATATATTACCACACACACACAAACCACAGACCAGACACTGAGACATATATTTCCAAACACACACCACAGTCCAGACCCTGTGACTTATATATTTACACACACACACCACAGTCCAGACCCTGATACCTATATATTTATATACACACACACACCACAGTCCAGACCCTGAGACTTATATATTTCCACACACACACACCGCAGTCCAGACCCTGAGACCTAAATATTTATATACACACACACACCACAGTCCAGGCCCTGAGACATAAATACATACACACACACCACAGTCCAGACCCTTAGACTTATATATTTCCACACACACGCACCACAGTCCAGACCCTGAGACTTATATATTTCCACACACACACCACAGTCCAGACCCTGAGACTAATATTTTTCCACACACACACACCACAGTCCAGACCCCGAGACCTATATATTTCCACACACATACACCACAGTCCAGACCCTGAGATATATATATATATATATATATATATATACACACACACCACAGTCCAGACCCTGAGACTTATATATTTCCACACACACACCACAGTCCAGGCCCTGAGACTTATATATTTCCACACACACACACACACCACAGTCTAGACCCTGAGACTTATATATTTCAACAAACACACAACACAGTCCAGACCCTGAGACTAAAATATATACACACACACCACAGTCAAGTCCCTGTGACTTGTATATTTCCACACACACAAACCACAGTCCAGACCCTGAGACATATATTTGCAAACACACACCACAGTTCAGACCCTGAGACTTATATATCTCCACACACGCACACCACAGTCCAGACAATGAGACTTATACATATACACACACACACACCACAGTCCAGACCGTGAGACTGATATATTTCCACACACACACACACCACAGTCCAGACCCAGAGACTTATATATATACACACACACACCACAGTCCAGACCGTGAGATTTATATATATATATATACACACACACACACCACAATCCAGACCCTGAGACTTATATATATACACACAGACACACCAAAGTCCAGACCCAGTGACTTATATATTTCAACACACACACACCACAGTCCAGACCCTGAGACTTAAATATTTCCACACACACACACAAAGGTCCAGACACTGAGACTTATATATATACACACACACACACCACAGTCCAGACCCAGATACTTATATATCTACACACACGCACACCACAGTCCAGACCCTGAGACTTATATATATACACACACACACACCACAGTCCAGACCCAGAGACTTATATATTTCCACACACACACACCACAGTCCAGACCGTGAGACTTATATATTTCCACAAACTCACACGACAGTCCAGGCCCTGAGACTTATATATTTCCACACATAGACACCACAGTCCAGACCGTGAGACTTATATATATATATATATACACACACACACCACAGTCCAGACCCTGAGACTTATATATATACACACAGACACACCACAGTCCAGACCCTGAGACTTATATATTTCCACACACATACACCACAGTCCATACCCTGAGACCTATATATATATATATACACACACACCACAGTGCAGACCAAGAGACTTATATATATATGCACACACACACACCACAGTCCAGACCCTGAGACTTAAATATTTCCACACACACACACACCCCACAGTCCAGACGCTGAGACTTATATATTTCCACACACACACACACCACAGTCCAGACCCTGAGACTTATTATTATACACACACAGACTACAGTCCAGAACCTGAAACTCAATTATACACACACACACACCACAGTCCAGACCCTGAGACCTAAAAATATACACACACACACACCACTGTCCAGACCCTTAGACTTATATATATACACACACACACACCACAGTCCAGACACTGAGACTAAAATATATACACACACACCACATTCCAGGCCCAGAGAATTATACATTTCCACACACACACCACATGCCAGACCCTGAGACTTATATTTTTCAACACACACACACCACAGTCCAGACCCTGAGACTGATATATTACCACACACACACAAATCACAGACCAGACCCTGTGACATATATTTCCAAACACACACCACAGTCCAGACCCTGAGAATTAACTATTTCCACAGAAACACCACAGTCCAGACCCTGAGACTTATATATAGACACACAGACACACCACAGTGCAGACCCTGAGACTTATATATTTCCACACACACACCAGAGTCCAGACCCTGAGACCTATATATTTATATACACACACACACCACAGTCCAGGCCCTGAGAAATATATACATCACACACACCACAGTCCAGACCCTTAGACTTATATAAATACACACACACACACCACAGTCCAGACCCTGAGACTTATATATATACACACACACACCACAGTCCAGACCCTTAGACTTATATATATACACACTCACACACCACAGTCCAGACCAAGAGACATATATTTCCAAATACACACCACAGTCCAGACCCCGAGACTTATATATTTCCACACACACACACCACAGTCCAGACCCTGAGACTTATATATTTCAACACACACACCACAGTCCAGACCCTGAGACTTATATATTTCCACACACGCACACCACAGTCCAGACCCTGAGACTTACATATATACACACACACACCACAGTCCAGACCCTGAGACTTATATGTATACACACACACACACCACAGTCCAGACCCTGAGACTTATATATATACACACACACACACCACAGTCCAGACCCTGAGAGTTATATATTTCCACACACACACACCACAGTCCAGACCGTGAGACTTATATATTTCCACACACACACACACCACAGTCCAGGCCCTGAGACTTATATATTTCCACACACACACACACCACAGTCCAGTCCGTGAGACTTATATATATATATAAACACACACACCACAGTCCAGACCCTAAGACTTATATATATACACACAGACACACCACAGTCCAGACCCCGAGACTTATATATTTCCACACACACACACCACAGTCCAGACCCTGAGACTTATATATTTCAACACACACACCATAGTCCAGACCCTGAGACTTATATATTTCCACACACGCACACCACAGTCCAGACCCTGAGACTTACATATATACACACACACACCACAGTCCAGACCCTGAGACTTATAAGTATACACACACACACACCACAGTCCAGACCCTGAGACTTATATATATACACACACACACACCACAGTCCAGACCCTGAGAGTTATATATTTCCATACACACACACCACAGTCCTGACCGTGAGACTTATATATTTCCACACACACACACACCACAGTCCAGTCCGTGAGACTTATATATATATATAAACACACACACCACAGTCCAGACCCTAAGACTTATATATATACACACAGACACACCACAGTCCAGACCCTGAGACTGATGTATTTCCACACACACACACCACAGTCCAGACCCTGAGACTTATATATTTCAACACACACACCATAGTCCAGACCCTGAGACTTATATATTTCCACACACGCACACCACAGTCCAGACCCTGAGACTTACATATATACACACACACACCACAGTCCAGACCCTGAGACTTATAAGTATACACACACACACACCACAGTCCAGACCCTGAGACTTATATATATACACACACACACACCACAGTCCAGACCCTGAGAGTTATATATTTCCATACACACACACCACAGTCCTGACCGTGAGACTTATATATTTCCACACACACACACACCACAGTCCAGTCCGTGAGACTTATATATATATATAAACACACACACCACAGTCCAGACCCTAAGACTTATATATATACACACAGACACACCACAGTCCAGACCCTGAGACTGATATATTTCCACACACACACACCGCAGTCCAGACCCTGAGACCTAAATATTTATATACACACACACACCACAGTCCAGACCCTCAGACTTATATATTTCCACACACACGCACCACAGTCCAGACCCTGAGACTAATATATTTCCACACACACACCACAGTCCACACCCTGAGACTAATATTTTCCACACACACACACCACAGTCCAGACCCCGAGACCTATCTATTTCCACACACATACACCACAGTCCAGACGCTGAGATATATATATATATATATATATACACACACACACACACCACAGTCCAGACCCAGAGACATATATATATATATATACATATCTATATATATATATATATATACACACACACACACACCACAGTCCAGACCCTGAGACTTATATATATATACACACACACCACAGTCCAGACACTGAGAATTATATATTTCCACACACACACACCACAGTCCAGACCGTGAGACTTATATATTTCCACACACACACCACAGTCCAGGCACTGAGACTTATATATTTCCACACACACACACTCACACCACAGTCCAGACCCTGAGACTTACATATATACACACACAGACACCACAGTGCAGACCCTGATACTTATATATATATACACACACACATACCACAGTTCAGACCCTGAGACTTATATATTTCCACACACACACACCACAGTCCAGACCCTGATACTTATATATGTCTACACACACACATACCACAGTCCAGACCCTGAGACTTATATATTTCCACACCCATACACCACAGTCCGGACCCTGAGAATTATATATTTCCACACACACACCACATGCCAGACCCTGAGACTTATATATTTCCACACACACACACCACAGTCCAGAACCCTGGGATTTATATATTACCACACACACAAACCACAGACCTGACCCGGAGAGATATATTTCCAAACACACACCACAGTCCAGACCCTGAGACTTATATATTGCCAAACACATACTCCACAGTCCAGACCCTGAGAATTATAGATTTCCACGCACACACCAAAGTCCAGACCCTGAGATTTATATATTTTCAAACACACACCACAGTCCAGACCCTGAGACTAAAATATATACACACACACCACAGTCAAGTCCCTGTGACTTATATATTTCCACACACACACACACACCACAGTCCAGACCCTGAGATATATATATATATATATATATATATATATATTTATATATATATAGACAAACACACAAACCACAGTCCAGACCCTGAGACATATATTTGCAAACACACGCCACAGTCCAGACCCTGAGACATATATATTTCAACACACACATACCACAGTCCAGACCCTGATATATATATATATATATATATATACACACTCACACCACAGTCCAGAACCTGAGACTTATATATATACACACATATACACCACAGTCCAGACCAAGAGACTTATATAGATACACACACACACACACACCACAGTCCAGACCCAGAGACTTATATATTTACACACACGCACACCACAGTCCAGACACTGAGACTTATATATATATACACACACACACCACATCCAGACCCAGAGACTTATATATTTCCACACACACACACCACAGTCCAGACCGTGAGACTGATATATTTCCACACACACACACCACAGTCCAGGCCCTGAGACTTATATATTTCCAAACACACACACACCACAGTCCAGACCGTGAGACTTATATATATACACACACACACACACCACAGTCCAGACCAAGAGACTTATATATATATACACACACACACATCACAGTCCAGACCCTGAGACTTATATATTTCCACACACACACATACCGCACAGTCCAGACGCTGAGACCTATATATATTTCCGCACACACACGCACCACAGTCCAGACCCTGAGACTTATATATTACCACACACACACAAACCACAGACCAGACACTGAGACATATATTTCCAAACACACACCACAGTCCAGACCCTGTGACTTATATATTTACACACACACACCACAGTCCAGACCCTGATACCTATATATTTATATACACACACACACCACAGTCCAGACCCTGAGACTTATATATTTCCACACACACACACCGCAGTCCAGACCCTGAGACCTAAATATTTATACACACACACACACCACAGTCCAGGCCCTGAGACATAAATACATACACACACACCACAGTCCAGACCCTTAGACTTATATATTTCCACACACACGCACCACAGTCCAGACCCTGAGACTTATATATTTCCACACACACACCACAGTCCAGACCCTGAGACTAATATTTTTCCACACACACACACCACAGTCCAGACCCCGAGACCTATATATTTCCACACACATAGACCACAGTCCAGACCCTGAGATATATATATATATATATATATATATACACACACACACCACAGTCCAGACCCTGAGACTTATATATACATACACACACACAACACAGTCCAGACACTGAGAATTATATATTTCCACATACACACAACACATTCCAGACCGTGAGACTTATATATTTCCACACACACACCACAGTCCAGGCCCTGAGACTTATATATTTCCACACACACACACACACCACAGTCTAGACCCTGAGACTTATATATTTCAACAAACACACAACACAGTCCAGACCCTGAGACTAAAATATATACACACACACCACAGTCAAGTCCCTGTGACTTGTATATTTCCACACACACAAACCACAGTCCAGACCCTGAGACATATATTTGCAAACACACACCACAGTCCAGACCCTGAGACTTATATATCTCCACACACGCACACCACAGTCCAGACAATGAGACTTATACATATACACACACACACACCACAGTCCAGACCGTGAGACTGATATATTTCCACACACACACACACCACAGTCCAGACCCAGAGACTTATATATATACACACACACACCACAGTCCAGACCGTGAGATTTATATATATACACACAGACACACCAAAGTCCAGACCCAGTGACTTATATATTTCCACACACACACACCACAGTCCATACCCTGATACTGACATATATACACACACACACCACAGTCCAGACCCTGATACTTACATATATACACACACACACCACAGTCCAGACCAAGGGTCTTATATATATACACACGCACACACCACAGTCCAGGCCCTGAGACTTATATATTTCCACAGAAACACCACAGTCCAGATCCTGAGACTTATATATTTCCACACACACACACCACAGTCGAGACCCAGAGACATATATGCATACACACACTCACACCACAGACCAGGCACTGAGAATTACATATTTCCACACAAACACCACACTCCAGACCCTGAGACCGATATGCATACACACACTCACACCACAGTCCAGGCACTGAGAATTACATATTTCCACACAAACACCACAGTCCAGACCCTGAGACTTATATATTTCCACACACACACACACCCCAC
The DNA here is from genome assembly GCF_036365525.1 of Heterodontus francisci. NCBI lineage: Eukaryota > Metazoa > Chordata > Chondrichthyes > Heterodontiformes > Heterodontidae > Heterodontus > Heterodontus francisci. The sequence continues at coordinate 361,886 of NW_027141403.1, read as the reverse complement.
AGTCCAGACCCTGAGACTTATATATTTCCACACACACACACCACAGTCCAGACCCTGAGACTCAATTATACACACACACACACACCGCAGTTCTGACCCTGAGACCTATATATATATAGATACACACACACACACACCACAGTCCAGGCCCTGAGACTTATATATATATATATATATACACACACGCACACCACAGTCCAGACCCTGAGACTTATATATTTCCACACACGTACACCACAGTGCGGACCCTGAGAATTATATATTTCCACACACACACACACCACCGTCCAGACCCTGAGACATATATATATATATATATATATATATACACACACAAATCACAGTCCAGACCCTGAGACATATATTTCCAAACACAAACCACAGTCCAGTCCCTGAGACTTATATATTTCCACAACCATTCACCACAGTCCATACCCTGAGACTTATATATTTCCACACACACACACCACAGTCCAGACCCTGAGACTTCTATATTGCCACGCACACAAACCACAGTCCAGGGGTGTGTATGTGTATATATATAAGTGTCACGGTCTGGCATGTGGTGTGTGTGTGGAAATATATAATTCTCAGGGTCCGGACTGTGGTGTACGTGTGTGGAAATATATAAGTCTCTGGGTCTGGGCTGTGGTGTGTGTGTGTGTGTAGAGATATAAGTCTAAGTGTCTGGTCCAGACAATGAGACATATATTTCCAAAGACACACCACAGTCCAGACCCTGAGACTTATATATTTCCACACACAAACAACAGTCCAGACCCTGAGATTTATATATATATATATACACACACCACAGTGCAGACCCTCAGACGTATATATATATATACACACACACACACCACAGTCCAGACCCCGAGACTTATATATTTCCACACACACACACCACAGTCCAGACCCTGATATTTATATATTTCCACACACACACACACCACAGTCCAGGCCCTGAGACTTATATATTTCCACACAAACACACACCACAGTCCAGACCGTGAGACTTATATATCTATACACACACACACCACAGTCCAGACCCTGAGACTTATATATATACATACAGACACACCACAGACCAGATCCTGATTCTTATACATTTCCACACACACACCACAGTCCAGACCCTGAGACCTATATATTTATATACACACACACGCCACAGTCCAGACAATTAGACTTATATATATACACACACACACACACCACAGTCCAGACCCTGAGACTTATATATTTCCACACACACACATCACAGTCCAGGCCCTGAGACATATATATATGCACACACACCACAGTCCAGACACTTAGACTTATATCTCTACACACACACACACACCACAGCCCAGACCCTGAGACATATATATTTCCACACACACACACCACAGTCCAGGCCCTGATACTTATATATATACACACACACACACCACAGTCCAGACCCAGAGACTTATATATTTCCACACACGTACACCACAGTCCGGACCCTGAGAATTATATATTTCCACACACACACCACATGCCAGACCGTGACACTTATATATATACACATACACACCACAGTCCAGACCCTGAGACTTATATATTTCCACACACACACACAACACAGTCGAGACCGTGAGACTTATATATACACACACACACACCACAGTCCAGTCCCTGAGACCTATATATATATATACACACACACACCACAGTCCAGGCCCTGAGACTTATATATATATACACACGCACACACCACAGTCCAGACCCTTAGACTTATATATATATACACACACACCACAGTCCAGACCCTGAAACTTATATATTTCCACACAAACACACCACAGTCCAGACCCTGATACTTATATATATATACACACACACACACCACAGTCCAGACCCTGAGACTTATATATTTCCACACACGTACACCACAGTCCGGACCCTGAGAATTATATATTTCCACACACACACCACATGTCAGACCCTGAGATTTATATATTTCCACACACACACACCACAGTCAAGTCCCTGTGACTTGTATATTTCCACACACACAAACCACAGTCCAGACCCTGAGACATATATTTGCAAACACACACCACAGTCCAGACCCTGAGACTTATATATCTCCACACACGCACACCACAGTCCAGACAATGAGACTTATACATATACACACACACACACCACAGTCCAGACCGTGAGACTGATATATTTCCACACACACACACACCACAGTCCAGACCCAGAGACTTACATATTTCCACACACACACCACAGTCCAGACCGTGAGATTTATATATATACACACAGACACACCAAAGTCCAGACCCAGTGACTTATATATTTCCACACACACACACCACAGTCCATACCCTGATACTGACATATATACACACACACACCACAGTCCAGACCCTGATACTTACATATATACACACACACACCACAGTCCAGACCAAGGGTCTTATATATATACACACGCACACACCACAGTCCAGGCCCTGAGACTTATATATTTCCACAGAAACACCACAGTCCAGATCCTGAGACTTATATATTTCCACACACACACACCACAGTCGAGACCCAGAGACATATATGCATACACACACTCACACCACAGACCAGGCACTGAGAATTACATATTTCCACACAAACACCACACTCCAGACCCTGAGACCGATATGCATACACACACTCACACCACAGTCCAGGCACTGAGAATTACATATTTCCACACAAACACCACAGTCCAGACCCTGAGACTTATATATTTCCACACACACACACACCCCACAGTCCAGACCCTGAGACTTATATATTTCCACACACACACACCACAGTCCAGACCCTGAGACTCAATTATACACACACACACACACCGCAGTTCTGACCCTGAGACCTATATATATATAGATACACACACATACACACCACAGTCCAGGCCCTGAGACTTATATATATATATATATATACACACACGCACACCACAGTCCAGACCCAGAGACTTATATATTTCCACACACGTACACCACAGTCCGGACCCTGAGAATTATATATTTCCACACACACACCACATGCCAGACCGTGAGACTTATATATATACACATACACACCACAGTCCAGACCCTGAGACTTATATATTTCCACACACACACACAACACAGTCGAGACCGTGAGACTTATATATATACACACACACACCACAGTCCAGTCCCTGAGACCTATATATATATATACACACACACACCACAGTCCAGGCCCTGAGACTTATATATATATACACATTCAAACACCACAGTCCAGACCCTTCGACTTATATATATATACACACACACACACCACAGTCCAGACCCTGAAACTTATATATTTCCACACAAACACACCACAGTCCAGACCCTGATACTTATATATATATACACACACACACCACAGTCCAGACCCTGAGACTTATATATTTCCACACACGTACACCACAGTCCGGACCCTGAGAATTATATATTTCCACACACACACCACATGTCAGACCCTGAGATTTATATATTTCCACACACACACACCACAGTCCAGACCCTGAGACTTATATATTACCACACACACAAACCACAGACCAGACCCTGAGACATATATTTCCAAACACACACCACAGTCCAGACACTGAGACTTATATATTTCCACACACATACACCACAGTCCAGACCCTGAGAATTATATATTTCCACACACACGCCACACGCCAGACCCTGAGACTTATATATTTCAACACACACACACCACAGTCCAGACCCTGAGACTTATATATAACCACACACACAAACCACAGACCAGACCCTGAGACATATATTTCCAAACACACACCACAGTCCAGACCCTGAGACTTATATATTTCCACACACACACACCACCGTCCAGACCCTGAGACTTATATATTTCAACAAAGACACACCACAGTCCAGACCCTGAGATATATATATATATATATATATATATAAACACACAAACACACACACCACAGTCCAGACCCTGATATATATATATATAAATATATATATATATACACACACACACAAACCACAGTCCAGACCCTGAGACATAGATTTCCAAACACAAACCACAGTCCAGACCCTGAGACATAGATTTCCAAACACACACCACAGTCCAGACCCTGAGACTTATATATATACATACAGACACACCACAGACCAGATCCTGATTCTTATACATTTCCACACACACACCACAGTCCAGACCCTGAGACCTATATATTTATATACACACACACACCACAGTCCAGACCCTGAGACTTATATATTTCCACACACACACATCACAGTCCAGGCCCTGAGACATATATATATGCACACACACCACAGTCCAGACACTTAGACTTATATCTCTACACACACACACACACCACAGTCCAGACCCTGAGACATATATATTTCCTCACACACACACCACAGTCCAGGCCCTGATACTTATATATTTCCACACACACACCACAGTCCAGACCCTGAGACCTATATATTTATATACACACACACGCCACAGTCCAGGCCCTGAGACAAATATATATACACACACACCACAGTCCAGACACTTAGACTTATATATATACACACACACACACACACCACAGTCCAGAACCTGAGACTTATATATTTCGACACACACACATCACAGTCCAGGCCCTGAGACATATATATATAAATATATATATATACACACACACACAAACCACAGTCCAGACCCTGAGACATAGATTTCCAAACACAAACCACAGTCCAGACCCTGAGACATAGATTTCCAAACACACACCACAGTCCAGACCCTGATATATATATATATAAATATATATATATACACACACACACAAACCACAGTCCAGACCCTGAGACATAGATTTCCAAACACAAACCACAGTCCAGACCCTGAGACATAGATTTCCAAACACACACCACAGTCCAGACCCTGAGACTTATATATATACATACAGACACACCACAGACCAGATCCTGATTCTTATACATTTCCACACACACACCACAGTCCAGACCCTGAGACCTATATATTTATATACACACACACACCACAGTCCAGACCCTGAGACTTATATATTTCCACACACACACATCACAGTCCAGGCCCTGAGACATATATATATGCACACACACCACAGTCCAGACACTTAGACTTATATCTCTACACACACACACACACCACAGCCCAGACCCTGAGACATATATATTTCCACACACACACACCACAGTCCAGGCCCTGATACTTATATATATATATATATATATACACACACACCACATTTCAGACCCTGAGACTCAAATATATATACACACACACACACCACAGTCCAGACCCAGAGACTTATATATTTCCACACACGTACACCACAGTCCGGACCCTGAGACTTATATATTTCCACACACACACCACAGTCCAGACCCTGAGACCTATATATTTATATACACACACACGCCACAGTCCAGGCCCTGAGACAAATATATATACACACACACCACAGTCCAGACACTTAGACTTATATATATACACACACACACACACACCACAGTCCAGAACCTGAGACTTATATATTTCCACACACACACATCACAGTCCAGGCCCTGAGACATATATATATACACACACACAACAGTCCAGACACATAGACTTATATCTCTACACACACACACACACCACAGTCCAGACCCTGAGACTTATATATTTCCTCACACACACACCACAGTCCAGTCCCTGATACTTATATATTTCCACACACACACACACCACAGTCCAGGTCCTGAGACTTACATATTTCCACACACACACACACCACAGTCCAGGCCGTGAGACTTATATATCTATACACACACACACCACAGTCCAGACCCTGATACTTATTTCTATACACACACTCACACCACAGTCCAGACCAACAGACTTATATACATACACACACACACACACCAGAGTCCAGACCCAGAGACTTATATATATGCACACACACACCACAGTCCAGACCCTGTGACTTATATATTTCCACACACACACCACAGTCCAGGCCCTGAGACTTATATATTTCCACAGAAACACCACAGTCCAGATCCTGAGACTTATATATTTCCACACACACACACCACAGTCGAGACCCAGAGACATATATGCATACACACACTCACACCACAGACCAGGCACTGAGAATTACATATTTCCACACAAACACCACACTCCAGACCCTGAGACCTATATGCATACACACACTCACACCACAGTCCAGGCACTGAGAATTACATATTTCCACACAAACACCACAGTCCAGACCCTGAGACTTATATATTTCCACACACACACACACCCCACAGTCCAGACCCTGAGACGTATATATTTCCACACACACACACACCACAGTCCAGACCCTGAGACTCAATTATACACACACACACACACCGCAGTTCTGACCCTGAGACCTATATATATATAGATACACACACACACACACCACAGTCCAGGCCCTGAGACTTATATATATATATATACACACACGCAAATCACAGTCCAGACCCTGAGACATATATTTCCAAACACAAACCACAGTCCAGTCCCTGAGACTTATATATTTCCACAACCATTCACCACAGTCCATACCCTGAGACTTATATATTTCCACACACACACACACCACAGTCCAGACCCTGAGACTTCTATATTGCCACGCACACAAACCACAGTCCAGACAATGAGACATATATTTCCAAAGACACACCACAGTCCAGACCCTGAGACTTATATATTTCCACACACAAACAACAGTCCAGACCCTGAGATTTATATATATATATATACACACACCACAGTGCAGACCCTCAGACGTATATATATATATATACACACACACACACCACAGTCCAGACCCCGAGACTTATATATTTCCACACACACACACCACAGTCCAGACCCTGATATTTATATATTTCCACACACACACACACCACAGTCCAGGCCCTGAGACTTATATATTTCCACACAAACACACACCACAGTCCAGACCGTGAGACTTATATATCTATACACACACACACCACAGTCCAGACCCTGAGACTTATATATATACATACAGACACACCACAGACCAGATCCTGATTCTTATACATTTCCACACACACACCACAGTCCAGACCCTGAGTCCTATATATTTATATACACACACACGCCACAGTCCAGACAATTAGACTTATATATATACACACACACACACACCACAGTCCAGACCCTGAGACTTATATATTTCCACACACACACATCACAGTCCAGGCCCTGAGACATATATATATGCACACACACCACAGTCCAGACACTTAGACTTATATCTCTACACACACACACACACCACAGCCCAGACCCTGAGACATATATATTTCCACACACACACACCACAGTCCAGGCCCTGATACTTATATATATACACACACACACACCACAGTCCAGACCAAGAGACTTATATATAAATATATATATATACACACACACACCACAGTCCAGACCCAGAGACTTATATATTTCCACACACGTACACCACAGTCCGGACCCTGAGAATTATATATTTCCACACACACACCACATGCCAGACCGTGACACTTATATATATACACATACACACCACAGTCCAGACCCTGAGACTTATATATTTCCACACACACACACAACACAGTCGAGACCGTGAGACTTATATATATACACACACACACCACAGTCCAGTCCCTGAGACCTATATATATATATATATATACACACACACACCACAGTCCAGGCCCTGAGACTTATATATATATACACACACAAACACCACAGTCCAGACCCTTCGACTTATATATATATACACACACACACACCACAGTCCAGACCCAGAGACTTATATATTTCCACACACGTACACCACAGTCCGGACCCTGAGAATTATATATTTCCACACAAACACACCACAGTCCAGACCCTGATACTTATATATATATACACACACACCACAGTCCAGACCCTGAGACTTATATATTTCCACACACGTACACCACAGTCCGGACCCTGAGAATTATATATTTCCACACACACACCACATGTCAGACCCTGAGATTTATATATTTCCACACACACACACCACAGTCCAGACCCTGAGACTTATATATTACCACACACACAAACCACAGACCAGACCCTGAGACATATATTTCCAAACACACACCACAGTCCAGACACTGAGACTTATATATTTCCACACACATACACCACAGTCCAGACCCTGAGAATTATATATTTCCACACACACGCCACACGCCAGACCCTGAGACTTATATATTTCAACACACACACACCACAGTCCAGACCCTGAGACTTATATATAACCACACACACAAACCACAGACCAGACCCTGAGACATATATTTCCAAACACACACCACAGTCCAGACCCTGAGACTTATATATTTCCACACACACACCACCGTCCAGACCCTGAGACTTATATATTTCAACAAAGACACACCACAGTCCAGACCCTGAGACCTATATATATATATACACACACACACCACAGTCCAGGCCCTGAGACTTATATATATATACACACGCACACACCACAGTCCAGACCCTTAGACTTATATATATATACACACACACACACCACAGTCCAGACCCTGAAACTTATATATTTCCACACAAACACACCACAGTCCAGACCCTGATACTTATCTATGTATAGACACACACACACCACAGTCCAGACCCTGAGACTTATATATTTCCACACACACACACCACAGTCCAGGCCCTGACTCTTATATATATATACACACACACACACCACAGTCCAGAACAAGAGACTTATATATATATATATATATATATATATAGACACACACACACACACCACAGTCCAGACCCAGAGACTTATATATTTCCACACACGTACACCACAGTCCGGACCCTGAGAATTATATATTTCCACGCACACAAACCACAGTCCAGACAATGAGACATATATTTCCAAAGACACACCACAGTCCAGACCCTGAAACTTATATATTTCCACACACAAACAACAGTCCAGACCCTGAGATTTATATATATATATACACACACACCACAGTCCAGACCCTTAGACGTATATACATATATACACACACACACACCACAGTCCAGACCCTGAGACTTATATATTTCCACACACACACACCACAGTCCAGACCCTGATACTTATATATTTCCACACACACACACACCACAGTCCAGGCCCCGAGACTTATATATTTCCACACACACACACACCACAGTCCAGACCGCGAGACTTATATATCTATACACACACACACCACAGCCCAGACACTGAG